>NC_051230.1:6623653-6726153 GCF_015220715.1 Pygocentrus nattereri | reverse complement strand
AATGATATCAGTTTATCAGTTATGATCATGAGAAATCAGTCAAAAAATTAGAGTAATGAGTGATCAATTACTTAGTTGTGATTGGGAAAGAGCAGCCAATCAATTACGCTATTGAGAGATCTGTTAATAAGTCATAACCATGAGAGATCAGTTACCACAATGGGAGACTAAATAGTCAGTTATGATCATGAGAGATCAGTCAACCAATTAGGGTAATGAGAGATCAGTTCATCGGTTACGATCATGAGAAATCAAGTCAATCGTTTAGATTAGGGTAATGAGAGATCAGTTCATCGGTTACGATCATGAGAAATCAGGTCAATCGTTTAGATTAGGGTAAGGAGAGATCAGTTCATCGGTTACGATCATGAGAAATCAAGTCAATCAATTAGGGTAATGAGAGATCAGTTTGTCAGTTATGATCATGAGAGATCAGTCAATCAATTAGGGTAATGAGAGATCAGTTCATTGGTTACGATCAATCGAAATCAAGTCAATCGTTTAGATTAGGGTAAGGAGAGATCAGTTCATCGGTTACGATCATGAGAAATCAAGTCAATCGTTTAGATTAGGGTAATGAGAGATCAGTTTGTCGGTTATGATCATGAGAGCTCAGTCAATCAATTAGGGTAATGAGAGATCAGTTCATCGGTTATGATCATGAGAAATCAAGTCAATCAATTAGGGTAATGAGAGATCAGTTTGTCAGTTATGATCATGAGAGACCAGTCAATCAGTTAGTGTAATGAGAGATCAGTTCATCGGTTATGATCATGAGAGATCAGTCAATCAATTAGGGTAATGAGAGATCAGTTCATCGGTTATGATCATGAGAGATCAGTCAATCAATTAGGGTAATGAGAGATCAGTTCATCGGTTATGATCATGAGAAATCAAGTCAATCAATTAGGGTAATGAGAGATCAGTTTGTCGGTTATGATCATGAGAGATCAGTCAATCAATTAGGGTAATGAGAGATCAGTTCATCGGTTACGATCATGAGAAATCAAGTCAATCAATTAGGGTAATGAGAGATCAGTTTGTCGGTTATGATCATGAGAGCTCAGTCAATCAATTAGGGTAATGAGAGATCAGTTCATCGGATACGATCATGAGAAATCAAGTCAATCAATTAGGGTAATGAGAGATCAGTTTGTCAGTTATGATCATGAGAGACCAGTCAATCAGTTAGTGTAATGAGAGATCAGTTCATCGGTTATGATCATGAGAGATCAGTCAATCAATTAGGGTAATGAGAGATCAGTTCATCGGTTATGATCATGAGGAATCAAGTCAATCGTTTAGATTAGGGTAATGAGAGATCAGTTCATCGGTTACGATCATGAGAAATCAAGTCAATCGTTTAGATTAGGGTAAGGAGAGATCAGTTCATCGGTTACGATCATGAGAAATCAAGTCAATCAATTAGGGTAATGAGAGATCAGTTTGTCAGTTATGATCATGAGAGATCAGTCAATCAATTAGGGTAATGAGAGATCAGTTCATTGGTTACGATCAATCGAAATCAAGTCAATCGTTTAGATTAGGGTAAGGAGAGATCAGTTCATCGGTTACGATCATGAGAAATCAAGTCAATCGTTTAGATTAGGGTAATGAGAGATCAGTTTGTCGGTTATGATCATGAGAGCTCAGTCAATCAATTAGGGTAATGAGAGATCAGTTCATCGGTTATGATCATGAGAAATCAAGTCAATCAATTAGGGTAATGAGAGATCAGTTTGTCAGTTATGATCATGAGAGACCAGTCAATCAGTTAGTGTAATGAGAGATCAGTTCATCGGTTATGATCATGAGAGATCAGTCAATCAATTAGGGTAATGAGAGATCAGTTCATCGGTTATGATCATGAGAGATCAGTCAATCAATTAGGGTAATGAGAGATCAGTTCATCGGTTATGATCATGAGAAATCAAGTCAATCAATTAGGGTAATGAGAGATCAGTTTGTCGGTTATGATCATGAGAGATCAGTCAATCAATTAGGGTAATGAGAGATCAGTTCATCGGTTACGATCATGAGAAATCAAGTCAATCAATTAGGGTAATGAGAGATCAGTTTGTCGGTTATGATCATGAGAGCTCAGTCAATCAATTAGGGTAATGAGAGATCAGTTCATCGGATACGATCATGAGAAATCAAGTCAATCAATTAGGGTAATGAGAGATCAGTTTGTCAGTTATGATCATGAGAGACCAGTCAATCAGTTAGTGTAATGAGAGATCAGTTCATCGGTTATGATCATGAGAGATCAGTCAATCAATTAGGGTAATGAGAGATCAGTTCATCGGTTATGATCATGAGAGATCAGTCAATCAATTAGGGTAATGAGAGATCAGTTCATCGGTTATGATCATGAGAAATCAAGTCAATCAATTAGGGTAATGAGAGATCAGTTTGTCGGTTATGATCATGAGAGATCAGTCAATCAATTAGGGTAATGAGAGATCAGTTCATCGGTTACGATCATGAGAAATCAAGTCAATCAATTAGGGTAATGAGAGATCAGTTTGTCGGTTATGATCATGAGAGCTCAGTCAATCAATTAGGGTAATGAGAGATCAGTTCATCGGATACGATCATGAGAAATCAAGTCAATCAATTAGGGTAATGAGAGATCAGTTTGTCGGTTATGATCATGAGAAATCAAGTCAATCAATTAGGGTAATGAGAGATCAGTTTGTCAGTTATGATCATGAGAGACCAGTCAATCAGTTAGTGTAATGACAGATCAGTTGCTTAGTTATGATCATAATAGATCTGATACAGTGAGGAGAGAGCAGTTTATCAGAGATGATTAGTTATGGTCATAGGAGAATTACAGTAATCAGTTACGATCAAATTAGGGAAATTAGTCGGTTATGATAATTAGAGATCAGTTCACCAGTTACAATCAGGTAGTCACTGTGTTACAACAGTCAGAAAGTGAATTAGGTTATGACAGCAAGAAGCTGATGTACCTGACCGACTGCTCATTACCCTAACTGATGATCTCGTCTCTCGTCACTGTAAATGATTAACCGATTGCTGTATTGTGTGGACTGAGCTCCTGCAGCTGGCTGCTGCAGACAGAAGCTGAAAGCACCGACTGTTTCCTGTGTGCGCAGATCGGCACACTGATGCCACGGTTCTGCAATTATAGCTCTCCGCGGTGCTTCATGTACAAACACTGCCTCGCAATTACTGCAGCCTGTCAATGTACACAGTGAGTCAGACACACAGACCGAGAAGAAACTCATCACGATTTTTCAAATCGACAGTGTAAATGTTCCCTCAGAGGTACAGCAGTGGTCCAGTTGTGCACCTTAAATAAGTTTTTCCTAGTAGAAAAGTAGATATTTGTATCTTTTTCTAGTCTAAGTTTTTAAAACAGAACCATTTAATAAAACGCCTGGTGTGTGGAGTCAGTACAGCTTATATAATATCATTTCAGTGGATTATGGTACAGTTATGTTCCATGACTAAAGGGACTGAGATGGACCCCTGAGGGCCCCACCGTAGTGACGAGAAGGGTACTGCCCCAGTGACAGTGTCGTTTGTTTACATGAAAGACGCTTTAAAAACAGTTCAGTTCGGAAGAGCATTCAGTGTCAGCAGCAGAATCAGATTCAGAACCAGAATCAAGCTTTATTGGCCAGGTTTGCTACTCATACAAGGAATTTGGTTACAGGAGCTCGCAGTGCACAGTATCAGACAGACAGTTACATGTAGGGAATAAGATAAAATATATATACAATATAACAAAAATCAAGTCAAATCAAATAAAACCTGCATTCCTACCATCACTCACTCACTCACTCACACACACACACACACACACACACACACACACACACACACACACACACACACACACACACACACACAGTCATACCTGTAAACCTTAGTATGGGTCTAAAGTTAAAGTGCTGAGTGCAGCAGCAGTTAAAGGGTGTATAGTGGCAGAGAAAGGGACCAATGAGGTCACAGGCAGATCGGTGGGGTAATATGGCAGGTGAGTAAGACCCTAGAACACTGATTTGAGACGGCAGTTCCAGAGGATGGAGTTGAACTTGATACTATACACCAGTGTATGTAGAGGTGCAGTTTGAAGCTGGAATAGTGTTGTTGTGTAATATTTTAACTGTTCAAGAGAGTGATGGCTTGTGGGAAGCAGTAGCTATAATATTCACAAGAGATAAAACTATTATCTGACATCCCCTCATCACAGAACACCTCGCAGGCTGAACTGTCCGTCTCGTTTTCATGCATTTTGTCCAGATCAGGCCACACAAAACTCTTAATACATGCTAAAAGTATTCATGGTAACACTTTCCATGAATGTCACGGTTGTAAGCATCTATAAACACATTCATAACATGTTATTATGCATTCATAAGGCAACATAACCATGTCTAGAAATATTTATAAAAATGCATTGCACATTATGTCCGTGCTTATTATGCATTATGAATTGTGAATATAATGCATTGTAAGCACTGTTCATAAATTATAAGAGCTCATAAGTTGTATTTGTCCGCTCTAAGTAAAGTGAAGCGTGCTGGACTAAAGCCTCCTCCAGTGTTTAGAGTGAGGCTTCAGGTTGAAGGATTTACTGAAACACTAAATCATCCACAATAAAGCTCATTACAGGCTTCAAATGTCAGAGTTTAAACTAGTGATGTCATCAGTCGGGTCCTTTGTTGGTTGGTGTAGTGGGTAACACCTCTGCCTTCTACGCTGTAGACTGGGGTTCAATCCCCACCTGGGTAAACACCCTACACTATACCAATAAGGGTCCTTGGACAAGACTCCTCCAACACCACCTTCGCCCACCTGTGTAAAATGATCAAAGTGGAAGTCGCTCTGGATAAGAGTGTCTGCCAAATGCTGTAAATGTAAATGTAAACTCTAGGCTGGACAGCCTGTTTGGGGCATCTGAATATGAAATACTGGAAATCTCAGTAAATCTAAGATCTAATCTCAGTAAATAAACTTTGTATTTGTCTTTACACTCTTCAAGCTGGGACTGACGTCTTTGGCACTGACAGTATAAAATGCTATTAACACTACTTGTAATGCATAATAATAACAATTCATAATGTACAATAACCGCGGCTATAAAGTATAATGCAGTGTAAAGTCCATTTTTATAAATATTTATAGCCATATTTACGATGCCTTATGAATGCATTATAACATGTTATAAATGTGTTTATAGATCCTTACAAACGTGACATTCATAGAAAGTGTTACCGAATTCATAAGTAAAAAACACAATATGATATATTTTTTATTATTACTGGCCTCTGTGCATTAAATAATACTTTTAAAGCCAAAACATTGCAATATTAGACCATATTGATTTTTCTCTCCTACTCATACGCTCTTAAAAATGACGGTTCTTCTGGGGACAAGACACAGAACCATGAACACTCAAAGAATCATCTGCATGCTTTAAGAGTTCTCTGCATGGTGAAGTTGTTCTTCAGATTTATGGAGATAGATGTTGTATATGGTTCTATATAGCACCAAAAAGAGTTCTTCTATTTGTACAAGCTTGACATCGTAACAATAGCAGAACTCCTGTTTGGTGTTATATAGAACCATCTTTAAAAAAGGTTCCATGTAGAAACATGTGTAATACATTCTCCATCAATATGAAGAACTATTTCACCATGCAAAGAACTATTTAAGCATGCAAATGGTTTGAGTGGTCATTCTACACAGAACGACTGTCTTACTAAGGAACCCTTGAAGAACCATCTTTTTTAAGAGTGAAGTTGATCCAAATCACTGTTAGCTGGTGCATGACGATATAATCAAAAATTAGATGGATTTGAGGCATGCAGTAGGTGAAAATGACCTGGGATATGGTGAAAAATGACCGAGAACATGGCCAAAAATGACCTAGAACATGGCGAAAAATGACCTGGAACATGGCGAAAAATGACCCGGAACAAAAAAAGAAAAATGGCCTGGAACAGGTTAAAAAGGTGAAAATGACCTGGAACACGGTGAAAAAAGGTGAAAATGAGCTGGAATATGGTGAAAAAAGGTGAAAATGACCTGGAACACGGTAAAAAGGTGAAAATGACCTGGAACACCGTAAAGAGGTGAAAATGACCTGGAATATGGTGAAAAACATGAAAATGATGATTTCGGTGATTTCTGGTGATTTTCTTTAAAGTAGTATGCTTAGCAAGCTTGTCCAAATTCTGCTGTGTGTGCTCATGGGTGTGCACGTGTATGTGTGTGTGTGTGTGTTTGTGCTGTGTGTGTTGACAGGGTAGACGGCGTGTGTGCAACAGATAATTAGAAGCAGGTGACAGTTGACCGAGATGACCCGCAGGACGGCAATCCAATTACCGCAGGCCGAACTGAACCAACAGCCTGCACATCACAGTGTGGGGTTTGCAGGATGGCTCATTTTGTTGATCCTGTGACTGGAAGCTGCATCACATCTGGTGTTTAATAGCAAGTGTGGAAGACAGCGGAAGACATGGGTCGCTGTGTCTGTCCTGAATTTGATGATGAAAGGTCACTCCAGGTCAGGGACTGCAGTGATTCAGTTGTTTCTATCACAGTACTGATTCCAACATCTGAACTCTTAGTCAATACCAGCACTCTGTAAAGACACACGGCTCCAGATGTTTAATCAGACCGTAACTCTGTGCAGAGCCTGACAGACACTAGTGGAGCCAGTCACTGACCAAAATGCTTCTCAGGTAAATTCTTCACATAAATTGCATCATTTAAATTATATAAAAATTATCTTTTCCAAATATAATTATAAAATTATATTATATATAAAATTATATATTCCAACAGGCTTTTATAATAAGGCCAGTGCTGATGCTGACAATTAGCCACGCCCGTCCCTATAGAGCAGCGGTCAAGAGAGCCCCAGCAGTCCAGCACCATCAGCCTCTTTTGGCTGTAATCAAGTCAAATCTCTCTCTCTCTCTCTCTCTTCTCTCTCTCTCTCCCTCCCTCTTCTCTCCCTCCCTCTTCTCTCTCTCCCTCTTCTCTATCTCTCTCTCTCTCTCTCCCTCCTCTCTCTCTTCTCTCCCTCCCTCTCCCTCTTCTCTCTCTCCCTCTTCTCTCTCTCTCCCTCTTCTCTCTCCCTCTTTTCTGTCCCTCTTCTCTCTCTCTCCCTCTTCTTTCTCTCCCTCTCTCTCCCTTTTCTCTCTCTCCTTCTCTCTCTCTCTCCCTCTTCTCTCTCTCTCTCTCTTCTTTCTCTCCCTCTCTCTCCCTTTTCTCTCTTTCTCCCTCTTCTCTCTCTGTCTCTCTCGCCCTCTTCTCTCTCTCCCTCTTCCTCTCTCTCCCTCTCCCTCTCTCTCGCCCTCTTCTCTCTCTCTCAACTCCTCTCTTTTAGATTTGATGGCAAATGACATTTAAGCTATTTATAATCCAAACATTTCCATATTTATAGTAATACAGTTTTGAATGCAATCAAACTTCATCACAGCTGTGAACTGAGTAAATGAATTTTAGATTAAGATGTAAATTTACTCACCTGCTTGATTTGTTGACAGTCCCTTATGTAGCAGTGCTGCTAAATGAGCATGTATGCTAATGCACCACTATGTGTGCGCATTACGCCCCTGTCAGATTCATCACCACAGGAAGCCAAACAGCACCGTGCACAGCCTCAATCAGTGCTGCACACCCTGTGGCGTGGTATCACTTCAGACTGTCACGCAGCGCTTAAATACACACACCCTCATTGGACACACAGACAGAGAGCAACACAGATATTAGTCAGACGGATAAATAGACGTATGTAATGTTAGTATTCAGATCTATTTTTATGATGTATTTATGATGTCGTTGTCATAGCTTCCACTGTTATAAGGCTCCGTCAATACTGGACCTTACAGTCGTGCCAATAAAGCTACACTGAACTTGAACTAGACAGTAAAATGTATAGATTTCACAATTTGCAGGAGGAGAAAGAAAAAAAGCTGCCAGGACAATGATGCCCTTTCTGTGGTCAAGCTCATACCCAGCCTCACCTACCTCCCTCTCTCTTTCACTCTCTCTCTCCCTCCCTCTCTCTCTTTCACTCTCTCTCTCCCTCCCTCTCTCTCTTCCTCTCTTTCTCTCTCTGTTCTTGTTATATTTCACACCAGAGTGCATTTCTGAGAGAAACTGAATCATCTAAGCATGGGGCAGTGCTGCAGGCATGTTTGATCTGGGCTGTGTGCGTGTGTGTGTGTGTGTGCGGGCATGTTTTTTGTTTGTGTGTCTGTGTGTGTGTGTCTGTGTTTGTGTGTGTCTGCGTTTGTGTGTGTGTCTGTCTGTGTGTTTGTGTGTATGTGCCTGTGTGTGTAAGTGTTTGTGTATGTTTGTGTGTGTGTACATGTGTGTGTATGTTTGTGTGTGTGTACATGTGTGCGTGTGTTCGTGTGTTTGTGTGTGTGCGTGTGTGTTTTTTGTTTGTGTGTCTGTGTGTGTGTGTATGTGTTTGTGTGTGTCTGCGTTTGTGTGTGTCTGTCTGTGTTTGTGTGTGTGTGAGTGTGTGTTTGTGTGTATGTGTCTGTGTGTGTAAGTGTTTGTGTGTGTCTGCATGTGTGTGTGTGTTTGTGTGTGCGCGCGTGTGTGTTTGTGTGTGTGCGTGCGCGTGTGTGGGTATTTGTGTGTGTGTGCGTGCGTGTGTGTGTGTGTGGACATATTCCCGTCAAAACTGTTCCAGCACATATTAGACTGGCATCGCCGCTCATGTGATCTAAAGATGCCAAAACACGGTGAAACGTTCAGAGGAGGTGCGTCAGGAGCGGCTGCCTCTCACTCAGGACAGCACAGGAATGTGGGAATGAACAAAAAGGACAAAGTAAACAATCATTTGACCTCAGCTCTAGTTTAAATAAAGCCGTGTCAGGCTTGTAGCAGGCATGTCACTGGCTTGATAAGGTCAGAACCCCACTGACTGTTTGCCACCTCTGGTCTGCTCTCAGACCACCCACTCACACACAAGCTCTAACTAGTTTTTGATCTCCCCAAACAGATTTTAAATGCACAAATGACTTTTATTTTGGGAAATAAACCAAGACAAATATTATAAACACCTAAGAAAAAAATGACTAGGCCTCACAAAAAGCATTGCTGACACTGTACTTAATTAAAATGATTTACTAAACTAATTTACAAAGTAGACCTCAAGAAAGGATGGAAGGAAAAATAAGTAAACTGGACTGGGGGTGGAAAATAAGCAATAATAAGTGGAATTTTATCTAATACTACACTTAACCACCAGTGGACCACCCAAAACACCAGTGGACCGGCAGCTTTGCCATCAGTGGTCCACTACCCTCTTGCCATCAGGGAAAATCCAGGGGTGCAACGATTAATCGACTTAGTCGATCCAATTAGTTGCCAATTAATTTAATAGATTCATTAATTTAATGCTTCTTGCGCTATCTAGGAATGTTTTGACATGACTGCTTAATGAAGAGTTACTAAAAGCGCAATGGCAGCACGGAGAACAAAGAGTGTTCACGCTTAACTCTTAGGTTCAGTTGCGCTTTTAGTCAGAGCATCTGAACAGGAAACACTTCAGCTCACTAAATGAAGTAGGTGCACCGATCAGGCAGAACATTCTGACCACCTCCTCGTTTCATTGTCCATTTTATCAGCTCCACTTACTGTATAGCTGCACTTTGTAGTTCTACAGTTACAGACTGTAGTCCATCTGTTTCTCTGATACTCTGTTACCCTGTTCTTTAGTGGTCAGGAACCCCATGGACTCTCACAGAGCAGGTACTATTTGGGTGGTGGTTCATTCTCAGCACTACAGTAACACTGACGTGGTGGTGGTGTGTTCATGTGTGTTGTGCTGGTCTGAGTGGATCAGACACAGCAGTTCTGCTGGAGTTTTTAAACACCTCAGTGTCACTGCTGGACTGAGAATAGTCCACCAACCAAAATATCCAGCCTCCAGCGTCCTGTGGGCAGCGTCCTGTGGGCAGCGTCCTGTGGGCAGCGTCCTGTGACCACTGATGAAGGACTAAAGGATGACCAACACAAACTGTGCAGCAGCAGATGAGCTGTCGTCTCTGACTTTACATCTACAAGGTGGACCGACCAGGTAGGAGTGTCTAATAGAGTGGACAGTAAGTGGACACTCCAGCAGCACTGCTGAGTCCAGTGCAACACACACTAACACAGTCCTGAGACGCTGCGTTAAAGGAGGGAACGCATGTTTACGTGTAGAAATGGCTGCGTTTGGTGAAACACAGACAACCTGTTGATGTGATTTGACTTAGAACTTAGTTTTCTTACATTTTGTTGCTGCTACTTTGCACATCCTTGATTTTAAAATTGCCAGGAAAGATATATTCCTTTATTTATCTATGCACTTAACAATCCGGTTACTGCAGGAAGTCTGATTTCGTCCGTAATCCGATCAACATGCACTTGAGTAATAAGATAATGTGAAACTCCGGGTCTACATGAGTCAGGCAGTAATCAGATTCCTGCTTTGCAACCAACCAGTAAACTCAGAGAAGAAGACGTGATGTAAAACTCAAACTCCACGCCGCTTTTGTTGCCATTGTGCCACTTTACCTGAAAATATGAACATGCATCATCTAGAAGATGAAGAATATTTAAATCCTTTATTTCGCGTTTGGTTTCAGCGCTGCTCCAAAAGTGTGCATCTCGCGACATCCACCGTCTGATCTCGCGCATGCGCAGACTGAGAAATCTGAAAGAAATCAGAGTAAGAGTTCACATGCGCTGGAAATCTGATTACTGAGCTAAAATCCAGCCTCTTTATCGGATTTCTTAATCGGATTTCTAGATCGGAGTATGGTGTTTACATGGCCGATTGAATAATCGGATAACTGTGGAAATCTGATTATGACTGGATTATTGAGTGCACTTGTGCGCACTCAGTGAACTTTACGTTTATTCATATTTATTCATATTTAAATTTAGAGCTATTCATCTTTGGCTTCATTGTTAGTCAGCAAACGCATAAAAGTCATCGACAGATTATTCTAGTATCAAAGTAGTTGTTTGTTGCAGCCCTAATACGATCAATGTTGGAACAACGAGACTGAGAAACAAAGGCAGCTTAGACACATTGAACACATCCACGACCAGGCACGGCAGCTCATCTACAGAAACACTCGCCCTCTATTCCAGATTCAGACGACTCTGATCACTGACTGCACGAATCTCATCAGGCCAAGCAAAAAACAAGCAGCACGTATAATTAGATTTCAGTATGTAAGTCTAACCAGCAGAAGCAAGATCAGGACAAGCAGTCAGAGTGAACCTGACAACAGATCTGAATCAGTCAATCACATGACAGGAGATGAAGCTGTCGAGAGAACGCAAACAAACTGTGACTCCAGCCAATTAGGCTGATAAAGCTAAGAACATCAGGGCTACACCAAGGTCCTATCAGCACACCCACCAGCAAATACACAGAGAGGGAGAGAGAGAGAGAGAGAGAGAGGGAGGAGAGACAGGGAGGAGAGGGAGAAAGCGAGAGAGAGAGACAGGGAAGAGAGGGAGAAAGAGAGAGAGAGAGAGAGAAGAGAGAGAGAGGGAGGAGAGAGAGAGGAGAGAGAGAGACAGGGAGGAGAGGGAGAAAGCAAGAGAGAGAGAGAGAGAGAGAGACAGGGAGGAGAGGGAGAAAGAGAGAGAGAGAGAGAGAGAAGAGAGAGAGAGGGAGGAGAGAGAGAGGAGAGAGAGAGACAGGGAGGAGAGGGAGAAAGCAAGAGAGAGAGAGAGAGAGAGACAGGGAGGAGAGGGAGAAAGCGAGAGAGGAGAGAGAGAGAGAGAGAGAGAGAGGAGAGAGAGGGAGGAGAGAGGAGAGAGAGAGAGACAGGGAGGAGAGGGAGAAAGAGAGAGAGGAGAGAGAGGGAGGAGAGAAAGGGAGAGAGAGTGAGGAGAGAGAGACAGGGAGGAGAGGGAGAAAGAGAGAGAGGAGAGAGAGGGAGGAGAGAAAGGGAGAGAGAGAGAGAGACAGACAGGGAGGAGAGGGAGAAAGAGAGAGAAGACAGGAGGAAAAACGACACAGAAAAAGGAAAGCAGGAGAGTGAGAGACAGTTATCTAGTCATCTGTCTGTCGCTCAAAAAAATGAAAACATTTGTCAAAATTAATTGCGATTTTATACTGCAATGAAGAAACAAGGCTGCACATCGTTGCTACCCAAAGAAAAACAAGTATCTCCAAAACGGTAACTTTAGAGGAGAGGGCAAAACCGTTCCTTACTCTAAATAAAAAATAATGTCAAGATAATTTTGGAATATTTACTTTCCAATAGAAACTTTACAGCAGAAGGAAAAAACACTCTTACTTGTCATTGCAAGTCAGTGTACAGAGGTTTTATTCCAAGTGATTTTAGAGCATTTCTATTGGTCCGTTCATCACGAAATTTTCACACAATGTAAAGGACAGCCGGAAATGATGGAGAAACATAAAAATCGAGATCTTGTATCTTCAAAATGTCATATGTACTCATGTTGGACGAGAAGGTCATCCCAAAGGTGTTCTATCGGGTTGAGGTCAGGACTCTGTGCAGGCCAGTCAAGTTCTTCCACACCAAACTTTTTGCTGTCGTTCCTGATCGCTTCCACTTTGTTATAATACCACTGACAGTTGACTGTGGAACATTTAGTAGCGAGAAAATTTCAGGACTTGTTTCACAGGTGGCGTCCGATCACAGTACCATGCTGGAATTCACTGAGCTCCTGAGAGCGACCCATTCTTTCACTTATGTTAAAGAATGTATATATATATATATATATATATATATATATACAGAGAGAGAGAGAGAGAGAGAGAGAGCGCAGTAATCCTGTTTGGGGCTTACTCTGGGTCTGAATAGCGTCGCTGTGTGAAATCAGGCTCCACAATGTTCTACTGAAAGCTGGGATATTTCAGCCCTTTATCCTGCTTTTCTGCTCATCCATACATTAATCCCTCCATCCATCCCCTCCTCTCTCTTACCCTGTCTGCTCTTTCATAACTTCCGTCCTCTTTTCTCTTCAGCCTTGTTCTCTTCAGCCCCCCCCCCCCTCCAGAACAGAAGCCGACAGACAAACTGATGTATACCCTGACATCTTTTTTCCAAAAATTTACCATTTTTCTCTCCCTAATTTAGTCACGGTCAGTTCCGTCCACCCGCTCGCCCTATCATACAATACTACCAACACTGAGAGGCCGAAGGCTACCACAAGCTTCCTCTGAGACACGTGATGATCCACCATCTTTTCACACTGCTGGTAATGCAACATCATTTGAGCAAACATATCAACAAAAGGCAGGTAAAGTTGTGTAATGCTAAAACAACACCTGGTGTTTAACTGGCAACAGGTGAGTAACATGACTGGGTATAAAACGGATATATAATATAATAGAAATATAATTTCTCAGTTTCAACATTTCATATGTTGTCTCAATATGTTCAATCTGGATACATGGTTTCAACGATTTACACATCACTGCATTCTGCTTTTATTTACATTTTGCACAGGGTGCCGACTTTTTTGGAAATGGGGTTGTATTTTTTATTTAGAATACATTTAGGGTCTCTGCCACTTCCATGTATGAAAGAGCCTCTTTCTACACATCAGTTTTGCTGTTTGGAATCCAAAATCTTGGAAGCTCAATATCTCAAAACTGCTCACAACGCAGAGAGAACCTCATAGTTCCAAGGGGACTAATTATGTTCTCGTGGACTCCTGGCCGCAGGTGCCTGTGGCGTTGCTGGGAAGCGAACTCGCGACCTCCTGACAATTCGGCCAGTACTTACAGGTACCTTCATCACATATAAGGGCCGTATGTTACAGAGACACACGGGTTTATTCACAATGTCAAGACGCGATTATGCTTATATCCCTTATTAGTACCCATTATAAATAACAGTTCCCATATGCGATATGTATTTGTAAGTATCTAATAAGTGTACATACCTTACACTGAAAAAAATATATCTCTGCAAATGAAATCATCTTTGGTGCAGTCAATATATTTAATATTTCCCTATTTCTAGACTTGGCAGATAACGGGAAACAAACTGAGAACTATCGGTCATATCAACTAGGTGTAAGATGATTTCCCTCACCAAGGTATCATTTTTACATGGAGCTGTAAACACAAAGCAAAAAGGTTTTTGCTCTGTCACTTTGAAAAGTCAGGAGCTTTGCTGCTGCTGTTCGTTAATTCAGTTTTTTCTGGTTTTTATGTCCTGAAAATGTACAAAAACAATCACATACACACAGAACAATTCCTGGGGGCAATATATATTAAATACAGCCTGGTGAGAGAGAGAGAGAGAGAGAGAGAGAGAGAGAGAGAGAGAGAGAGAGAGAGAGAGAGAGAGAGAGAGAGAGAGCTCCATCTGTCAACGAGGACAAATCCAGGTCAGTGTGGAGCAGGTTGGATTGAAAATGAGAAACACACACACACACACACACACATATACACACACACAGACACACACACAAATATACAGACATACACATACAAATATACACAGACACACACACAAATACATGCACTCATATACACACATACTTAAACACATACACATTACCACACAAACACACACACACAAATATACAGACATACACATACAAATATACACAGACACACACACAAATACATGCACTCAAATACACACATACTTAAACACATACACATTACCACACACACACACACACACACACACACACACACTAGTGGACATTTTCCACATGCACAGACAGGATAAAACACCAATGCCACCTTTGATTAATGATTAATATCTATAAACCCAAAGATTTTTATTAAACATGTGACACAGCACTGCACCAATTAAACAGGACTAATTATCCTCTGTCGGGAAACATGGACTCGGTGTTCTTTACATACTGACGATATCTACCATTCGCTCAGCAAAGCGAAGTGTGGCATAACGCTAAATATCACGCTAAACAGGTCTATAAACATATATCAGTGTCATACTGTTCACCTCTACACAGCACATCTATCTATCTATCTATCTATCTATCTATCTATCTATCTATCTATCTATCTATCTATGCATCGCAGACACAGAGAAAAAAGCTGTAAACCCACATTCACACAGCAAACCTGCCTCTCTGAGAAGGTACTGAAAGTGGGGTAACTCACACAGTGATGCTGGAGAACTCTACTATCCAAACTGGTGTTGATGAGACCCCCAAACAGCAGAGAGAGAGAGAGAGAGAGAGAGAGAGAGAGAGAGAGAGAGAGAGAGAGAGAGAGAGAGAGAGAGAGAGAGAGAGAGCGTGAGAGCATCCAGCACTCAACCTCTCTGTGTACAAAGTGAGACCAGCTTACTGAGAGAAAGAGGGAGGGAAAGTGAGAGAGAGAAAGAGAGAGAGAGAAAAAAGGAAGAAGGAAAAGTGTGTGTGTGAGAGAGAGAGAGAGAGAGAGAGAGAGAGAGAGAGAGAGGTGGTGGGTGGGACAAAGAGAGAAAGACAGGGAGGGTACAGAAAAAAGGGGGAGGGAGATACAAAGGAGGGAGAGAGAGAGAGAGAGGGAGAGAGGGAGAGAGAGACAGAGAGAGGGCAAAGTGGGAGAAGGATGGGGAGGGTATTGAGAAAAAGAGGGAGGGGAGGAGGGGGAGAGTGAAAGAAAGAGGGAAAGAGAGAGAAAGATGGAGAGAGAGAAGGAGAGAGAGAAGAGGGAGGGAGAAGAGGCAGGAGAGAGAAAAGAAAGAGAGAGAGAAGAGGGAGGGAGAGAGAGAGAAGAGGAAGGAAGAGAGAGAGAGAGAGAGAGAGAGAGAGAGGGAGAAGAGGGAGGGAGAGAGAGAGACCTCCCTCATGCCTTCAATGTCTGACCCTGTCATTATACAGCATTTCTTATATAAACTGGTCTCACCACACTCATAACCTGCCCTCAGTCTGTTATGCTCTTTCATGTGACCTCCCATACACTGCCTTGTCTTTCTGTTTGTACTATTGTGCTCTTGTTGTCTGTGTTAAGTGTGTTATCTACGTACTTTGAATTGTAAGCGTCTTTGGGTCCTTGATAAAGCGCTATATAAAAATAAAGAATTATTATTATTATTAGTATTAGAGAGAGACTTTCAAAACACCTTTAATGTAAGCAGTAAATGCTGGAGACAGATCACACAGAAATCAGCACAAATACAGCAAAAACATCTCCTTACAAATTCACCACAAACCCACCAAATCCATCCGGCTCACAAATGAGCCCCCCACCCCCTCCACAGATGAAAAAGGGTGTCCAAGCCATCCACAAGATTATAATGCGCAAACTCAACACGGAGTCGTTTCATCACAAGACTTCCCACCATTAGGACAGGGTCAGTCTCGCCACTTCCCTTAATCCTGTTTTTCCTCGTACACCAGATCGCCAACTTTGCTGCCCCAAACAAAACATTTAAAAGCACCACTTTGTCCTTTTTAAAAACTGAATATTTTGGACCAAAAATAAACAAACTATTCCTATAAAACCCTAAAAATGTCAAACCCCAGTTTTTTACTAACACTAAAATTTTACTAAAACTAAAACCTAACCGTGAGCACTGCAGAAAAACATGAAACAGAGTCTCTGGAGCACCACAGAAAGGACAACCCTCCCCGACCGTGGGATCGATCCGTGCCGCATGCCTGTTCATGGCTAAAACCCCGTGTACAATCCTCCACTGGAGGTCGGCCGTTCTCTTTTCAATGGGCCTTTTGTACACAGACTGCCAGCTACCTTTCGGGAACAAGCCTGCCTCAACAACCTCGGACCATTTAGTCCATCTCTGTTTAGTGATTCCACTGAAAGTGCCAAGAGTCGGGGTTTCCATGGAAAGGAGCGCCCTTTGAACCTCCTGCCAGCCCTCCTGACCCTTTTCCAGCTCTGGGAAATCCATGGCCATGATCTGCCAGTCTTCCATGAGGGTCGCATCCAGGCATTCAGAAACAGGGGCAGACAGGTCAGATTTTAAATGACCAAGCACCTGTAACTCAATGCAGCTGAGATCTGGGACAGTGCAGGTAAAACGGGGTTAAAAAACAGTGGCTCCTCAAAAACCCAGTGCGATGGAGCAACGCCCTGCTCCCTCGAAACTAAAAAAAAAGGTAAGACAAAAGGTGCCTGTCAAGGTCCATGTGTCCAGCAAGCCTTAGGAGGGCACAAGCTACATCTGTCCAGCAATGGTGTGTATGATACAGAAGGCGCTGCACAGCCTGCAGACACAAAACAGCGACATGGAGGAGGTCTCATTGTGAACACCACACCATAGTGCTTCTGTTTTGCTCCAGTTCAACTTAGCAGAGGAAGCTCACTCATAAATGTCCGAGCACTCTTGCAAGGAATGAACATCATACCCATGACAAATTACCACAGAAATATCATATCATCGTACACCAAAAGCTCCACAGAGCTTCCTTGAGACTGTAAGCCTGACAGCCTCTTCCTAAGTAGCAAAGGAAAGGCTCTACTGCCAGAGAATACAGCTGTCCTGATAAAGGACACCCCTGCCTGATTCCTCTGCTGATCGAACTGGAGCACTCAAACCCCTCCTGCCTTAATCATACAGGAGGCCCCGGTGTACAACAGTTCAACCTAGGATAAAAACCTGTCACAGAGAGAGAGAGAGAGAGAGAGAGAGAGAGAGAGAGGGTAGCAGGAACTCAACATAGAAAACTGAGACATGGCAAAGAACCCACTGTAATAGGCATCACTAATCAATCACAGATTGCATAAAGAAAATAGAAAGAGGTCATGAGAAAAAAGAGAGGAGATAAAAGATAAAAGACAAAGACGTAAAAAAACGGAAGACAGTGAGAGAGATAAAGCATGACTACATAGAAAGCAAAGAGAGAGGAAATAAAAGAGACTCAGGGGATAGAAAGAGAAATGCATGCAAAAGGACAGAAGATAGAAAAGGCAAGAAGAAGAAGAAGAGGACGAAGAAGAAAGTAATAACAGAAGTTGAGAACAGCAGAGCAGCGTGAGTGTGAGAGGTTTACTCACTGATGAGTGAAACCCTGACATTCAGAAGAACATGTGCGCCACCTGCAGGGATTTGGGTGGCGTTACACCAAGCAGTGAAGGGTTTAGCTCCAGCTGTGCAAATAGAACAGACTGAGCTTCTAACATTTACCACCTACAGCAGCTGTAACTGCCTCCACTCTTCTGGGAATACTTTCCACAAGCTTTTGGAGTGTGTCTGTGGGAATCTGTGGCATTTGTGTGACATTTGGCAGGTCAGGCAGAAGGCTTGGCTCTCAATCGATGTTCCAGTACATCACAAAGGTGTTCAGTGGGGATGAGGTCAGGACTTGGCTCAGGCCACTGAAGTTCCTCCCTACCCAACCATAGCTGCGTTCCAAAGCCTAGGCTGAAGCCAAGGTAGTGCGGGTCCTTTGTAGGACTGTCCTATGAAGTCTCCTTAGTAGCCTATTGGTCACACAAATGGACCCGCACTAACAAGGCTGCGTGGTATCATCACCAGAAATTCTGGTGCTGAAATTTTTCTGTTGCTGTTTTTTTTTTCTCTCCTTCACATCATCACGCACAGAGAACTGTGGATAACCGACAGCCTGTAAGGACACATCTGATGCGTCCTTGACATCACTCCGAACATAGGCTGCAGTTCTATATGGAAGGGCTCAAAAGCACTTGGGGCAGTCGTGGGCTGGAGGTTAGGGAAGGACACCGCTTCGATCCCCAGAGCCGACAGCACATGACTGAGGTGTCCTTGAGCAAGACACCTAACCCCCAACTCCTCCCTGGGTGCTGTGGATTGGGCTGCCCACTGCTCTGGGCAAGTGTGCTCACTGCCCCCTAGATGTGTGTGTGCTCAGTAGTGTGTATGTGGTGATTCACTACACGGATGGGTTAAATGCGGAGGTGAAAGTTCCCCATTGTGGGACTAATAAGGGTCGCTTAATCTTAATCTAAGACATGTCAGTTTTTGGATTTGGAAACCTTTGTGAATCATGATGCTGTACCGCCACCTACTGGTGTGGCATTATTGCTCAAACAACATAGAGAACTCCAGCAGCACTGCTGTGTCTGATCCACTCAGACCAGGACAACACACACTAATACACCACCACCACATCAGTATTACTGTAGTGCTGAGAATGATCCACCACCCAAATAGTACCTGCTCCGTGAGGGTCCATGGGGGTCCTGATTACTGAAAACAGGGTAAAAGGGGGTAACAAAGTATCATAGAAACAGATGGACTACAGTCTGTAACTGTAGAACTACAAAGTGCAGCTATACAGTAAGTGGAGCTGATAAAATGGACAATGAGCGTAGAAACAAGGAGGTGGTCAGAATGTTAGACCTGATGGGTGTGCAGTCTAATACACATTCTATTGATCCCACACGCTGAGCTCTGAGTAAAAGAGACAGAAAGGTAGTCGAGGACGAAAGTGGTGTAAAAATAGTGTCTTGGCTGAGAGACGTGCTGTGGGGCTGATCCAAGAAGACCAGCAAGGAGGATCCGCCCCAATTACCCCCACTCCGCACCGGCTCCCGGGAACAGGCCCGATCAGAGAGACACCCAACCCCACACTAACACACGTACAACCACACACTCTGCTTGCTATTTTAGCCGAGCTCCTAAATTTAGAGTGGAATGTAAAAGAGAAGAACGAGGGAGTCACTGCGGCAAACGAACGAGGAATCCAGCTTTCCTTTGGGACTCACATACACATAAATCCGAATTCTTCGTTTAGATCCACGACTTAAAGACATCATTACTAACAGAGTCCAGATTCTGGCAAATGCATCCGTCCATTCAGGCACAAGTGTGACTCTCACTTACACAGCATTACAGAAAATATCATAAATAATAAACAACACATCTTTCCTCCACATGCAGTTAGGGAGAAAAATACGGAGGACCAACATGAAAAATAAACAGAATTAAAAATAAATGACTTAATAAATTAATATATGAATAAGAATCGCAAAGAATAATGAGGATAAATCAAAAAATAAACATACATAAAAATCAATATATTACTAAATAAAATACAAACATGAATGAATACATCTGCATTTACTTATGTCTATTTAGTAATTTCCCCTTCTCACTTTTTCGTATTTTTTAAATTATTTTTTATTCTTTATTAACATTTTTCTTCTCGTATTTATTTCATTGTCCTTGTGCTCTGTCAATCAATGATGTCACTGCGTCTCAATATTCCTATTGGTTGATCGATATCAGATTCTATAGATCGACTGTTCATGTCCTGCTGTCATATAAAAATGGCATTAATAAAACAAAATCAATAATACAGAAACAAATAAATTGAGAAACACACAACTGCAGAAAAAGGAAATACACTATATTTCCAAAAGTATTCGCTCGTCTGCCTTCACACGCATATGAACTTGAGTGAGATCCCATTCTTATTCCATAGGGTTTAATATGATGTCGGCCCACCCTTTGCAGCTATAACAGCTTCGACTCTTCTGGGAAGGCTTTCCACAAGGTTTAGTGTGTGTTTATGGGAATTTTTGACCGTTCTTCCAGAAGCGCATTTGTGAGGTCAGACACTGATGTTGGACGAGAAGGCCTGGCTCACAGTCTCCGCTCTAATTCATCCCAAAGGTGTTCTATCGAGTTGAGGACAAGCGCAGCCATCTCCAACGTCTCTGTTTCACCTCGTCTACAACGTTGTTGATGTCTGTGCATCTGCTTATTTCCTTATTGCTGGTACGCTGTTCCCAGTCTAGTCTGAGGATTCTACGGAGACAGCGTCTTTCGAAGCCTCTGCGCTGGCTCTCTTATCTTCTCGTTGGTTCACCAAGTTTACAAGGCCTGTAGGAGAACCTGAGCAGACATCTGATTTGTAGGTTTTCAGTTTGGTGTTCATCTACAAGATTTCCAGATGTTTTGCAGACCGCTGAAGGTGTGGTGAAGATCTCCTATTCTTAGGTTATAGAAGCATGTATTAAAACTTTGGGCCTGCTGATGGACCCTGCCCGTTTATAAGAGGTTAAACAGACCATCTCTTTTCCTTCTGGCTCATTACCAACCCTTCACAAACTTAGAGATATTTCTACAAAGAAATGTACATAATCTCACCCAATCTACCCAAAACATAGCTATTCAGCCAAGACTTCTCCAGGTTGCATTGCTTAAACTGTAGGCCTACATCATCACGCATGCCTCAAACTGTGTAGCAGTGTTAAGTAATATCAAACAGACTTGTTTATGTGGTTTCTGACACACTGATATCTAAAAATACGGTGCACACTGTGAAAACCAATCAGCTATGGTGCGATTTATGGATAAATCAAGCATAAAACCCAATGATAATCATATAATTTGAATCATTTCATGGAATCAACTAATTATGTTCAAGCTGGTCCAATTTTCTGGGTTGGAAACGTCACTCTAGGCCTTCTAGAAGTCCTGGATATTACATTTATAGCATTTGGCTGACGCTCTTATCCAGAGCGACTTACAATTTGATCATTTTTACATAGGTAGGCCAAGGCGGTGTTAGGAGTCTTGCCCAAGGACTCTTATTGGTATAGTGTAGGGTGTTTACCCAGGTGGGGGATTGAACCCCAGTCTACAGTGTAGAAGGCAGAGGTGTTAACCACTACACTAACCAACCACCGATATATCACTGACTGTGAATACAAACCATACACATGGCAAAATATATCCAAATTCCTGTTATACACTTAAACAAAAAATGGAATGCTTTTTACAAGCTTCAAATTCCTGTGTTTAATCTAAAACGGCCAAAAACATTAATGTGCATCACCGTTAGCTTACTGCTAACACGCTATTAGAATGCCAAGGGGATGCTAACAGAAATTAGCATTACTGTAGAGGTGTTTTTTCTGATATTTGTGGCCTGAACTAAAGGCCTAACTTTAGAAGTCATGGTTCGCCACTGGTGGAAGTAAAAGGCAGGTTTTTCTAATAAAGCAGAGAGTAAGTGTAGACCTTAACAGAAACCAATGACCCTGTTAACAGGGTCAACAAATGGCCAGTGCCTCATAACCCCTCCAGCTTCGTCCACACATGACCAACAAATCAGTCAAGCACGATCTGCTGTTAGTTCGCTCACTGCCTACAAGCACAAATGCATATACGCACACAGGTTAGCCGTCTAAACTATGCAGTCTGCACTGCAGCCACACACACCACCAAACCGCAGAGCCAGAGGCGCTCGTCTTACCAGAGTGACTGTGCGTCGGAAACGACATTGGTAGGCCATTACCTACAGTGAAAGTATGAACACACATGACCTCAAACGGTTTTATTTCTCCAAAACAAAATTTAAGCTTGACAAATACTGAAAGCGTTAAAGGGCCCTTGTCCAATGTTCAGCTTGTATTTATTTCTTTAACCCTGGGGCTGCTTAGGACATTTATGTAGGACTGTGTATTAAAAGAATTCAAATTTATTTTGACAAATCCATTTTACATCCCTTAGAAAAGGGATCGGCAACATGCCGCTCTTTTACTGCCCTGTTGTGGCTCCCCAGCAAAATTAGTTTTAAGTGAAAAAACAAAAGAATTATTTTCTATTTTATTTGCAGTAAACTGCTGGGATAGGCTCCAGCACCTAACCCCCCTGCGACCCTGAGGGAGAAGCGGCTTAGAAAATGTGTGTGTGTGTGTGTGTGTGTGTGTTATTTGCAGTAAAATACAGCTGTGCTGATGATTCTAACACCGTCTTAACAGTAAATGGTCTTAAATGCTAAAACTCTTAATTCACCCTTTAACTCTGAAGGTTGGCACGCAGACTGCTGGTCACTATAGCAACACAGACAACAATCTCGTTTGTATCTAACGAAAAGGGCAAAGACAAAGATTTAAGACGAACATTGATAGTTTGGAAATTTTACAAATTTTTAAACAATTTACCTCAGCAGTGAGTTTATCACAATATACATTAGAATAAAGTCGTATTCATAATTCAAATAAATATAAAAACAATTATTATTAATAATGACATATATATATAATTGTTAATTAATATTCTATAAATTTTGTTTATTCAAATATTAACACTTTTCTCAGCAAATAAACACAAACTACACAAATAAAAGACTTTGGCACAGTACTGTATATGCAAATGCACTCTGTTCTGATTGGCTGCTTTGTATTGAGCATCATTCAAAAAGCAGTCAGATCATTTGTTAGATCGCGTTCTTTACTTATAAAATAAACACAATTTATTTCCCAAAAATCGAGGAAAGTTCGTTCGTCCATGATTTGGGCCCTTTAACAAAGGTAAAACACTAAATGTGCAGACTCTTAACTCTTAACCCGAGTGATTGTTCACAGGCACTGGGAGTGGCTGGCTGTGGCCTGAAGGCAGAGAAATGCGTCAGCCTGTATCGGTCACTTACGCCAAACCTTTAAAGGGCTTGTGTAGCACACGAGGCAGCATGCATGCACTGAGCAGCGCTTACCGGGGAGAACGCTCGGTGGCGGAGGGGAAGATTGGACACTGCCTACAAACACAAGATATTTTTACTTCCACTGACTGAAGGAATCTTTGGGTCAGCTAGCAGTCAGCATGCCTGCCATGTTGCTGGAGCAATTAACACACACACACACACACACACACACACACACACACACACACACACACACAATCTCTTTCCAGCTCAAACAGCCTGTGGGGCTCTGCTTCTTCTCCAGCTGCTGCATCACCGCAGTGTCTCTCTCTAAAATGAAGGTTCCCGTTTTTTCATCACATCAAAACAAATCTGCCTCCATGCCTCAAATGTAGATGTTTTAACTTTATTAATTCTAGCTGTAATTTGGCACAAAACATGTAAATTAAATTGAGGTTCTTTAGACTTTAAAATGCCTCACACAGCTGATTTAAAAAGGTTCTTTAATAATAATAATAATAATAATAATAATAATGCATTTAATAATAATACATTTTCTTAATGTATAGTGCCTTGAATTAAAACAGGTAAAAGTAACACACCATCGCTGTCAGGATAAAACCTTGCATCTCCAAAACTGTAGCTTTATGGAAGAAGGAAAAATATTCATAGGCTGTAAATGAAGTTTCTTTTCAGTGATTTTTAAACCGTTTCTGTTGGTCTGCTTGTCATGAAATTTTCACACAGTGTAAACGGAGACTGGAGGTTTCAATGTATGTAAAAAAACAGAAAAATGTTTTTTGCATGACAGTGATCATATGTTTAAACTAACTGTGTACATTCATGACAGAAGATAAAAGAAAAAAAAAAATCTGTGATGTGTTCAGGGCTGTGTGGACATGCAAATCTGATCTTCTCAAATCCGACCCGAGGCATTTTCACATGTGGTCCTAGATCGGATACGTATCCGAATCGTGGCCATGTGACCTTAAATGTGACGCTCAGATCGGAATTCCTGTGCTTTTTTTCCACTGCGCGTGCTGCATCATTCAGCGTTACCATGGCAGCAGCGCTGAACAGTTAAATCCTGTAAACGGTGGAAAAGCAGCTCATCTCACCTTTTTCTCCTCCGTCCCGCTCTAATAATGAAGCTGAGAGCTGATCAGAGTTAACGATCTTCCCAGCGAAGCTCGTTCTGCTCGTTAGTTTGTGCTGATGATGCGGTGATTCATTCATGTGACGTTACTGAGTAGGAGGAGCTCATGAGGGTCATTTCAGGACATCAGTTCGTCACATTAATGACACATTTGAATCACTAACCTAAACGAGCGTGAACCGTCGAGTCGAGATGGATTTGAGCAAAAAATCGTGGAGGCTTCTAATGTGAATGTAGGCTTTGAGTATTTTAGTAACATGTAATAGTGCGCAGATATAAATGTAAGCTGCACCAGTTTATTAAGAGTGTGTAGAGAAAGACCAACGAGGGGAGCACTGCAGTAATCGAGACACAAAGAGATTAATGCTCGCATAATTTGATCAGTGTGTACAAATATTGGAGATGGCTGAATGCAGGATATGTTCCTTAAATGAAAAAAAAAAAGTAGACTGTCTAATTTTGTTAACATGCGAATTCAACAACAGTGTTGCATTTAAAACTGAGGCGTTTTAAGGCACTGAAAGGTTTTAAGGAACCAGAAGTGTGAAGGAGAACCCTACACTGGCCACTTGTGATATTTTAAACATCTGGTACAATAATACAGTGGGTCCACCAGACCACTGAGTAACAAACACATCAGCATTTACATTTACAGCATTTAGCCACAGCGACTTACAAGAAGTGCTCTGTCTATCTAGAGGAGCCACCACACAAGGGTTAAACTTGTGATGTGCTTGGAAAAAAGCAGCTATTTCTGCCATGAAACCTTTAAAAATGTTATGTGTCGGTGCTGAATGTTGTATTTACTTCATGCAGAAAATTTGTATACCAACTACCATTTGAGCAAGACAACATATGAATTGAAATACACTAATTAAAGAGACCTTTAATTGTATCAAGGCAACAATAAGCCATAAGAGATGTAAACTGCATTGTAAAGGTGTGCACTCTCACTCAGAAATGATCGGCATTCATCCAACAATAAAGGCAGTATGGCTCTTTTACATAGTGATAGACAACGAAAGCTACAATTTCACATGCTGTCCATATTAATATGACAAACGTGAACATGCACATGCACCATCTTCTCTGGTAAGGACAAAGCCAAACTCTCTGATTATACCACCAATAATACATGAAAACGGTTGCTATTAGTGTGGATACCAGCCCAGTTGATTGGACTGGGGCATCACCATAACCAATCATAACAAAGCACAGAGATATACCAGCCTACTGTGGGTCTTACCAGACTGATCGTTCATCATGCGGATGGCCTTGGCTTTTGCCAGCTCCAGAGCGGTCACCCACTTCTGCCTCTCTACCTCCGTGCTGGCCTTCAGGTGGTAGGTGCGCCCCCCGCTGCTCAGAACGATATTGCAGGCGTCCTCCGTGTCGATGTGCGCTGTGGCCAGATTGATGGTGCCGCGGCATGTATGAGCCATCTCCGCTTGGGTCCTGCAGGGGGAGACAGAGAGACACATAAATAAGAACAGAATTTAATAGACAAATGGATGGATGGATGAATGGGTAGAAGGAATAGGAACGAAAACAGACACGGATTTTTTAAAAGCAGGTTCTGATACTAATTAAATGCAACGGACCAAAGCTGCTATGTCAAACCACCTTGGGAGCCACAACATTTTATGTTGATTTTATTAAAGTAACATTTTACCAGCTTGGCTGTAAATATGTGTCAGTATGTGCTAATGTTTTAGAATAGGCTGAAAACATGATATAAAGGAAAATCCCGACTTACTTTACTCTGCTTTAAGCTTTTCTCACATCTCCAGCAGGAAACCTTTCCACAAAAGCAGAACAGTTTCTTGTAAAATGTCTCTCAATGTTCGACTTATTTAGGCTACAGTCAGCTTTTCATCCTCCAGCCTCAAACTGGATCGCTGGATCGTGCAGTAGTTAACTCCATCAGTTAGCCTCAGGCACTATTTAAGGAGGAACGGGAAAATTAGAATAAGAAGCTGGCGAATAAGAAGCTGACTTCAGCTTTGCGACTTTTTGTGTGAATTCCATTTTTTTCCCACACTTTAAGTTCAGACTACACAGCACAACAATCACACACGTCTCATGCACACATGCAAACACACAGTCACACACAGGAGCCAAGACGCTGCAGAATGTCTGGACTCTTTGGAAGATGACATGTGTACACAGTGTAGCTGAAGGGCATCCACAGGGTTATATGGACCTTTGAGTGTGTTTCTGTCTTTATTTATGTGTTTTCACACAGTGCAGTAAGAATGAAGTCACAGTGTAAAGTCTGTTGTGTGTGTGTCTTTGTTTCAGCATGTGTGTGTGTTACTGTACGAGTGTGAGCATTCCTTCCATCACTTCACAGTTGTGTGTTCAGCGGGAAGCGAGTGGAGGATAAAGAGCCTATTGTGAGCCAGCAGGCCCGAAGCACAAAACAAAACCAAACAGGCACAGGGTGAACCCCACTGACCCAACTGCCCGCCCTTATGCCCAGACTAGGGCCCTTTTCTTTCTCATTCTAACTCCAGTGGATGGATATGAATGGGTTAACTGTAATGCATGTCATTTTTACCCAGAGTCCATCAGAATTTGTAATCATTTATTCAAATCTGAGCACTGCAGTAGCTGTTTAGAGTGACTACATGGTGGTGAGTTACATTCAACACTTGGGGTGTAATGACACATGTGACACAATATCATCGCGATACAAAATGATAACAAGTATGTTCTGTTTATTCTGCCAACTACTGCAATTGTATTTTTAAACAACAGAGGGCACAATTGATTTTACCCACACCAGCATTTCATATGTCAGGCACCCATATGCCACAGTCTTTAGTCTCAGCGGAGCTGGTTTATGAGGAGCCTGGTCACTTCCTATTTCAACCATTATATCAAAAACAGGACTGCAAAACAGCAGAGGGCGCCGTGAGCGAGCCCTCACTGAACGGGAGTAAATGGAACTCAAGTTAAAAGCAGTTTCTAATCACTCGTCCAGAACTTTCCTTTAAGTTTAGGAGGTAGAAGGATGTATTTCGCTTTAAAAGAAAACTAACCTGTATAGTTTCCATTTCTACAGCAAACGTGTTTAGGGCAGCAGAACGCTGGCATTACTGCTAGTGAGTGTTGATTGGTTGATGAGCGGAGCAGCTCGTTGGCTGTTCGTGCTCAGAGATGTTATGGATCTACATGAGGTGCTGTTTTAATCTCTTATAGCTCCTATACAAGAGTTTAAAAGCTCTTAAAAATATAACAGCAGGGTTGAAGTGTTTTATGCTGTTCAGTGTTCAGGAAATGATTGTATTTTTATATATTAAAAATGCTTGAGCATTTATAAACTACGATTTTGCTCAGATTCTTTATATTAACCCGATATTTTAGACTCGCTCGGGAGCGCCCTCTAGAGTTTGGGAAACGGAAGGCATTGCAGAGTGGACATTCTTCTCTCTACAATTTTCTCTGGTTGGTGTTTTTATTGCAAGTGACATGTTTTCTGTTGTCGATAATGATTGAGTTCAGCTTCTAGTTAACTTGTCGGAGCCCACGTACAGCATTCCGTCCTGTCTGCACAGCATAGGAATAACAACAGTAGGGTGGATTTCGAGGGTTACCCAGAGCTAGGCCACTAAACGGCACATGCGATCACCGGCGAGTCGGGAATAGCGAGCCAGTCACCCAGTCGTCCTCCCCTGGGGGCTGAAACTGGCTGTTTTGGATTGGGAGCTTAAAAGAGCTTATCACACATGCTGCAGTGAAAGAGACTTGGCTTTTGCTGGGTCGAGTGAGAGATGTGTAACGTTAGCCACCTTCTTCCACCGCCGTGCTTGCTGCTAAACAGAAACTGCTACAGATCCCACCGCATAAACTCATCAAGGATGCCATCACACCACAGAACAGCTTGCTATCTTGAGCAGCAAGCAGCCGTGACGGCAGCTCTTGAGCGTACAGAGATGCGTCAAAATGCCTGTGAAATCAATGCTGTGAACGGCTCCAACACCAGTGACGCCGAGGATATCGTGAAACTTCTGAAATCTCTGAAAACAGCCACCACCGTACTGTCCGAACCCCACGCTGTCACTCAGTGTCACCGTTTACACTTTTTCTTCTAATTTCTTTTAATTGCAGGAAAAGTGCTCATTAATTTAATTGCTATTTTTCAGAAATAAAAAGGAATGTTTTCACTTGGATATTAAATACAGGGTGAAGCTAAAACAGGAGATTTGGTTTACAGTTTTAAAGCTCTGTTCCCAGTAATTTCCTTTAACTGCAGGGGACTAAAGTTTTGGTTAAAAACATAAAAGCAAATGCATTGTTTTGCATTGTTTACACTTCAGAAATAAGAAAGGATGTCATTCATAAATTTTGTTTTTTCTAATTTGGTTTAAAATATTGTTAGAAAATAATTTTTTTTAATTAAAAAAAAAGTTTTACATTTAACAATTCAGGAAAAAAGTAAAGCTTGCCCAGGCCTCATTTCATGTTTTATATGTTTTCTATATGGAAGAGAGAGAGAGAGAGAGAGAGAGAGAGAGAGAGAGAGAGGCAGTGAGTGAGAAAGAGAGGGGGGGCAGCAAGAGAGAAAGAGAAAGAGAGAGAGAGAGAGAGAGAGAGAGAGAGAGAGAGGGGGACAGCGAGAGAGAGACAGAGAGAGAGAGAAAGACAGTGAGAGAGTATAGAGAAAATATAGAGAAGAGAGACAGAGAGAGAGAGAGAGAGAGGGAGAAAGGCAGTGAGTGAGAAAGAGAGGGGGGGGCAGCAAGAGAGAAAGAGAGAGAGAGAGAGAGAGAGAGGGAGACAGCGAGAGAGAGAGAGACAGAGAGAGAGAGAAAGACAGTGAGAGAGAGAGAGACAGAGAGACAGCGAGAGACAGAGAGAAAGAAAGACAGTGAGAGAGTATAGAGAAAATATAGAGAAGAGAGAAAGGGAAAAGAGAAAGAGGGATTACAAGAGGAGAGAGAAGTCAGGATGACAGAGAGATGACAGGAAAGAGGGGAGAGGACATAACATTTAGGGAAAGAGAGAGAAGGAATAGAAAACAGAGGGAATAAAAAAGAAGGAATAGAAAAGAGAGGATATAGAAAAGAGAAAGGGGAGAGGACAGAAAAGAGAGGGGAAGAGAGAGAAGGAATAGAAAACAGAGGAAATAGAAAAAAGCAAAGGAATACAAAAGAGAGAGGGAATAGAAAGGAGAGGGAGGAGAGAGAGAGAGAGGGGACAGAAACAATGAGAGAAAACAGAGAGAATCAAAAGAAAGAGAGACTGAAGTGGCCCTCTGTGCCTAAATGAGCGTCCACAGACACAACCAAGAGAAAATATGACTGATAATAATAAAATATTAAAATGACTGTAAACAGAATTCGGGGGGTTTCTGTGCTAATAGAACTACAGATAAAGGAGGAGGAGTTTCAGTCATTTCAGAGCAGATCTGAGCTCAGCAGCGAACACGAGAAAACCAGGCCGACACAATAACAGCAAGACCTGGTTAATGTAAAATACAGCAGCACAGAGGAGACCAAAGAAAACGACGGAGCAAAACGACTCGGTTTCACTCTACTTTTCTCTCTCTGAGTCAACGGATATCTCCACAGGCCAAAAGGAAGGTGACCATCAAGACGAGGGGCAGCGAGAGCTCGACAGACGGGAAAGTGACCACTCATCAAAAATGTAAATATCTGAGAGGGAGGATCAGGACGGCTGAGATGATGATGGAGAAACAGAAAACAAGGCGAGAGCCAGCAGGATGGAAAACAACAAACAGGGATGGAAGTAAATGGTTTCAATACTGAAATCGCAATTTGAGCTGCAGTTTTAATTACAGCCTACACTTTCAACAACATCGCAGCACGTTTTGCATTTACTCAGATAACGCAAAGCTGGAACACACCCAGATCTGCTTGCAGTAGAGGGAAGCGTTTGATGGCTGTGTTCTGTGAGACGTGGTCAGCGTGTCTGTGTGAGACTGCAGGTCCTGCTGGTGCTGTTGACGTGACTTAAGTGTCAGACAGGCAGCTGCTTCAGACATGAATGGGTTCACACTCAGATAACCTAAGAGCAAAGGAGCATTCAGGGTCAAGAGAGACGACAGACTCAGTAGGACTGAGAGAGAGAGAGGGAGAGAGAGAGACAGAGGGAGAGAGGGAGGGAGGGAGAGAGAGAGAGAGAGAGAAAATAGAGAGAAGATAGAGTCAGAAAAGAGGAGGAAAGAGAGAGAGCCTCTCTCCGTAGAGTTGTGAAAAAAAGAAACAGAGAGAGAGAGAGAGAGAGAGAGAGAGGGAGGGAGAGAGAGAGAGAGAGAAAATAGAGAGAAGATAGAGTCAGAAAAGAGGAGGAAAGAGAGAGAGCCTCTCTCCTTAGAGTTGTGAAAAAAAGAAACAGAGAGAGAGAGAGAGAGAGAGAGAGAGAGAGAGAGAAAAAAAATAGAGAGAAGATAGAGTCAGAAAAGAGGGGGAAAGAGAGAGAGCCTCTCTCCATAGAGAGAGAAAAAAAGAAACACAGAGAGAGAGAGAGAGAGAGAGAGAGAGAGATATAAGATGGAGTCAGAAAAGGGGTGAGAGAAAGAGAAAGAAAATGGAGGGAAAATAGAGTCAGAAAAGAGGGGGAAAGAGAGAGCCTCTCCCTGTAGAGAGAGAGAAAAAAAGAGAAGATGGAGTTAAAAAAGGAGTGAGAGAGAGAGAGATAACAAGAGAGAGATATATGGGGAGAGATGAAGGGAGAGATAAAGTAGGAGAAAGCTAGAGAGAGATCGAGCAATGAGATTTCCAGGCTGGAGAATAGCCTGATGTTCAGATCACCGGGATTGGGCAGTTTCAGATTCGGGTGATCGGTGGCTGCCAGTGAGCGAACGAGGGAAACAGAAAGAGGGAATAAAAAAACACTAACAGATCTATGGCAAAAGAGCCAAACTCTTCTAAAGGACATGGCCTGAAAGTGACGCTCCGTCACACTCTCTCTCTGGGAAGAGTCTGGCAGCGTCCACACACACACACACACACACACACACACACACACACACACACACACACACACACACACAGCCTTAACACAGATCACTCTTACACGCTCTGCCTTGCCAAACCTACGCACAGAGCAGTGAGAGAGAGACAGACAGACAGACACAGAGGGATGGAGGGGGTTTGAGAAAGAGAGATATAAAGAGAAAGGAGGTAAAAATAAGTGAGGTAAAATATGTAAAAAGAACAGCAGGTGAACGAGGGAAGAAGGAGAGAAGTAGGGGGTCAAACTCTTAAATTAGCCACATCCGTCCCGCAACATGCATGCACACTCACACACACACACACACATACACACACACACACACACACACACACACACTAAGCTCTTCAGTAAGTGGGTCAGAACTGAGAAAATGAAGAGCAAGGACAAAGAGGCAGAGAGAGAGGGTAGAGGAGTAAATGATTGAGGGATGAGCTTTACCTGTTGTTTCCCTGAGAACACATCCGCACAAAACACACATCCACCGATCTGAGGCATGCAGGAGACAAAACACAGCAACACACACTGAGGATGAGCGCTGAACACACAGACGCAAATGTTATCATGCAAACACACACACACACACACACACACACACACACACACACACACACACACACACACATACATTATATATCGCTGTTGTTGGATTAAAACCTCATATCTCCAAAAACTGAAACTTTTCAGGAAAAGGGAAAAACCTACCTTACTTTCAATGTAAGTCTATGGAACCAGAATTTGTTATAAGTCATTTTGGGCTGTTTCTTTTGGTCCATTCATCCTGAAACTTGCACACAATATAAAGAGCAATAGGCATTTTCAAATTTTGTCAAAAACTGAAAATCGACAAAAATGGAGATACAAGGTTTTGTTCCAACAACAGTGATATATATATGAGTCAGAAAAGATTCATATATATATATATATATATATATATATATATATATATATATATATATATATGAATGAATTATGAATGAGGTTTGGAGAGTAACAGAACATTAAGTAACATTAATGTTAGCAAAACTTTTATATAACATTTACATACACTGTAACATCATCAAACATACAATGAGGAAATAAAGACAGTCGTGCTCTTTTTTATGGACATACTTATAAAATCATGAAAAATGTGTTTGCTGCTAATTAGATAATTATATTTTTCCCTTGAGGTCTGCTTAGAATTAAACGGGCTGTGTTTGGTACTGTGCCTTTAAGACTGATATATGTAAATGAGCTTGTGTTCTGATTGATTGTGCTGTATTGTGCCTCATTCACAAAGCACCGAAACACTCCTTATAACTTGGGCATGAATGGGTGGGGCTAAGCAGCTGTAGGCTGAATACATGTATATATGAAGGTCAGTTGGTTCTTGTGACATTGCACAATTCAGAAAAGGCTGTTTTTGCTGCTTACTTTTCATATATGGACTGTATAGACTGGGGAGTGAGTGGTTCACTTCGTAACTTTAATAATGTTCACGTATTACTTCATCACTCAGTCATTTTAAACTTTTAATATCAAACCACCTACAGACAGCCTGTACCTGTTTTACTTAATTATATTTATTCGTAACTTTTATTTTTGTATTAGTTCTCCTTAGTTTTTTTTTTTAATCTCTTTTTATTTATTTCCTCTCATTTTATTTTAAGTTTTTTATGATTACTTTTTAAATTTGTGATATTGTACTATTACTTTACTAATTTCTTATCTATTTTTGATCTTAATTTCTTACCATTTAAAATCTCAAGTTCTATTTTTTATCTACTTTTATCTCTTATTCACTGTTATTTTAAATTTTCTTTTAATTTAAAATGATTAAATGTAGTTATTATTTTCCTTGTCATGTCAATCCCTGTTTTTGTAAATGCTCGGCTACATTGAAAATGAGGGTTGCCCTCAATGTACTTCCGAGTCAAAATAAAGGTTGATTGATTGATTGATTGATTGATTGATTGATTGATTGATTGATTGATTGATTGATTTAAAAAAGCGAGGGTAATTCAGTTTAACTGAAGTCAATTTAAACAGAAAAAAAGTTTTTGGCACCCCTGAAAATCATCATGAACAAAATTGAATGAAGTACCTCGCTACTGTAATGACACTTTCACTGCACACTTTAGACTGTAAATACTGCTGCTAGTCCGAGTTACGCTTACACTGATCAGGCATAACATCATGACCACCTCCTCATTTCTACACTCACTGTCCACTTTATCAGCTCCACTTACTGTATAGCTGCACTCTGTAGTTCTACAGTTACAGACTGTAGTCCATCTGTTTCTCTGATACTCTGTCACCCTGTTCTTCAGTGGTCAGGACCCCCATGGACCCTCACAGAGCAGATACTATTTGGGTGGTGGATCATTCTCAGCACTGCAGTAACACTCACGTGGTGGTGGTGCATTAGTGTGTGTTGTGCTGGTCTGAGTGGATCAGACACAACAATGCTGCTGCAGTTTTTAAACACCATGTCCACTCACTGTCCACTCTATTAGACACTCCTACCTTGTCAGTCCACCTTGTAGATGTAAAGTCAGAGACGACACCTCATCTGCTGCTGCACAGTTTGTGTTGGTCATCCTCTAGTCCTTCATCAGTGGTCACAGGACGCTGTTGGATGGACATTTTTGGTTGGTGGACTATTCTCAGTCCAGCGGTGACACTGAGGCGTTTAAAAACTCCAGCAGCACTGCTGTCTCTGATCCACTCAGACCAGCACAACACACACTAACGCACCACCACCACATCAGTGTTACTGCAGTGCTGAGAATGATCCACCCACATAGTACCTGCTCTGTGAGGGTCCATGGGGGTCCTGACCACTGAAGAACAGGGTAACAGAGTATCAGAGAAACAGATGGACTACAGTCTGTAACTGTAGAACTACAGAGTGCAGCTATACAGTAAGTGGAGCTGATAAGATGGACAATGAGCGTAGAAACGAGGAGGTGGTCAGAAAGTTATGCCTGATGTTTTGCTGCTGTAACACTGCAATTTCCCTTTGGGATCAATGAAGTTGTTTCTATCTGTGAGGACAAACTTCCATCAATCATTAATATGAGGAGTATAGAGAATACACACCTGAAAAAGACATGAGTATTATTCCAATTTCAGGGGGTAGCTTAAAACCGGAGTTGCAGTGAACCTGCCAGGAATACCTGTTTATTATACTCCCTCGTACAGTGAGCAGCATGGTTTAAAGATTTGGTCCATGTTTGGGTCAAGTTTGGATCCTCTAGCAGGACAATGATCCCAAACATACATCCAAATCCGCACAAAATTGGTTCAAAACTACACAATCTCCCAAAATAAATAATTATGTAATGATAATAATAATTATATCATAATTATATAATAATAACGAAACATTGTTTTATTTTTAAAAATATTTTTGGGGTGTTTTTGGACTAAAGGTTAGATTTTTTCAGTATGACACTAAAGTAATTAACCACAAACAACCCTCTTAATGACCTTTTAAATCCCTGTTTACAAGTAATTAAAGAGCTGACTGTACATACATGTCCACATATACATTTACACACATGCACAAAGTAAGGACAAAGACAGCACACATTAGAAAGACACGTTACACACACATTCACACGTGTGCTGGCAGAGCGCAGCGACAGATATCCGAGCTTAAAGCAACACAGCAAAATGTAACAGTGGGTAATCTAAGGCCCAAAGCCTTTTTAAGCTCATCTGCCAAAACGCTCTTCACACCACCAGCTCACATGCCATTATGCTCATATTGGAGCTTTCTGACCACTTCGTGTCTATTTTCTGACCACTTTCTGTCCACTTCCTGTCCTAATGCTATCTAATCTGTACCGGACAGATAAGGAGGATCAGCACGGAGAGGCACAGCGAGCAGCGCGGAGCCGTTTAAAACAAGGAGGAAAAGTCAATTAGGAATTGAAAGACACGGGGAGAGAGAAGGGAAAGGGGGCAATGAAGGAATAAGAAAAATGGAAGAAGGCGTCTTAGTGTTGGGAGAGATAGTGTTCACTCTGATGCTCGCTCTCTCAGTGGCTGTGAAACATAGCAAATAGTCTATAATACTGCCACAAGCACAAATAACAGCTGTGAATCGATTAGCCATAGACTGGACAAGTTTCTGGATGTAGGCGACGCCAATGTTCTGCCACTCTGCGCAGTTTGACCTCCTGCAGCTTGAACCACACCCTGCACCAAGTCCTCATTGAAGGATTCCTGAGGTCTATGATGTGTCACATACATTATTCACATACAGGACATACTATACGTTCATGGTATGCAGTGCTCTGCGGCTGTTCTTTCAGAAACTGGTTGTGAAGGACCTGCATTGGTTCTAGACGCAATTCTTGCCTGGAAGCGAAGCAATTTTTATTCACAAGCCGTGAAACGCGCCAGCGGTCCCTGTCAGTTCTGACCAGAATTTCCTGTAGACTGAGATTTTTGCCATTGCCGGTGCTGTGATACACCACCAGATGCAATCACTCCTTTTTATTATTCCACACATCGAACAAGACATTCACTGCGCTGTACCACCTCTTCTCAATCTATGAATCCCGTCACACACCCCACAGGTGTTTATAGCCCAATCATTCTCATGCAACGCCCTCTGCAGGAGCCTGAAATTACTACCACCTTAAACACACACAGTGACAGATTTTTTTCCAGGGACTTTATATTGTCATATCGCCCAGCCCTATACCTTATAAACTTTGCTGGTTTTTTTTGTAAATATCTGCCCATTTCATATTTCATACCAGCAAGTTTACCTCTGTGTTATGTCACCTTTTCTTTTAACAACACCTACTATTCATCTGGGAACTGAAAGTACTAACTGATCCAGATTTGAAAGCTGAATGTTTCCCCATTCTTCTCTATGGAACTGAGCAGCTGTACTACAATTGAAGATGCCACTGTGCATTTCAGATCAGCTTGACCCCAGAGAAAGAAGAAAGGAAAGAAGGAAGGCAGGAAAGAAGGAGGGAAGGGAGGAAACGGTTTGAGAAGATGAGGAGAATGAAAGGATAAAGCAGTCAGCTTGCAGAGTCAGGATGGAGGGGCAGAGTCAGTGCTATGAAAGAACAAGTGCAAGGAAAGCATTTACACGAGCCGTCATCCACCCACCCACACACACCCCCACACACACCCCCCCCCCCCCCGCACATACACACACAGACTCTAGTGCTGTAGTACTCAAGATCATAACCGAGCAGTCTTGTCTTGGTCTCAACCTTATTTGGATCAGGAATTGCTGTGGAGACTATCTGAGTCCGTCTGAGGTAACTTAATATCAACAAAACCAGAATAAACAGAAATAAACAGTGCTTGTTCTGCAACAGGGGTTCCCAAACTTTTGCACACATGATCCACTACTAAAAGCCCACACAAACGACCACAAAAGCTTCTGTGGTCCCAATTAAACCGACCAGATTGTTTTCTGATTCACCAAATGTGATGGCCGATGACTGGCAGGTGCTTAGTGCTGGATGTCAGGCTGAAGAGAGGAAAGCTGAGGAGCTCTGTCTTAAGGGGGCAGTCATGGGCTGCAGGTTAGGGAACCAGCCTTGTGACCAGAAGGTCGCCGGTTCGATCCCCAGAGCTGACGGCACATGACTGAGGTGTCCTTGAGCAAGACACCTAACCCCCAACTGCTCCCCGGGCGCTGCGGATTGGGCTGCTCACTGCCGCCTAGTGTGTGTGTGCTCACTAGAGTGCATGGTGCTTTACTTCACGGGTGGGTTAAATGCAGAGGTGAAATTTCCCAGCTGTGGGACTAATAAGGGTCTCTTAATCTTAATTTGATGAGTTTAAATACATAATTACTATGTTCAGTCTCCAAATGACTGTTTAAATTGTTGGACTTTAAAGCTTCATGTGAAAAGACTTCTCACTTCCACATACATGAAGCCCAGAGCTACGTATTCACTGCGGCATTACCTTCGTTTCGGTAAAATATAACCATTACAGCATTTTGCCAGAACAGTCAATGAGATCGTTAATCATCCGCATACGTTTTTTGCCAATAATAAACAAAAATTTGTCATATTTAAATTTACGTTTGATTAACTGCCTATATTTCAACGAATTGGCCAACAGCCCCTTAGCAGTCCCACAAAGGCCCACTTGGGGGGGCACGGCCCACAGACCACTGCTGTATATCGCTGCTGTCGGAAGAAAACCTTTGTTCTTTATGCTGTGTGTAAATTTCATGATGAACGGACCAAAAGAATTGGCTCAAAATGACTTGGAAAGATGTCTGGTTCCATTGACTTACATTAAAAGTAAAGTAGGTTTTTTTCCTTCTCCGGCAAAGTTACCATTTTGGAGGTACAAGGTTTTGTTCTGACAGCAGCATATATATATATATATATATATATATATATATATATATATATATATATATATATATATATATATATATATGTACATGTATATATATTGCAGCCCCTGCAATCTAGGAGGATAAGTGGCTTAGAAGATGTGTGTGATTCTGAAAAATCTTAATCTGGTTTCAATTTTGTCTCGGACTTGACTATTTAAAGAGTAACTGCACCGTAAGACTTTTTATTCATTAACAGCTGAAGTGCACTGCTCTGTAATGATAAAATCTAATAACCTTGCAGAAATTGTGAACACGTCTTTCCAAACTGTAAAAATATCATTTTTATTGCGGTCAGTTGCGCCTCTCCAGCTCCCCTCTGGTTCAACACTGCTATAGGAACGGATGACATACTTAGGTACGAAGACACATCACAATATGCAAATCAGTCAAACAACGTTACCAGACCTGAGGATGCCCTACTTGTGATGCCAGGGGTGGAGTCCTGTCTTTTGGTAAAGCTCAAGAGGTATTCAGCACCCATATTTTACACATCACATCAAAACTGTTTGTACTGATCAACATCCTTTAACACATAAATAAAGCAGCAAGATACATATTCACAAAAAAGAGGGAAATGGACAAATGAATAGAGGTCAGCAATGGAGAGCTGTGCATCAGCGAATTTCAAACTGAGCCATCCAAAGGGCCAAATACACAGACCAACAGGAAACAGTTCATTCTTCAGTTCATTTTCATAATATTAAATCAACAGACAGACAGATAGATAGATAGATAGATAGATAGATAGATAGATAGATAGAGTTAAACCGACAAGATAGCTTACCAGACAGACAGATGGACAGACACATAGATAGACAGACAGACAGATAGATAGACAGATAGATAGATAGACACATAGATAGACAGACAGACAGACAGACAGACAGATAGATAGATAGATAGATAGATAGATAGATAGATAGATAGATAGATAAATAGATAGAGTTAAACCGACAAGATAGCTTACCAGACAGACAGATGGACAGACACATAGATAGACAGACAGATAGATAGACAGATAGATAGATAGACACATAGATAGACAGACAGACAGACAGACAGACAGATAGATAGATAGATAGATAGATAGATAGATAGATAGACAGATAAATAGATAGATAGACGTTCAACATTACTGTTCTTCCAAGTCTGTAGTGTAAACACACAGATCCAAACAGATGCTCAGAAATAAACAATGAGTAATCAGATAGAGTGGGAGAGAGAGAGAGAGAGAGAGAGAAAGAGAGAGCGAGAGAGAAAGAAAGAGAGAAAGAGAGAGAGAGAGAGAGAGAGAGAGAGAGAGAGAGAGAGAGAAATCAGCCAGGCAGCCAGGTTCAACTTATAAAACCTAAAGTCTCATCATCAATCCATTCAGAGACACTTTGTCCCCTTTAATTGATTAAATCTTAGTTGGCAGTTGGTGTTCCAGTTAAATTAGAGCCGTCTGTGAGCTGTGAAGCTCCATGCTGCCTTTATTACTGAATGCATTAGGACAGTGTCTGAGCAAGTCAACAAAGGATATCCCAAGGTACACTGCATGCCGGCAAGGCTGAGGAGACACTTTTAAATAGGAGTACTGGGTTTAAACTGGGTTGAATAGCTAATAATACAAATGTTAAAAAAAGCCAATGTGGTCTGAAGCAAAAACATTTTGTTTTGTTTTATGGAGCAGACAGACAGATTTACAAGCCTGCGGGGGAACAAATGAAACAAATGAAAAACAAATGAAAAACAAAGTTCACCAAAGACTCCACCTTTAAAAAACTTTCAAAGAACTTGACAAAAGTGGCCTTTTATGACGCAACGTTAAGGGACGCAACGAAAAGCGGTGCTGTGACGCAACTAGGATATTCGCCATAGAGCAGACTCTCTCACTTCGGTGGGTCTATGCAGCCTTCGAAGGATGCAGCCCCCGAATTGGGACACACCTATAGTGCAGAAGATCCAGTGCACTCAAACAATCCCACAGCTGATGTACCCTAGAGGACGGGGGATACCCAAGATGCACTGCGTTGTTTGTAAGTAATGAGCAAGGCCGTATAATGTTAAGGTCCGAAATCGTTCACTACCATCACGAATTCTTTCACTCACAGCTGGGATCTCGGCTGAGTTTGAGCTGGTTTTGGAGATGCAGTTCTACACTAAATGAAGCACAACACAAATGTGCAGAATGTCTTCACTGTAAACAATGAGAGGTCAGCTCAACTCAAAATGATACAGTAACTGATTACATGGCTTTTCTTGAGATAGACAGATAGATGTTTGAGCTGCTTTCGGAGATTCTGATCCGAGCATTTGTGGAAAAGTGTTTAAAAGGCAGAAACAGCTACTTTTTGTGCAGAACACAGAATCAGAGTGAAGCAGCAATGGGAACAGACAGGAATGAGGCAGAGGACAGAAACTGCTGACATGACAGAAGACACTTGTGTGTGTAGTGAAGCTCACTGCTGTTCCGCCTGAGCATCAGAAAGAATAGACGTAGGTAGAAACACACTCCGAACGAATCTCCAGCACAGCCCTGAGGGACAAAATGTCCATTAGACAGCACTACGGACCATCCTAATCCTTACCATTCGCAGTTATTGCTGACGATAATAAAAGCATGATATCATTTTATATAAATCATTTCTCACCCGTCACTTATTGAAACAAGCAGAGATATTAATTTTAGAAAATTAAGATTTTCACATATCACGTTTGTGTTTGTAAGCAGAAGAGATGTTTTAATATGATTCAAATTTGAGAAGTTACCGTGTGCCCAGTTTTGTTTTGTGGAGCAAAAAAAACATTTATATATATATATATATGCACTATATTTCCAAAAGCATTCGCTCATCCGCCTTCACATGCATATGAAATTGAGTGATATCCCATTCTTAATCCATAGAGTTTAATATGATGTAAGCTACAACAGCTTCAACTCTTCTGGGAAGGCTTTCCACAAGGTTTAGTGTGTGTTTATAGGAATTTCTGACCGTTCTTCCAGAAGCGCATTTGTGAAGTCATGTTGGATGTTGGATGTTGATGTTGGATGAGAAGGCCTGGCTCACAGTCTCCACTCTAATTCATCCCAAACGTGTTCTATCGGGTTGAGGTCAGGACTCTGTGCAGGCCAGTCAAGTTCCTCTATACCAAACTCTTCTATACCACAAAGTTGGGAGCAGGAAATTGTCCAAAGTCTCTTGGTTCTGAAGCATTAAGAGTTCCTTTCACTGGAACTAAGGGGCCGAGCCCAACTCCTGAAAAACAACCCCACACCATAATCCCCCCTCCACCAAACTTTACACTCGGCACAATGCAGTCAGACAAGTACCGTCTCCTGGCAACCGCCAAACCCAGACTCGTCCATCGGATTGCCAGACGGAGAAGAGTGATTCATCACTCCAGAGAACACGTCTCCACTGCTCTCGAGTCCAGTGGCGGCGCTTTACACCACTGCATTCGAAGCTTTGCATTGCGCTTGGTGATGTAAGGCTTGGATGCAGCTGCTCGGCCATGAAAACCCATTCCATGAAGTTCTCTACGCTGTTCTTGAGCTGATCTGAAGGCCACATGAAGTTAGTTTGGAGGTCTGTAGTGATTGACTCTGCAGAAAGTTGGTGACCTCTGCGCTCTATGCCCCTCAGCATCCGCTGACCCCGCTCTGTCATTTTACGTGGCCGACCACTTCGTGGCTGAGTTGTTGTCGTTCCCAATCGCTTCCACTTTGTTATAATCCCACTGACAGCTGACTGTGGAATATTTAGTAGTGAGGAAATTTTACGACTGGACTTGCTGCACAGGTGGCGTCCGATCACGGTACCACGCTGGAATTCACTGAGCTCCTGAGAGCGACCCATTCTTTCACTAATGTCTGTAGAAGCAGTCTGCAGGCCTAGGGGCTCGGCTTTATACACCTGCGGTCATGGAAATGATTGGAACAGCAATTCAATTATTTGGACGGGTGAATGAATACTTTTGGAAATATAGTGTATATAACATGTACATATATAAATTATTATTATTATAATATTATATTATAATATTATATTATATAATAATATCAGAATCTTTTTTTGCTTGGTAATCAGCCTATTTATGATTTCGATTTTGGCTGGTTTGTGATTTCTCATTTCAATTGTCACATTTATTTTGATTTGTACATGGCATAATAAAGCCGAAAATTCCTATCATCGCTGTCCAAAAAAAATTTCTCTTCATTTTTTCCAGTTGTTATTTTTCTAAATCATTTGAGCATGGGAGCTGTCCTTTACATTGTGTGAAAATTCCATGATGAATGGACCAATAGAAATGCTCCAGAAACACTTGGAATACAACCTTTTCACCTTAACTTCAATTGTATGTAAAGAACGATTTTGCCCCCTCCTGTAAACCTAATACTTGTTTTTCTTTGGGCAGTGATGATATATGTTTCATTAACTAGAGTTTTGAGAAGCGAAACACATGAATAGGATTATATTTCAGACTTTAGAGGCCTTTTACTGTTACTCTGATGTAATAAACCAATAAAAAGCAACCACACTTGCTCTGAAACTATCACAGTGTATCCAACAACAAAGGCAGCATGGAGCTTCTTTTATACAGTGCTAGAAAACACAACACACACAATTTTAATGACCAATGTAGATATGCACGCTCAACAACGACTCTGGGGGCAGATTTTAATCAGTTAAAGAGGACAAACACAAACACTCTTAATGTCTCACTGACAATACATTATGTAGGACAGGGTTAACATGGCACTGAAAGTGGTGTGTATTTACACACAGTGTGCTTAGGTCTGCAGCACTGAACTGGTTTTACACACATACGGAGCACACAGCACATCCGGTGGAGCAATTCTGACACAGAGAGAGAGAGGAAGACAGACATGGAGAGAGAGAGAGGAGGAGAGAGAGTGACATGAAGAGAGAGAGGAAAAGAGAGATATAGAGAGAGAGAGGAAAAGAGAGAGACATAGAGAGAGAGAGAAAGAGAGAGAGAGAGAGAGAGAGAGAGAGAGAGGAAGAGAGAGACATGGAGAGAGAGGGAGAAAGAAAGACACAGAGAGAGGGAGCGACATGGAGAGAGATGGAGAGAGACAGGGAGAAAGAGAGACATGGAGAGAGGGAGAGCCATGGAGAGAGAGAGGGAGAGAGAGAGATATGGAGAGAGGGAGTGACATTCAGAGAGAGAGGGAGAAACATGGAGACAGAGAGGGGAAGAGAGACATGGAGAGAGAGAGAGGGAGAGAGAGAGATATGGAGAGAGGGAGAGACATGGAGAGAGAGAGGGAGAGAGAGAGATATGGAGAGAGGGAGAGACATGGAGAGAGAGAGAGGGAGAGAGACATGGAGAGAGAGAGACATGGAGAGAGAAAGAGGAAGAAAGAGAGACGTGGAGAGAGAGAGGGAGAGAGAGACATGGAGAGAGAGAGACATGGAGAGAGAAAGAGGAAGAAAGAGAGACGTGGAGAGAGAGAGGGAGAGAGAGACATGGAGAGAGAGAGGCAGAGAGAGAGACATAAAGAGAGGGAGTGACATGGAGGGAGAGAGGGAGAGAGGGCAACATGGAAAGAGGGAGAAAGAGAGACATGGAGAGCGAGAGGGATAGAGAGCGACATGGAGAGAAAGAGAGAGAGAGCGACATGGAGAGAGAGAGCGACATGGAGAGAGAGCGACATGGAGAGAGAGAGGGACAGAGTGACATGTAGAGAGAGAGGGAGAAAGACAGACATGGAGAGAGATAGAGATGTGGAGAGAGAGAATGAGAAAGAGAGACATGGAGAGAGAGCAACGTGGATAGAGGGAGTAACATGGAGATAGAGCGACATGGAGAGAGAAAGAGGGAGAAAGAGAGATGTGGAGAGATGGAAAGAGAAAGAGAGAGAGAGAGAGAGAGAGAGAGGGAGAGAGAGAGAGAGACATGGAGAGAGGGAGTGACATGGAGAGAGAGAGGGCGAGAGGGCAACATGGAAAGAGGGAGAGAGAGAGACATGGAGAGATGGAGTAACATGAAGAGATAGAGAGAGAGAGAGAGAGAGAGAGAGAGAGAGAGAGAGGGAGAGAGAGAGAGAGACATGGAGAGAGGGAGTGACATGGAGAGAGAGAGGGCGAGAGGGCAACATGGAAAGAGGGAGAGAGAGAGACATGGAGAGATGGAGTAACATGAAGAGATAGAGAGAGAGAGAGAGAGAGAGAGAGAGAGAGAGAGAGAGAGGGAGAGAGAGAGAGAGACATGGAGAGAGGGAGTGACATGGAGAGAGAGAGGGCGAGAGGGCAACATGGAAAGAGGGAGAGAGAGAGACATGGAGAGATGGAGTAACATGAAGAGATAGAGAGAGAGAGAGAGAGAGAGAGAGAGAGAGAGAGAGACAGAGAGAGAGAGAGAGAGACAACAACAATTACATTATTATTATTATTATTATTATTATTATTATTATGTTCACATATAATATTCATGATTGCATCTATGTTCTCTAAAGGTATATATATATATATATATATAAAATAGGTTCTGCTATTGTTACAATTTTGCTTTTATCAATATTTATTGCATCAGCATGATTATTCATTTGGGTGTTATGTAATGAAGTCAGATCATAACTGTTTGTTGTGTACAGTACAGTCTACGTGATGCTCCTGCCTAGATGACTTCACCCCATTTGCTCTTAACATTCTCCCTGCAGTATCCATTTACCCCCGGCTCAGAGTATCCGCTTACACTGTCCAGTAGACCAGAACATCATCTCCGCTCACTGAATCTAAAAGAGTAGGTTATCCCAGATCTGGAGATCCCTCCACCCCTCACATCTCATACTGTGTGTTTTAATGCTTTCCCTGCTCTTACAACCCAGTTCAGTTCATCAGGTCAATCTACCGGCCCTGAAGGTCACTATATAGGTGAATGTATAGGGTCACACACGGTTACAGCTTTTATAGTGCACAGTTCATCCAAAATTTCTCTCTTGATGATCAATAAAATATATAAATCTGTATTATTACAGCCCCAATTTCTTCTATTTTTGCATATTTGTCACATTTCAATATTTTAGATCACTAATCTACTTATAATATTACACACAGAGCCCAAATAAATACAAAATGCAGTTTTTAAATGATGATTTTATTTACTGAAGAAATAAAATGCTGTTCAGCCCTATCTGGCCCTGTGTGAAAAAGTAATCGCCCCCTTTGCTAAATCAACCAGTCAACCCAATTCAATTGAGTACTGGGTTCAATTTCACTGGCCACACCCAGGCATGAGTGTTGAATCTGAACATCACTTAAATAGAACCCGTCTGGCAAATACAAATTCAAATACAGATGTGAAACAAAGTCACTGTAAATCTACCAGTTTGGAAAGGATTACAAGGCCATTAGTAAGGCTCTGGGACTCAAACCACAATGACAGCCATTATCCACAAATGGAGAAAACTTGGAACAGTGGAAAACCATGGCAGGTGTGGACGACCTACCAAAATTTCACCAAGAGTGCACTGACGACTCATCCAGGAGGTCACAAAAAAACCCGGATGAACATCTAAAGAGCTGCAGGCCTCGCTTGCCTCAGTTAAGGTCAGTGTAAGGATTCCACAATAAGAAAGGTACTGGCAAAAATGGCATCTATGTGAGAGTTGCAAGGCACTAGTGCTGGCCAACAAGATCACAAAGGCTTGTCTCACATCTGCCCAAAAACATCTAGATAACCTACAAGACTTTTGGGATAATATTCTATGGACTGATGAGTCAAAAGTGGGACTTTCTGGAAGCCATGGGCTCCGTTACATCTAGCGTAAAGCTCACTGCATTCTACCACAAGAACATAATACCAACAGTCAAACATGGTGGTGGTAATGTGATGTCTGGGGCTGCTTTGATGACATGGTGCATTATCATGCTGGAAGTAGCCATTAGAAGATGGTAAATTGTGGTCATGAAGAGATGGACAGTGATTGATTGGTATTAACAGGCTCAAAATGTGCAAAGAAAACAACACCACCATTACACCACCTCCACCAGCCTGGACTGTTGACACAACGCAAGCTGAGTCCATAGATTCATGCTGGTACCAAATTCTGAATCTACCATCTGTGTCCCTCAGCAGAAATCAAGAATCATCAGACCAGGCTATGTTTTTCCAGTCTGTTTGTGTCCACTGCTGCCTCAGCTTTCTGTTCTTGGCTGGCAGAAGTGGAACCTGATATAGTATTCTGTTGCTGTAGCCCATCCACCTTAAGGTTTTGATGTGTTGTGTATTCTCAGATGCTTTTCTGCTCACCACAGTTATACCGAGTGGTTATCTGAGGTATTGTAGCATTTCGGTCAGCACAAACCAGTCTGGCCATTCTCTGCTGACCTCTCTCATCAACAAGGCATCTGCAGAACTTCAACTTCAGACACTGTTGCATGTGAAAATCCTAGAAGATCAGGAATCATAGCAATAATCAAACCAGCCCATCTGGCACCAATAATCATGCCATGGTCAATATCACTGATATCATGTTTTTCCCCATTTTAATGGTTGGGTGAATATCACCTGATGTTGCTGACCAATATATGCCTAATTTTACTCACTGCACTGCTGACACATATTTGTCTGAATTAGATAACTGCATTAATGAGTAGAGACAGGTGTACAGGTGTTCCTAATAAAGTGCTGATTGACTGATGCTGAAAACAAAATAACTTGTACTTAACGCCTGTTTTGCCTGCTAAATAAATTGAAGGGTGGTCTCTGATTTTTGCACAGTGTTTGGAGATGGAATTAGACATATGAGGAGACATCATATTTTATACCTATTGTTAATTTTGCCTGTTATTAATATTAACTAATATAACTACACACTTAGCAAAAAAGGCGTTTGTTGAAGTATTAGAAAGGGTTCTATGACTTAGGCCCCATGACCCCACATTTTTTAGCCCCATGTAGAACAACTTTTACAGGAACCACATACAAGTTCTCCATGATGAAGAAGTTGTATGACATCGTTACAACACTATAATAATAATAATAATAATAATAATAATAATAATAATAATAATAATAGCATATTAGAATGGCACACATGAAGTAACCTTATTCTGAACTACAAAGAACCATTTAAGCCTTCAGATGTTGTCGTCATGGTTCTATTCAGAGCTGAAGTGCATAGAGTGCCCAGGACTGGCACTGACATTGACTGCTGGCTGTGTTTGTAACAGCATTGGGCGAAATGGTGGACTGAATGCTCAAACATGAGCCCTTGCCCTTTTTCTTAGCCTTTTGGTCATGGATCTCCCATAGTGCCAGTATCACGATGAACCTGCTGACCATCTGATAAGACAGGGTATGTCTTAACTAGACCTGGTCACTGTTGTCTGTTGACAAGGATCACGCTTCATTTACACCAAATCAGTACAGGCAGAGTTGCACCACAGACTGAATCATAAGAGAACTTGTTTACCAGTTAAAGTAAGCACAAAGTGGTTTTTTCAGAGCTGTATTTCAGACCAAGACCAAGATGAATTACTGTACTGGAAGGTCAGAGGAGTCAATCAACAAATACAACCTCACAATAAATCACAAAGAAGATGCAGACAGGAAATATACGCTCACCAGCCCCTTTATTAGGTACCTGTTCAATCGCTTGTTAACACAAATAGCTAATCAGCCAATCACACGGCCGCAACTCAGTGCATTTAGGCGTGTAGAGGTGGTCAAGACAACTTGCTGAAGTGCAGACCGAGCATCAGAACGGGGAAGAAAGGCGATTTAAGGGACTTTGAACGTGGCGTGGTTGTTGGTGCCAGACGGGCTGGTCTGAGTATTTCAGAAACTGCTGATCTGCTGGGATTTTCACGCACAACCATCTCTAGGGTTTACAGAGAACGGTCCGAAAAAGAGGAAATATCCAGTAAGCGGTCAGTTGTGTGGACAAAAATGCCTTGTTGATGTGAGAGGTCAGAGGAGAATGGGCAGACTGGCTCCAGATGATAGAAAGACAACAGGAACTCAAATAACCAACCAGAATCTCTGAGGAACGTTTCCAACACCTTGTTGAAAGTGTGCCACGAAGAATTAAGGCAGTTCTGAAGGCAAAAGGGGGTCCAACCTTCTACTAGCAATAACCTAATAAAGTGGCCGCCGAGTGTAAACTACAAATAGGACAATAAATGCTACCGAAAACTCGGCCATTTGTTTCGACTAAGATTTGGATAATATTCAACCTAGCATTCAATTTCTCCCCGCATGAATTTAAGCCATGATACGAGGTCTATCCAGCAGAATGCCATGTCTGTTATTACTGATAAGCTTGCATTATCTCTGTGGAAAGAACCAGGCATGGCTGAACGGCTATATTTCAAAGCACATGGTCACTAAACGTATGGAAATAACACGTTTTACATTATTTTCACCCTTGATTTTATTCCTTCAACCTTTCTAAACCCCAGAAAACATTTTCACAGCAGGTGTTCAAATGTGCTAGCACTTGCGTCTTCTCTGCCACGGCTACAGAATTTGTGCTATTTACTTCAAACTCCTTTTGCTTTGACTCTGAATGACCCAGGAGGTGAAGGACAGAACTGCTTCATTCACCAACAAAAATGAACACTTTAAAGGCTGTCCAGGAGCCACTCCAACAGACAGGTCAGTTCATGCTTCACAGTAATGGAGGCTTTGGAATAAAAGAGGCAAAAATACTGCACAAACAAGAACGAATGGGTCTAAAATGTATGTTTAGCCCCTCACCAACCCATGAGCTCGATGGTGGGATCCAAAGTTTTATTGCACACTTCTAAAGCCTAAGAAAAACTCAATTATTTTGGATTAAAGTCGCTGTAGTTAATGAATAATAAGGCTTAGTATTTAATAAGCCTGGAATGTTAAGGGGTGAGCATGTCCCTCCTGCTGTCAACATGGGACGTTTTTAAGAGTTTCACTAAAACAGACATAGAAGCTTTCAAATCCATTCACTTGATGTCTGCAGTCTTGAAAGACATGCCGTACGTTACAGTGATGTGAAGCTTCCAACACATTAAACATTCGGGTTTGTAATGTCCTAAGGCAGTGGTCGGCTGCTCGTTTACTGCTGTGCTACGGCTCCATGGTAGAATTAGCTGTTTAGGTGAAAACAAAATAATCCTTCTTTGCAGTAAAACAAAGCTCTGCTGATCGTTCAAGACAGTTTTAGGAATAAATGGTCTTAAATGGTCCCTGGAGTTAATGTAGAACATTTAACCCTGAAGATCAGCATGCAGACTACTGGTCACCTTAGCAGCGACAAGAATCTCGCCTCTCTAGTAGCTAACGAAAAGGGAGAGAGAGATTTAAGACGGACATCGATAATTTTGAGACGAATGGACTTATTTGCATTCATAAACACTCCAGCTGGTTTCCTGATACGTTTAATCCGCAACGAAAAACTGTCGAACACTAAAGAGTCGCAAAGCTGAAGTCACCTTCTCGTTTGCCAGCTTCTTGTTTGAACTTTCGCATTCCACCTTAAGTAGTGCAGCTGTTCTGGCACCTCAGGCACCATTTAAGCTGGAACGGGAAAATTCAAACAAGAAGCTGGTGAATGTGAAGTGACTTCAGCCTGTCACGGTTTCCCCCTGACCTGTGTCCGCTTCCTGCCCTGTGCTGTAGCCATGTGTTTGTGTTTTTATTTTGGTTCTTGTGCTCCACCCTTTCCCCGCCTTCCCCATTAGTATCTTCACCTGTCTGTAGTCTCTGTCTCCTCCCTCTCCCAGGTGTTCCCATTTGTGGTAACCCAGCCCTTTGTTTTAGTCAGTGTTGGTCTGGTCAACTGGTCACTTTGTCTGATGTAGTTGTGTTTCTTTATTTAAGCCCTGTGTTTAGTTACTTTGTATTTCGCTAGCCATGTTTTGGTTATTAAAGTCTGCTCACACTAGCCACGTTTACACGCAGCCTGATAATCCGTTAATAATCCGACTAATAGCTCAATCGGAATAGAATACGTCCATGTAAACACCTCAATCGGAATAGACTAGTCCAATTTAGGCCATTCGGAATACAATTTCTATCCGAATAAACGAGGTTGGCTAAACCTCTAAATAATCTGTTAAATAGAAGAATAATAGCCGTGTAAACGCCTGAATCTGATTACACTCCAATCGGAACGTGCAAGTATGTTCTATGGTCTGCAGAGGAGACGAGGTTCATACTCTGAGCTTTACGTCCAGCTGCTGTGTCTCAGAGCACGACGTCTTCCTTTATAAGTACATGTGAAGGACGTTTTTCTGAGTCTGACGTCAGTTTAAAGCCATTAAAACCACAAGCGCATCAACTGGAAACTCATCTCATGCTGACTGGACCTCATGTGATGTTCACTGTCATGGTAACGTTCACTCTAAGCGCTACTCTACACATGCGCATCACTTTGCATCGGATTACTTATAGTGAGCATGTAAATGAAGATTTTCATCAGACTGTTGAGCAGAGTGAGCATAAAAACCTCAGTCTGAATCTGTAATCCGATTGTATGTAAACACAGCCACTTTTATCCAGCCTCCCTGCACATTCCATACATGACCATCCACTTTTGCAAAAGTTTCCTGCCAGAGATGCGAGAAAAGCAGCTTTACCTGAGCGAAAGCTTAAAGCAGAGCAATCTGCATTTTCAATTATATTGTATTTGCAGCCTATACTAGTACTACTGAGAGATATTTACAGCCAAGATGGCAAAATGTTGTAGCTCCTAAGGTGGTTTAATTTTTGTTGAAAGGACAAAATGGTTCTTCTTAACATGTGGGTTGCCGACCCCTGTCCTAAGGCCTAATCACCCATAATTACATGGAAAATGGTGCAAACAGGCATTTTTTTATTACAGAACTGAGAGATTAAAGCCTGGTAAACAACTTCACAGCACATAACTGCCATTTTACAAAAAGCCCATTTAGTTGTACTTGCCGTCCACAAATTCAGCCTTAAACGTCCCTCCGTTTGCGCATCCGAATGCAAACGCTACTCCACATCCGAAGTTGTCTGAGGAATCTCAAAGGGACAGACCTACATGCAGTAATGAACCAATTACAAGAGTACACTGTAATTGGGTTTGGTGACAGGCGCCATATGTGACCCAGTAGCCCTCCCTCACAGAGCAAGGCGAAACATGATTACTGCTGCTGGTTCAGGCGCGTCCCCGACAACAGGTGCAGCTGCTGCCCAGGGCCCACAGGTGACACCTGTAGAACACCCTTGCAATTTTAAAGAGGCACATAATCCTGCACACAGATCCCTCCACATCATCAGATATCTTGGCCCTCTACTGACCTGTGTAAAGATCCCAGAGTCAGTGACTCTAAGCAGGCCAGGGATACACTATATGTCCAAAAGGATCCAGACACGCCTTCTAATTAGTGCATTCGGCTACACAGCATTGCCAGTAGAGTAGCCACACATGAGCCTAAGGTGACCGTGCCTTGTGGTACACTGGAACTGCGCTCTCTGGAGTAATGGAGCTCCATCTAATACCTCTGGGATGAGTTGGAGTGATCCAGAACTAATCATCCAACATTAGTACCTGACCTCACTAATGCTCTTGTGGCTGAATGCAATCAAATCCTCAAATTGATTTGCAAACATCTAGCGTAAAGCTTTCCCAGAAGAGCAAAATCTGTTGTTGCAGCAAAGGGGAGGGCAAGTGTCTGATGAGCAGGTGTCTACAGACCTGTGAGCGGTATAACCTGTTTGAAGGACAGACATCTTCTGTTGGTCAGTTTGATGCCACACTTTGGTTCACTTTCCCCATTGGGTTGTTTACGCTGTCCGGTAGGGCTTCCAACAGTTATGAAAACAAGGTAATTGAGACAAAACGATTATTGTGCCTCATTCCATTGTGCAATGATGCTCTTATTTATCGGTGCACCTTCGCGCCTCCCTAAAACCCCAAACTCATCTCATTTATTTTGGTCTAATTTGTCTTTATTTATTATTTTTTTAAATGTTTAGCGGCTTTCTGTAGGTTGTGGAAGGGCACTGCTACACAGTCGATCTTGTTTATTTTTATTTATCATTTTTCATATTATTTATGTAAATGTATACAGATTTATACACTCTCAGAAATAAAGCTACAGAACTGTCACTGGGCCAGTACCCCTCTCGTCCCTGGGGTGGTATCATCAGGTGTACATCTCAGAACCTTTAGTCAGGGAACATAACTGAACCCTAATCCATTGAAATGATATTTTCTAAGCTGTACTGACTCTGAGAGTGTGTGTGTGTGATTGTGTGTGTCTGTTAGTCTGTTCTGCGACGGACTGATGACCTGACGAACTTTTCACCTGGGCAAAACGTATTTAAGATACACAATTGAACCTGAAAACCACTGTAGTACCTTTGAGGGTACATCTACATTGTTTGCACTTCGAGGAATGAACAATGTACCTGCACAGAACCTTTATTTCTAACGGTGTATATTAGATATTATTTATTTATTTATCTTTTTGTACATTTTTATTTGTTTTTTCAGTTTAATTTTATTTAAAGTCTGCTGTTTAAAAGCACTTTAATACAACCCCAATTCCAATGAAGTTGGGACGTTGTGTAAAACATAAATAAAATCAGAATACGATGATTTGCAAATCCTTTTCAACCTATATTCAATTGAATACACTACAAAGACAAGATATTTAATGTTCAAATGGATCAATTTTATTGTTTTTTGCAAATATTCACTCATTTTGAATTTGATGCCTGCAACACGTTCCAAAGAAGTTGGGACAGGGGCACCGAAAGACCGGGAAAGTTGAGGAATGCTCAAAAACCACCTGTTTGGAACATTCCACAGGTGAACAGGTTAATTGGAAACAGGTGAGTGTCATGATTGGGTATAAAGGGAGCGTCCCTGAAAGGATCAGTCGTTCACAAGCAAGGACGGGGTGAGGTTCACCACCTTGTGAACAACTGCGTGAGCAAATAGTCCAACAGTTTAAGAACAACGTTTCTCAACGTGCAACTGCAAGGAATTTAGGGATTTCATCATCTACAGTCCATAATATCATCAAAAGATTCAGAGAATCTGGAGAAATCTCTGCAAGTAAGCAGCAAGGCAGAAAACCAACACTGAATGCCTGTGACTTTCGATCCCTCAGGCAGCACTGCATTAAAAACCGACATCATTCTGTAACGGATATTCCCACATGGGCTCAGGAACACTTCAGAAAACCACTGTCAGTGAACTCAGTTCGTCGCTCCATCTACAAGTGCAAGTTAAAAATCTGCCATGAAAAGCGAAGCCACATATCAACACCACCCAGAAACGCCGCCGGCTTCTCTGGGCCAGAGCTCATCTGAGATGGACTGATGCAAAGTGGAAAAGTGTCCTGTCGTCTGACGAGTCCACATTTCAAATTGGTTTTGGAAATCATGGACGTTGTGTCCTCCAGACACAAAGTTCAAAAGCCAGCATCTCTGATGGTGTGTTAGTGCCCATGGCAGGGGTAACTTGCACATCTGTGAAGGCACCATTAATGCTGAAAGGTACATACAGGTTTTGGAGCAACATCTGCTGCCATCCAAGAAACGTCTTTTTCAGGGACGTCCTGCTTATTTCAGCAAGACGATGCCAAGCCACATTCTGCACGTGTTACAACAGCGTGGCTTCATAGTAAAGAGTGCGGGTACTAGACTGGCCTGCCTGCAGTCCAGACCGTCTCCCATTGAAAATGTGTGGCGCATTATGAAGCGCAAAATACGACAGCGGAGACCCCGGACTGTTGAGCAACTGAAGTTGTACATCAAGCAAGAATGGGAAAGAATTCCACCTACAAAGCTTCAACAATTAGTGTCCTCCGTTCCCAAACACTTATTGAGTGTTGTTAAAAGGAAAGGTGATGTAACACAGTGGTAAACACGCCCCTGTCCCAACTTCTTTGGAACCTGTTACAGGCATCAAACTCAAAATGAGTGAATATTTGCAAAAAACAATAAAGTTTATCCGTTTGAACATTAAATATCTTGTCTTTGTAGTGAATTCAATTGAATGTAGGTTGAAAAGGATTTGCAAATCATCATATTCTGTTTTTATTTATGCTTCACACACCGTCCCAACTTCACTGGAATTGGGGTTGTAAATACATGATGCGTCCGAAGTCAAATCGAGTAATCGTGTTGAATAATCGTGACCTCAGCGTCGACCAAAATAATCGTGATTATGACTTCTGACGTAATCGAGCAGCCCTGCTGCCTGGCTCGGCTGATGTTAGCCAGCTAGCTGGCACATCTGTAAATGGTGGGCTGTCAGAAAGCCCATAAACTGTGGCAGCTGAACGCTAACAGCTTTTAAATTGGCAAGGTGATGGCCACACGTTTCCTTTTCAGTCCTGGAAAAAGAACATAAACGCCTGAACTTAGTAAACCAGGCTGCAGCATTAACACTAGCCGGTCAGGCTAAGCTAACTGCAAACACAGCAGCAAAAAACAGACATCTTTGCGATATCTTAAAAAAACTCTGTGAACCTGGTGCTCACTGGCAAGTCAGAATTTAATGTAGTTACTTGTCAAAACTGGGACATATTTATTTTGGACACAGTGAACGTTAGCAGACCTAGAAAGCCAGCCAGCCAGCCTGGTACGCAGCGTAGCAAATTAGCAGGATTCAAGCCTATTTATGTCCTCCTTGTACGCAAATGTATGAAATTACATATTTTTTCTTCTGCAATGTACATAAAAACATATACTAGCTGGCCAGGGACATCTGTAACCTAAGTTCGCCAGCTAGCTAGCGTCCAAAAAGTGGGAGGTGTGTTTGACAGTTCACGTTTCTCCCAGCGAACTAGCTACACAACACAACAAACCCCCGTTATAAGTGTGAATTTAAACCCACTGTGTTTAACTGGGACCTACAGGTCTGGAAGTAAAGCCTACAGTGGTGAATAAACACCATAAATCCAGCTGGACACGGTGCCTTGCTATACCGCCAGCTTCTCGTTCGATTTGTGCCGGTCCACCTTAAATGGTGCAGCGGTTCCATTCAGGCGCCAGAATGTAACCCAACCGCTGCACTATTTAAGGTGGAACGTGAAAATTCGAGCATGGAAGCTGGCGAGCTGGAAGCGGACTTAACGGACAGCTCCAGAAGATGACGCGCAGTGACAACACTAACTACTGACCCAGTGCTGCTGGTGGTGCAGATGTGGATTAGAGAGTCAAGGTTAAACCACAGAAATGAATGACCGCGTCTGAGAACAACGTTAACAGGGGAGAAAAAGGCTTGACATTGGGGTTCAGCGCGTTTCAGCACAGCAGCAGCGGCGGCAGCTGTTGTTTACCTGTAATAGGATAGCAGCCCGTTGCTAAGGACGAACCACCTGCGCTGGTAACCCTTCAGGTAGTTGGTCCATTTGAACAGCCAGCCTTTATAAGTGTCCGAGCCGGGGGCCGGCGTGGCCGTAGTGGTGGCGGCGGATGAAGCCGAAGCCGAGCTCTTGCCCGGGTCGCTCATCCTTCTCCTTCTCTCCCTGCGTCCCGCCGTGCTTGTCCTCCCGTTAGAGATGGTGCCTAGCCGGCAGGGGGAAGCGGGACCAAAGTGCCGGACCGAAGCCGCTGCAGGGAGCGGCCGCTGTCCCTCACTGCCCGTACACTGTACTGGTCAGAAGAAGAGGAGATAGACAGAGAGAGATCCAGCCGCCCCCTCCCCTCCTTCTGTCTCATCTCGCTGGAAAACACGTTATTTGTCCCCCACCTCTTTTCTTTTCCCACCCGTTTCCAGGAACGACCCGCCCTCCTGCGATACGATTGGCCATTAGGGACCCATCTCCTGCGCAGTGATTGGTTTGCCCCGCCCTCTACGCTGGAATTGGCCAGAGGGTTCCTCCCTCCTTCGCTGTGATTGGTTAGTGCCGAGCAGGACAGTCTCTGAACGTTTGGGGTCTTAATGGGGGTCCCAGTTATATTATTGTGTGAGCAAGAATCAAAGAGAATACATTTTTCAATCATTTTAAGAAAGGCTTAAGAAGAAGCTTATCCCTGTACCGCATGATGCTTTGAGTGACTTCCATGCGAAGCATAAACATACAATAACATTAACATGATAAAAATGTGGAAATTAATAGGAATATTAATAATCCTAATTGTCGGGATGCTCAACTAAATGAGCCGATGTTTGTAGCTTAATTGATACGTGAACAGAAACCTGAACCTGACTGTTTTAGTCCACCCACACCAAGGGTCAGCAACATGCGGCCCTTTCGCTGCCCTGTTGCGGCTCCGCGGCAGAATTAGATTTTTAGGTTAAATAAAATAATCCTCCTTTGCAGTAAAATAGCTGATCGTTCTAACACAGTTTTACGAATACATGGTCTTAAATGCCGGAGTTAATGTAGCCTATAACTGACTAACATTAACATGTAGTTTGTGCTGTAAAGTTGGTGCTGCAGCCGCTTTCAGAGGAACAGTTTTCATTTTAAAGCTGTCAGCATCTGAAAGCGAGTGCCCGGCGGAGAGATGATGTTCGTTTACTGGAGCCAGTGGTTGTGGAAGGCGTCTATAGATTGCCCCCTTCCATAATGTGTGTGTGCTTTTGCCATCTAGTTTATTGTTAGCAAGCTGTTTCAATATCTCCAGCTAACATGGCTAGTCTAGCGTTTTGGTTATGGTTATTTTCACCTGTCTACTGATTTGTCTTTCTGTTGACATTAGCTGGCATTACTATACTCTGATAGCAGTGAAGGAATTTTTCCATGAAGCATCCTTTATTTAATTTGGACTCCCACATTGGTGTGTCTTTGGTCATCCAGCTATTCTGGACACATCATTGGATTCCAATTTTGGCCACCATGACAAAGATAAAGTGACCCACCTTTCTGTGGTGAGCTGAAATGATACACTACTCACAAAAAGTTAGAGATGTTTGGTTTCGGGTGAAATTTATGGAAAACGAAAAAGTTCACACTACAGTGATATTATATCATGAAAGTAGGGCATTTAAGTAGAAGCATGCAGTGGTGATTTCCTCATCTCAAACAATTTACTGAAACAAAAGCCAACAGTGATGGGAGTAACGTTACACCAAGAAAAAATCTCAACGTCTCAATAACTGGTCATGTGCCCTTGAGCATCAATTACAGCTTAACAACGACGTCTCATGCTGTTCACAAGTCGACTCATTGTCTGCTGAGGCAGGGCGTCCCACTCTTCTTGAAGGGCGGCCCTCAGGTCATTGAGGTTCTGGGGTACAGAGTTACGAGCCTCTACACGGCGACTCAGCTGAGCTCGTAGGTTTTCTAAGGGATTCAGGTCTGGAGAAAGTGCAGGCTGCTCCATTTGAGGTACCCTGGTCTCCAGCAGCCGTTCCCTAATGATGCAGCCTCGATGAGCTGGAGCATCGTCCTCCATGAAGATGAAATGAGGCCTGTGTTGTTCATGCAGAGGCACAATGACTGGATTAGTGATGTTATTCAGTAGTTTGGGCCACTGGGTCACTGTACCACTCACAAAGTGTAGGGCAGTTCTGTATTGACTAGACACACCTACCCACACTGTAACACCACCACCACCACCACCACCACCACCTCGCCATTAAGCTCCTTGTTAGAGAACAGCAAGTTGTACAAAAAGTACTGAAACACTGAACAGCTGGACATGTGCATTCAAAAGTTTAGAGAAGGTCACATTAAGTTCAAAATTAAAGGTTAGAGTGCATTTTAGGTTCATCCTGGAATTTCACCCGAAAGCCAAATATCTCTAACTTTTTGTGAGTAGCGTGTGAGCACCTGTATTTCTAAAGTTAATAACTGTCTAAAAGTCCGTAGTGGAACTTTTCTTTTATCCAGCGCTTACTGTTTCTTGTGAAAAGGACCTGTTAATTAGCTTAATTGCTATAAAAAAGACTGAGTTGGCTGGTCACACCATTTGCGTAGAAAAATCTTAAATGTGTCTTAGGCACCTAGGTATACAGCTTAAAAGCAGGTGGAGGTTTTTCTGCCTGTGAAACGTGATTTAACATTATAATAACTACAGTACAGTCATTTAAAATGCATAGATATTGAAAAGGTTCTGTGACCTGACCTCTCCATGATGCCTCCAGCCATCACATGGAGTGATTAAATGTCATCACCAGCACATCTGAAGAATGACGCGCTCAGTAGCCAAACTAGTGATTCGATGAATGGGTCATAACTACCATTAATGCTAGACATCCACAGCTAGATGTATGAAAATTGTTAAACACACACATAACATACATATACATAAAGTCAGTTACTGGATTGTTGTTTTTTGTGAAGGAAGGATGGAGCGAGAGGTTGACAGGTGGATTGGTGCGGTGTCTGCAGTAATGTGGACCCTAAACCGGTCCATCATGGTGCAGAGAGAGCTGAGCCAGAAGGCGAAGCTGTCAATTTACCGGTCAATCTATGTTCCGACTCTCACCTATGGTCACGAGCTTTGGGTAGTGACCGAAAGAATGAGATCGCGGATACAAGCTGCTGAAATGAGCTTTCTCCACAGGGTCACCGGGCTCTCCCTTAGAGATAGGGTGAGAAGATCGGCGATTTGGGAGAGGCTCGGAGTAGAGCCGCTGCTCCTCCACGTTGAGGTGGTTCGGGCATCTGGTAAGAATGGCCTCTGGACGCCTCCCTAGGGAGGTGTTCCAGACATGTCCGACGGGGAGGAGACCCCGGGGAAGACCCAGGACACATTGGAGGGATTATATCTCTCGACTGTCTTGGGAACGCCTCGGTAATCCCTCCAGAAGAGCTGGAGGAGGCGGCGGGGGAGAGGGAGGACTTAGCTTAGGCTGCTGCCCCCGTGACCCGGACCCGGATAAGCGGTTGAGGATGGATAGATGGATGGATGTTTTTTTTTTTAGTTATTTTGCTATTCATGCATTTCTGACTTAACTTTAAGTGACCCTTATTAGTCCCACAACGGGGAAATTTCACCTCCGCATTTCACCCATCCGTGAAGTGTAACACCACATACACACTAGTGAGCACACACACTAGGGGGCAGTGAGCACACTTGCCCGGAGCGGTGGGCAGCCCTATCCACGGCGCCCGGGGAGCAGGTGTCTTGCTCAAGGACACCTCAGTGCTGTCGGCTCTGGGGATCGAACCGGCAACCTTCCGGTCACAAGGCTGGAACCCTAACCTCCAGCCCACGACTGCCCATAGCTGTTAATGAAAGAAAATGCTGCCTTTGAGAAGCTTGAGGGGTGTGGCCATGTGGGCAGCCGCACCCAGAGGCTCATTGTAGGAGCACGTCGTCCTAAAAAGGACTGTTTATTGTTGTTGTTTGTTTGTTTAAGTCGTGGGTATGTGTTGGTTATGTTTCATGGTGTCTGGACTGGGATGTTTGTGTATGGGGTGCAGGGGTAACCAGGAGGATGAGGGGTGTGACTGGTGCTGACCTCCTTCACCAGGTTGGCTGTATGCTATGTGCTACTCTGCCTGATGTTAAATAAAGAGCCCTTGTTGTGGTGGATTCATGGTCTTCCCATGTCTGACTCTACAATGACGTCAAGATAATAGCACTATTAATAACCCATCTTGTCCCTTATCTTCATAATGAAGTGGTGAGCCCTTAGGTCATCATTTGAATTGTCATGGGTTTCTCATCCTCATGTGGTCTTCAGTCCGTGAATATGTGTTGTCCTGAGGTCATCTTGGTCATTCTGTGTGTTAGTCCCTCATCTTCACAATCACATGATTAGTCCTTTGGTCATCATTTGTGTTGCTTTGAGTCCATCATCGTGATGAGTGATGTGTCCAACCTCATGGGTTTTCCTTTGTCTATGACCATCATAAAGATGTCCATAAAGATGTGCTGCTCTGAGTCCAGTATCCTCATCATTAATTTCCAAAATCATCTTCATCAGTATCATCATCTTCATCTCTGTCATTATCATCTTCAGGTGTGTCTTTAGTCTAACATCATGTGTGATGAGTTCATCATCAGATTTCTTGACCTAAGTCTATGATTTATAATCAGACTCCATCATTTTTAATATTAATGTTGTTCTGAGGTTGTTATCATCATTATCATCCTCATCCTCATCATAATCATCACCATCTTCATCATCCTTATCATCCTCATCATTATCATCCTCATCCTCATCATAATCATCACCATCTTCATCATCCTTATCATCCTCATCATTACCATCCTCATCCTCATCATAATCATTACCATCTTCATCATCCTTATCCTCATCATTATCGTCCTCATCCTCATCATAATCATCACCATCTTCATCATTCTCATTATCATTATCCTCTTCCTCCTCCTCCTTCTCCTCCTCCTCCTCCTCCTCCTCCTCATCACCATCATTATCATCATGCATGTGGTGGAACAAACTTCCAGGATAAATTCTCTGAGTGGACTGCAAAGCATTTTTGTAAGTTGCTCTGTATAAGAGCATCTGGCCTTAAATGTAATTGTATTCTGCTGCCATGCGTAGAGTCGGACACACATTTCGTTGATTTTCTAACTGCAAATTAATCCACACGCATCCTCCATCCTCCCTACATCCTCGGAATGTACTTAAAATGTCATTTTCTGCTAATTTTTGTGCTTTTTTTCTGAATAAAAAATTTTCTACAGGCCACATTTTATCTCATTTTATTATTTTAACTTGAGTAAATAAACAGTTAATTGTGCATTAAAGTGTGTTCTCTGTAATGGATGTGGTAACCTTTTTTTTTTCCACTTAAAATCAACAAAATGTGTGTATTGACCTGGGTGCCAAAACTTTTGCATCCAACTGTAATAATATTAAAAACAAGAATTCTTTAAAATAACTAACTAACTAAATAAATATTTTTAGAATCTATCATTTTTTCCAAAAGTTTTGTGGTTCATGAAGACCTTCATACATTCTTAAAATATACATACCCTGTCTTTTATTCACCACAAGGGGGCAGTGTGAGATTATGTTTAGTGGAGGTGTAACGCAGGTGCTGTGTAGAGGGCCACTCTGGACCAACGCTAACATCTAATTCTGCTCTACATATTTAGGTGAAAATCTAAAAATAGGATCTGTCAACATAATAAAATGATTCATATTAAGATAACAGAAGGATAAATATTGCCTTTGAAGGCTACTGAGTGTCCAGAAATGGTGGATTGTTAAAGAAAATGACGTAAACAATATATTGCTATCTGACACTGAAATTTCCCACGACTGGTCATGATGTAGACCAGGTTCGACTCTCAGTCTCCTGGGGGTTCAGAGATCAGATGCCAAAGCTGAATTCTGATGAAGGAACACTGGACTATTCCCTTTAGGCGGAGCTCAGACAAGATTTTCTTTCCCTTAAGGATCTGCAGTGCCGTATCCGGTCGTGGTGCTACATGGGTGGCCATGCATCGCAGCTTTTCTGGGACATCCAGTTCCAGTTCCCCTTCAGTCGCAGTGGAAAAGCGGCCAACACCAAGTTCCATGCTCTGAAACTCTACTGACTCCCCAGTGGAATAAAGCCTGGGCATGCCTCTGCATCATTCTGGAGGGCCCTCCACCTCTGGGACGCTGAAGTCCCATAGATCAGTGATAAAATTTGGTCAGAGTATTTCTGTCCTTTCAAAACGAGCCCATCAGGGCATTTACTTCATCTAAAATAATGTTTTTATCCAATGTTTTTCCACCAGGTTTTAATAAAGAATGTGCAAAAATAATCTGCTGCAAATGTAAATGCAAAGAATGAGGCATTACAGACAAAAGACTTTTATAGACTGGTTTAGATCTAGTTGGTTCAGACCAGTCAATCAACCAATCAATCAACCAATCAACCTTTATTTAAACTGGGAAAACTTTGAGGGAGACCCTCATCTGCAATGTAGTCGCGTAATACAGGAATCAAGGATTGAGAAGTTGTACAGTGAAAAAAATAAGTCAAATGCTATAATAATAAAAATCATAACAGTGACATTTAATAATTAGAAGGTACCAATAAACTGTTAAATCAATAAACAATCGATATTACAATATAAGAAATGATCAAGTAACAGAGCAGATAAGAATAAAATAAATACACAAGTTAATGAAATATAAGAAATACATGTAAGACAGCTGTCACGATTGGCCCTTCCCAGTCCTGTCCATGTGTTGTGTTTTGGTTTTATAGTCCAGCCCCCTTGTTTAGTGACTCTGCCCCTGATTGTTTCCACCTGTGTTCCCGCCTATCCCTCATTTACCCTGTGATTATTTAAGCTCTGTGTTTGCCACTAGTTGTCGCTGGTCTTTGTTGTTTTTAATGTTTGGATGTTTGATCTTGCTTGTTTGATCCTGGTTTGTCTGTCATGTCTGACTTTAGACCTCTCCGTGTTGGTCATCTGACTTGTTTGGATTTGTCCACAATAAAAGTCGCTTATCTCCGCACATGCGTCAGCAACCTTGCTCCCCGTTACAACAGATTGACGATAATAAAATAAATGAAAAGAATAAAAAGAAAGATAAAATGTAAAGAGATGAAAACAGAAAAGTAAAAGTAAAAAGTAAAAACAATAGCTGAAACAAACCAAAATCATATTAAAAATGAAGTGAAATCAAATAAAGCAGTTGCAGGCTGTACGGAGGTGTTTTAAAACGTTCACGTGACACAAGAGAGCGAAGTTTTAGAGTTTCCTGTAATGAAGTCCAGTTCACTGGTGCTTTTTTCCCAGTTCTATAAAAGCTTCCAGTCACTGGAACGAGTCTGATAAACTGCATTATTTACACTGAGCTTCTCTGTGATCAGTGGTGGACAAAGTACACAAATGTACTTGAGTTAAAGTCGAGACCCCCAAGGTAAAATATTGCTCCAGTAAAAGTAGAAGTCCTTACTCTAGACCTCAACTTGAGTAAAAGTACTAAAGTATTTGCCTTCAAATGTACTTAAGTATAAAGTAAAAGTACTAAAAGAGTAATTCTGGCTCTGATGTCCTGTTATCATTTTTATAACCAGACTGGCTTCATGAACTCATTTCAGGTGAAAGTCCTCCAGCGTCTCTCTTGGTAAACCAGTCTTTTAATAGAACGTCATTAATTAGTGACGCTGACGTCTATTAAAATGATCAGAAGCACAAAACACTGAAGGTAAACAGTTTCCATCAGGGAGAACCGAGTGGCTCTGAAATCACTTTTTACACACAAGCAAAGTTTCAGTTTCAGATTTATTTACAACTTAGTTCCAAGTTTAAGTTGAATAAAAACTGGCTTTAAACTCAGGATCACAGATGAGCTCCTTTACTATGTTGATCTGTAGGCGTCTGTTCATAAACATAAACCAGCCCAAACTCATTTACTATAAAATGAAATGGTGTTTGTAGAAATTCAGAAAAAAGCCGCGTCAGTCTCGACTGCATATGTGGACATATTTCTATATTGAGCTCTATTTACACAAAGTTAGGTTAGTTCATCATTTATGTTGAACAGACTCTCCCAAAGTTTTACGCTGCTGCGCTGACGTTGAACCGCGTGCTGCACTGGGTCGGTATGACCAACAGGTCAAAACCAGCTCTAAACAAAGTGACCGCTGGGCCCTGATTGGTGCTCTGGCTTTGCGCTTCTTTCGTTTTGACATGTTACGTTTTTATACACACAGAAACCAAAAGGAACGACAGATTTCTCAGAATGTAGGAGGAAAAAGTCGGATATTAGACTCTGAAATGTAGTGGAGTGAAAGGAAAAAGTCGCCCAGAATGGAAAAACTTCAGTACAGATACAGGAAATAATACTTAAGTACAGAAACCAATTACATTTAATTAGTTACTGTCCACCACTGTCTGTGATGCATTATGGGATATGGCCTTTAAGTGCTTTATAGATGAAAAGAAGCCAATGTGTCTCCCAACACCCAGACAGAGATGACCGGCCACCCTTTTCATATAGTTTACAATGATGGGTGTTGTAGGGGTCACTAGTAATGAATCTTAAGGCAGCGTGATACAGACAGTCTAGAGAGTCTAGAGTAGTTACAGGTGCATATCTGTATAACACGTCACCATCATCCAGAACAGGCAATAATGTTGCTTCAATGATCTTTTTCATTGTGTGCTTTGGGAAACACTTTTTTACAATACGGGGAGCCACGTTTTTGTCTCAGTTCACAGGCATGATTGTTAACGTGTTGTTTAAAAGTGCATTTGTCATCTAGCCATATGCCAAGGTATTTGATCTCATTGACTCTTTCACTGTCAGATCCCTTCAGGGCTGTGATTCTAAACATGTTAAAATCAATGTTAGAGGCTCTGGAAAACAGCATGAAATAAAACTAATTTATCGTTGTAAAAAGCCAATAAAAGAATACTGTAGTTTATTAGTTTATCTATTGCAGTACCAATGTAGTCAATCGAGTGGATTGGATTAGCAATGCGAATAACGTAAAGCAACCAAAACGAAAGGCAGGCAGGCCGTCCCTGATTACTGACCTATGTCTACGGGTTATTTAGGAAATTATATAACTTTATGTATTGGTGGAATCAATCAATTTCACGTGTAACAACAAATGTTGTATTGACAATTCTATACATGTATAAGATGATGTAATTAAGGGCATTAGGAAGGAAAATATAAAGCATTATATTCATTACACTTCAACTTTTCACCAGTGTTGAACTGTGGTCTCCTGGCACCAACAACACTGTCTGTTAACCACCTCAAGGGGGCGGTATGTGGTGACTTTCATGCAGTTGTAATGCCAGTGCAGTGCAGAGGACAGCCTGTATGCTTAATTCTGTCCTATATAGTTGGACAAATAGCTACAATTGTGATCTCATAGCTTTATAAAACAATCCATAGTAAGGTAATAGAAGGCTAAAGATACCTTGAAGGCCACTGAGTGTCCAGAGACGTTGCACTGTTCAAACAAAAATTTACATAGGTGATCTTTTGCTATCTGATGCTGTGAATGTTCGTTCACCAACTGTCAGTGCGAGTGATGGTGCAATAATGCATTGCCACAGCGAAGGAGGTTAACATGTCGTTATCTTAACACCTTTGCGCAAGAAGAGTATTTTGCAAATGAATGTTGCATATAAGATTATATCCAGCCCTCAGGCACCGAGTTGGTACAAGTGCAGACTTAGCGGACTTCTGAAAGCTGTTCTACGCCTAAATTTATAGAAACAAAACACAGAAATATGGACCTCAATATTTTTGGACATTTATTTCTCCACTGACCACAGATCAGCTATGGTTTTCCTATAGACTCCATGTACTTGAGATGTATACTGTGGTGTCAATGACTAATAAGCCATGGGAAACATTGCGCTCTAAAGGCAAATGCTCTTTTATTGAACAGGCTCCGATGAAATGACCAGGATAGCGCGCAGGTCGCTCCTGGTCATACGCTTTCACCTGGCGGTCGGCACTAACACTGCACCAACTACCCAACATCCCAGGACAGAACAGCATAGGAAACATGTGCCCATTATTACCCTGGCAACAAAAATCTATTTACAAGGAAAGGACAAAGTCACCCTCCAGAGCCTCCACGCGTGGCCGGGAGAGGTGGGCAGCCCTATCCACAGCGCCCGGGAGCAGTTGGGGGTTAGGTGTCTTGCTCAAGGGCACCTCAGTCACGTTCTGACGGCTCAGGGGATCAAACCAGTGACCTTCAAGGCTGGTCTTCAGACCACCAGCCCACGGCTGCCCCTAGCTAAACCAGCATGTTAGCTCCACTAGCTGATCAGTTTATGTTACAAGCTCCAAACTTAGTGCTTGGTCAATTTTATGTTGTTATATTGTGTTTCCTACACTTAAAATGCTACGGCAAGAGCAGGACAGATCTCTGCTGAAAGGTAGATTAGGCTGTATTGTAGCCCAGGGGTCAACAACACACTGCATGCAGCTCTTTTACTGCCCTGTTGCAGCTCCACAGCAGTTTTAGGTAAAAAATAAATAATAAAAAACAGCTCTGCTGGTCATCCTAACACAGTTTTAACAATAAATGGTCTTAAACGCTGGAGTTACTGGAGCCTATATCTGCTAATTCACCTTTGAAGGTTGATGTGCAGTCACACAGCAACACAGACAACAATCTCGCCTAGCTAGAAGCGAATAAAAAAATCCCAAGACAAAAGGTTTAAGATGAACGTCAAATATTTGGAGACAAACAGACTTATTTGTGTTTATAAGCACTCTGGTTTCCTGATATTTTTAATCTGCAACAAAACTGTCCAACAGTGAAAAGTCAGCTCATCACACATTCATCATGTGTGCATTAAAATATGCAAAAGGTGCCTTCATTATGTTAACAAGACTTGAAGATAATTATGGCTTAACCTACTAAGATTTCCTCAGATACTTAAAACTTTGAATTTTGCTGGAAAAACATGATTCGATTTTTTATCGGGTCTAAAGTCAGGCAACTTGTAACGAGGAGCGAGGAGGTGGACGCACGTGCTGAGACAAGCAAGATTTATTAAGGGCAAATCCAAAATCATAGTCGTAACAGTCCAGGTTCAGAGATCGAACACGGATTGATGGGGGGACAGACATGACAGACACCAGAATCCAAGAAGCAGAACAGTACAAAGACTACAACTACAACACAACCAACACAGCAGGTAACAAAGACCAGTCAACACAAGGGGCAAACACAGGGCTTAAATACACAGGGAAAACGAGGGACAGGTGGAAAACAGGTGTAGACAATCAGGGGCAGAGTCATAAAACAAGGGGGCTAAACCAAAACAAACGCACATGGACCGGACTGGGAGGGGCCAGTCGTGACACTACTGGAGACACTGTGGTTCTTCGGGGCTGTACCAAAATTCAAAATGATTGGGAACAGGTTCGGTCTCAAATTTACAATGTTTGGCATTTTGATACCCCCAAAACAGTTCAGTTTTATACCTGGGGAACATACCGGATGGTCTAGAAGGAGGGGATAGATGTTTTCTGCAGGTGTTTTGAGCAGCCATCAAGAAAGCAATCACTTGTATACGGTTCCAACCAGAGCCCACGACAGCTGAAGAGTGGGAAAAGATTGTTTATGAAATGGAAAACAAAAAAAAACAACTGTTACAAAGAACCAGGGAAATGGCTTATGCCACTAATCAGCCTCGGGAATTACAACGCTTGCACACCACCACGTAATCTCCGGAATAAACCGTTGCCAGAACAGGACACTTAATAGTCCTTCTATTAGTAGACTCTCTTCCTTTGGAATAATGAAACACCATCAAACACTTTCTGATGGTGTTTTATTACTAAAAAGAAGTGAATGAGTTGAAAAGCCTTTTGTGAGTCTTACCTAATTGGCCCCTAATCTCACTAGTGTTTTTATGACTGAATGCTATCAAATTCCAGGTATGCAAATATACCCTTCCAAAATAATTCTTGAGTTGGACATGCGGACATTCTTTAACCCCGTTAAATCTCAGGCTTATTACATGGTCATTAATCAGTAACCTCATGGACTATAATGCAAACTGGCTGAGATATTCTTAGGTTATAAAAGGCGTAGTAACTCTGGACCTGCTGATGGGTCCTGACCCTGTAAGGGTTTCCTATTAACACACCTCATTTATAGAAATGGTTATTTAAAGAGCCAGAAGTGGTTCTTTTTTGGCAACTTTATATTTACTGGCAATTAAATAGTAGTTTGAAACATGTTAATCATATGAACAAACTAAGCTCTAAACACAGACACACATCTGAACAGAATGAAGCTTCCCTTTTTTATACATTTCTGAATAATAGTTATCACAGCAAAATAGTGAACTAATACTTTTGGAACTATGCAGAGAAATTAGTCCCTATGGTCTATTTGAGATCCTTTGCCTTACACACTCTTGGCATTCTGTCAAGCAGCTTCACAAGAAAACTCTTCTAGCAGGAAAAAAGAAGATCCACACATCACTGCTGTCAGACCAAAACCTTTACAGGTAACTTTGCAGGAAAAGGAAAAGGAAAAAAAAATATTCTTAACTTAGAATGGAAGCAAGTGGAAACAGATGCTTTAAGTCATTTTGGACGATTTCTGTTGGTCCATTTATAATGAAATTTTGACACAGTTTAAAGTGCAACTGGAATTTTCGAAAGGTTTGTTCCAACAACCATGATATGCTGAGAAGCACAGCTGCTGGAGAAATGCAATTCAAAAATTCCATTCTGGGAATAAATTTAGGAGGTATGGTGTCACATTGGGCAGCACTGTCACTGTCGCCTCACAGCAAGGAGGGCCTGGGTTCTATTCCCCAGCCGGGTACCTGGGGAGTTTTTGTGTGCAGTTGGTATGTTCTCCCTGTGTCTATACGGGTTTCCCTCCCCCTGGGTCGTGGAGTGCTGCTGGAGCCTAAACCAGCAGTTATAGGCTAGAAGGCAGGATACACCCCAGACAGGTCGCCAGTGCGTCGCAGGGCCAAAGACGCGCAGTCAAGGGAATTGGAGATGCTAAATTGGCCCTAGGTGTGCGTGTGAGAGACAGAGAGTGTGAGAATATGTATGTGTGTCTGCCCTGTGATGGACTGGTGGCCTGTCCAAGGTGTTTCCTGCCTTCCGCCCAAGACTCCCACGTGACCCAGGAGGATAAATAGCTTAGAAAATGTTAGTGTGTTAGTAAAAAAAAAAAAAAAGTGAGTGAACTTTGCAGGTGTGGAAAAAAAATCCCTGCAGATGTCTTTGAAAAACTGAAATCAGTCTTTGTTTACTATGTCAAACTTTTCTATTCCAAAATTGATTATAAAATGAGGTTTCCATGATGTGGGCCCTTTAAACATGTATGATTATATTATAAATGTGTTATAGAGATAACCATTATTTTGCTTACCAAAATGAGGATCACATCTGTTTAGATGTGTAACAAGCTTCTAGATCATGAAACACAAGCACTCAGTGGGGTCCAGACTGTCCAAATGGCCTCCTCAGGCACAGGGGGGTTCCTGCATTACTGTAAAGTGACTTGTTTGTGTTGTTGTTGATGATGTTTTAGGAGTTTGACCGAGCAGAGGGACGAGAGGGTGTGTGTATGTCCATGTGCAATTGATGCCTGACAAAAAGACTGCGGCATCAGCTCTTCTACAAACAAAGCCGAGTTTATCCAGGCCATAGACACAGCCGCAATTACGGAGCGTTGGCAACGAGCGATATCCCACCGGTGGTATTTTGGTCAGTATACACAGCACAGCGCTCCTCCCCATGAATCCTTCCCATAATCTGCTGGAATGTCGCTCAACCTCATGTCAAGTTAGGCTTACGGAAATGTAGTGATGGCTTTTTAGTCTCTCATTCAGCTGTGCATATTTCTGTGGTCCTGTGTCAACATACAGTGCAACTGGGAGGCAATTTTCACAGGCTGCACATTGACTGGCCACTTCATTAAGTACACTTAACTTGTGTCCACAGTCTTTGGTCATTTTATCAGCTCAGGTGCACTTTGTAGTTCTACAGTTACAGACTGTAGTCCATCTGTTTCTCTGATACTCTGTTACCCTGTTCTTCAGTGGTCAGGACCCGTCAGGACCTGTCAGGACCACCATCATTCTCAGCACTGTGGTGACACTGACTCGGTGGTGTGCTGGTGTTCTGCGCTGGTACGAGTGGATCAGACGTATTAGTAACCCCACTGGATTGCCAAACTATCGCTTTAAGGGAATGAGGGTTTGTCACATATGCACAAAGTTAATCATGACATTTTTTCTAGATGTCGACTGAAAATTGACTGAAAAAGAGGCCCTTACTAAGCGCTGACTGATAAACGACCTTCATGTCCGCATATGATGTTTGTACTTTGTGTGTTTTAATAAATCCAAACAACTGAAATGTCTAATTAAATCCTAAAAAAAATCCCACATCTGCAAAAAAGAAAAAAAAAAAGTAAATAAATAAATAAATACATTTCAAATTTCACTTCAGATTTCTTTGAAAAACTGAAACCAGCTGCCAAAGTTGCCAAAGAAAGTCAAGCAGTGTGTACTACTGGCCACTTTACCACATTTCCTAGCCACTTCTTCCCACCAAAATTCTGAGCAATGTGTCTGCATTCTACAGAGATCTGTGCCAAAGAATGTTTTCAGGGCATGCAAGTCATTTTTTCAACACACGTTTTTCTGTTTACTGAGCTGTTTGTGCAAATCACAAAATCCAGCCTTATATTACTTTATTTACGATCTGGTTGCCGACAACGTAGCGGCATTTTAAAACATGTGACGAGCTCATAGCAAGCGCTGGTTAGGCTTAAGCACAGCTGGCTTACTGCAGGGTTAGTCGTTACGCAGCGTGACAACTAACCCACCTTTAGTAAACAAAGACACATAAAGTGCACTCTGTCTTTTTGTTGCATATGTTTACACAGATTTTATAGATTTTATAGATTAAATAGAGAAAACAGGGATTTTCTTATACATAATTAGGATCTTTCAGATGTGAGTATTTTGGTTTTAATGAGTATATTAAACACAGTTCTTTAGAAACAATGTTTGATATTTTACTGATGTGGGATGTTTTTATTTGCTATGCTTCACTGGACAAAAATAAATCTGTCACAAATAAACACAGTCTCAGCCTTTAGATATATAATATGATGTATGTATCTATCGATTGAGCTGTCTGTCTGTCTTAGATAATGATGTAGATGATATATAATGCAGTATGGCTGGAAAGTGTGTTTCTTACAACATAGAATTAAATGAACTTTGTTTGCACTAATTCATCAGACTTTACTTGCAAGTGTTACAAGTGAACCCACCAACATTGCGCTTCTCATTTTCAGTGGAATTGTACATGAATAGTTCATTTTTAGCAGAGATGTATATGTTGCTTCTATGAAAACGTGGTTATTCCAACTTATTCCAAAATATTTTTAAAGTTATTCAACAAAAAACTAAACGTCTTAGGTTGTGCTCTCCACCACTACATCAAACTGTTTTACTCCAAAGTGAATTAGAAAATAAGTTTCCACAATGGGCCCTTTCAACATTTACATAAAATATATTTTTAGTATAAAAGTCAAAATAAAGTTATTAAATTGGCATTAAAAAAGCAGCAGATACACCAATCAGGCATAACATTATGACATTTCTATGCTAATTGTCCATTTTATCAGCTCCACTGACTGTAGAGCTGCACTTTGTAGTTCTACAGTTACAGACTGTAGTCCATCTGTTTCTCTGATACTCTGTTACCATGTTCTTCAGTGGTCAGGACCCCCATGGACCCTCATAGAGCAGGTACTATTTGGGTGGTGGATCATTCTCAGCACTGCAGTGACACTGATATGGTGGTGGTGTGTTAGTGTGTGTTGCGCTGGTCTGAGTGGATCAGACACAGCAGTGCTGCTGGAGTTTTTAAACGCCTCAGTGTCACTGCTGGACTGAGAATAGTCCACCAACCAAAAATATCCAGCCAACAGCGTCCTGTGACCACTGATGAAGGACTAGAGGATGACCAACACAGCAACAGATGAGCTGTCGTCTCTGACTTTACATCGACAAGGTGGACCGACAAGGTAGGAGTGTCTAATAGAGTGGACAGTGAGTGGACATGGTGTTTAAAAACTGCAGCAGCACTGCTGTGTCTGATCCACTTACACCAGCACAACATCAGTGTTATCGCAGTGCTAAGAATGATCCACCCAAACAGTACCTGCTCTGTGAGGGTCCATGGGGGCCCTGACCACTGAAGAACAGGGTAACAGAGTATCAGAGAAACAGATGGACTACAGTCTGTAACTGTAGAACTACAAAGTGCAGTACAGTACAGTACAGCTACAGAGTAGCACCAACAACGATAATAAAATTGAATTGAACTGAATTAGACCAGCTTCTGAACCAGTTCCAACTGCCCTAGCACTAGCAGATTTATCTGTTGTCTCAATTTTAAATACATGCAAAAATTCAACCTGATAAGAAAGAAGATACACATAATAAAAAAAACAGAGATGGCACCCAGTTCCCTGTCAGCCTGTTAGATTTTGAAGCATGTTGCACAATTACTGCATCAGCAGCACCGTGGTATGACTCAAAAGTACAAAAACACTATTCTGTGTCACAATTCCTATAAAATATGGGCAAGGGAGGCAGGAAGGTCTGCCCAGAACATTTCTACACATTCCTAATTCCACCTTGCACAAGACATCATTTCTGGATGACACTGATGTGTCGACACATGCACGTCAATAGGCCGCATGAACCTGGAACGAACACATAGCTCATTAAACTGCCTCAGGCTGGGTTTATAGAACTATGTAAACAGTTATAAGACAAAGTTTGGGTGCTCTGGTCAAATGACGTTTCAATGATTTTCTAAGTTAAAACAAGTTAACATATCCTCTACAAGCAATTTGTCAAACATAAGGTCCATGGGCCAAGTCAGGCCTGTGGCCAAATCCTATCCCGTCTGCAAAATTACTTTCTTTTTAATAATAATATTAGTCCATTTGAGCATAAGCTGCACTGCAATCTCCAGCATGCACTTCAACCCTCCTCACCCAATAATAATCTATCGGGCAGCAGTTACACCACTAAAAGGAAAGATGCCAGGTGACTAGTTCAGGCAAATTGGCAGGTTTAGTAACTAAATGTAATTGGTTTCTGTACTTAAGTATTTTTGGTGTGTCTGTACTGAAGTTTCTCCGTTCTGGGCGACTTTTTCCTTTCACTCCACTACATTTCAGAATCTAATATCCGACTTTTTCCTCCTACATTTTGAGAAATCTGTCGTTCCTTTTGGTTTCTGTGTGTATAAAAACGTAACATGTCAAAACGAAAGAAGCGCAAAGCCAGAGCACCAATCAGGGCCCAGCGGTCACTTTGTTTAGAGCTGGTTTTGACCTGTTGGTCATACCGACCCAGTGCAGCACGCGGTTCAACGTCAGCGCAGCAGCGTAAAACTTTGGGAGAGTCTGTTCAACATAAATGATGAACTAACCTAACTTTGTGTAAATAGAGCTCAATATAGAAATATGTCCACATATGCAGTCGAGACTGACGCGGCTTTTTTCTGAATTTCTACAAACACCATTTCATTTTATAGTAAATGAGTTTGGGCTGGTTTATGTTTATGAACAGACGCCTACAGATCAACATAGTAAAGGAGCTCATCTGTGATCCTGAGTTTAAAGCCAGTTTTTATTCAACTTTTTTTTTCTTTCACATTCCCAGGCCAACATTCCTTGGCCACCCCCCCCCCCCTTTTCCAATTAATAATTAAAAAAGTTTTATTAAATTTAAACTTCAAATAAATTTTAAACTGGAACTTTGCTCGTTTGCGGCACGGTGGTGTGGTGGGTAGCGCTGTCGCCTCACAGCAAAGAGGGCCTGGGTTCGATTCCCCGACCGGGTGACTGGGTTCCTCTCTGTGTGGAGTTTGCATGTTCTCCCCGTGTCTGCGTGGGTTTCCTCCGGGTTCTCCGGTTTCCTCCCACAGTCCAAAGACATGCAGTCAGGCCAATTGGACATGCTAAATTACCCCTGGGTGTGAGTGTCTGTCTGCCCTGCGATGGACTGGCGACCTGGCCAGGGTGTATCCTGCCTTCTGCCCGAAGACTGCTGGGATAGGCTCCAGCACCCCCCACGACCCTGACGGAGAAACGGCTTAGAAAATGGGTGGATGGAACTTTGCTTGTTTGCAAAAATTGATTTCAGAGCCACTCGGTTCTCCCTACTAAAAGACTTGTTTACCAAGAGAGACACTGGAAGATTTACACCTGAAATGAGTAAATAAAGCAAGAGTCTTGTTACAAAAATGATAAAAGGACATTAAAGTCATAATTAATCTTTCAGTGCTTTTACCTTCCATACTTAAGTACATTTGAAGGCAAGTACTTCTGTACTTTTACTCAAGTGGAGGTCTAAGTATTTTACCTTGGGGATCTTTAATTTATTTGTGTACTTTGTCCACCACTGATTAAAATGAAATAAAAACAAAGCTGGAACACGTTTTTGTTTTAATATGGCTCTTTAATAAAGAATTATAAAGAATAATAAAGAATTAATAATGTTACATCAGGGGGGAGAGCTTTCTCATACAAAGCCCCCCAGCTCTGGAATAATCTTCCTGTTAATGTTCGGGAATCAGACACAGCCCCAATCTTTAAGTCTAGGCTAAAAACTTACTTGTACAGTCAAGCATGTGGTGATTAGTCTTCCCTGTCGGGTCTAGACCTGCTGGAGTCTCTGCTGCTCTGTTTTACTGTAATCTGTGGTCAGCCACTCTTTACAGAACTGACTCTGTGTTTTTCTTCTCCTTTCTCTGCCGAGCTGATCAGCTGCCCATCCTGTTCGTCTGATGCTTTTGCCTCTTCTGCCTTGATTGGTGCCGCTGCTCTCCAGCCTTCTGGACCGGTTTGACCACCACTGAGCTTCTTGCTTTACAGCGCTGTGCAGTCCTCACCCTCAGATCTTCTCTTTCCCACTTTACTATAAAACTTCATACTAATAATGTTTGCTATCCGATGTCTGAGTCTTGGTTCCTCTCAAGGTTTCTTCCTCTTTTAGGGAGTTTTTCCTTGCCACCGTCGCCGCTGGCGACGCTCAGGGGGGCTCAGACCTGGATTTTCTTTCTTCTTTTCTCTTCTCTCTGTAATACTGATTGTTCTGTAAAGCTGCTTTGTGACAACACCTGTTGTAAAAAGCGATATATAAATAAATTTTGCTTGCTTGCTTGCTTGCTTTTATTGGTTGAGATTGACAGCCATGCTCTACAAGTAACACAATTAAATCTAGCATTCTTCTGAAAAATGTACAAAATTTGGGTTTAACATTTTGGAAAAATTTTAAATAAACTAATACTTGCCATAACTTTGCACAGGCTACTTATTCACAGTAATTATGCATTAAAATGTGCAGAAATGTGTTTTCTATGAAGGATGCGGTAACAATACAAGCATTTTGACCAGAGGTATTCAAAGCTTTGCATACCACTGTATACTTCACATCTGGTAAACCCGTGTATTATCTAGAATCCCAAGTTTCCCAGTTGTAAACTGTTCCAAGTTGTAGTCTGAGTGCAAGTCGGCGGTGTTTCTGAGTTTCTGGCACCACTTGAAGGCGGCATTAGTTAGAGAGGAAAGCTGAGTGTAGAGCACACACATACACCCCTAGAACAACACATGCTGTCTCTAACTAGACACATCAGCACGGTCTGTTGCAGACGGCACATTCTGAAAGACTGTTAACACAAAATGTGTAGAAATATTTCCCTCATGAAAACACATTCTGTGCTATGTTTAGTACGAAATGTGTTAAATCTAACGCTGTGGTTGGTGCAGTGTAGTGGGTAACACCTCCGCCTTCCAAGTGTAGGCTGGGGTTCAATCCTCTCCTGGGCGAACACCCTACACTATACCGATAAGAGTCCTTGGGCAAGACTCCTAACACTACCTTCACCTACCTGTGTAAAATGGTGAAACTGTAAGTGCCGTAAATGTAAATCCGAACATGATATGACACAAAAAGTGTTAAAGCACGTGTTGTTATTCACCACATCACTTTTTGGAGTACATGCATTCTAGCAATCTCTCAAAGAGTGTGAAAAGAGAAGGCTGTGCAAACACACACACACACACACACACACACACACACACACACACACACACACACACATATCCTCACACAGATTCCACCTTTGCTTCAACTGGAAATGGGTGGGAACCCAGCCAGCGCAAACACAGACACATACAGAGCGGGTGGAGTGTAATGAAGGATTGGGTAAACATGGCCTCAGGCCAAAGACTCCCCCCCAGCTGGATTCCACCCCTAACTATGTGTGTGAGAATGGGTGTGACCCTTCAACAACCCATGAAGACAGTGTTGTCTCCAAGCTGGATGAAATGCCATCGTACCCACCCGGCTCCTTACACACACACACACACACACACACACACACACACACACACACACACACACACACAAACACAGGATGTCAATGTTGACTGTTGCACTGCCCTGCTAACTGTTAATCACGCCTGAAAGTGGCACAGTGTGTAAGCAGCCTGCGCCTTCTACCCACACTAAAATAAGCCCACACCTCCTCCAGCCCAGTTAACTGACAGGACCTTGTCTGCAACAGCCGTCTTTGCATTAAGCTTAGGTATGCAGCTGTCTAGGACTTCCATGGGGTGGGGGCCCCATGAAAATGCAAAATACATATGTGTTCACATTAAATGATGCTGATACTTGCTGATGCTACTGTAGTGATTATTTTCATTAATAATGCTGATTTAAGCCCCCATTCTGCAAGTCAAGGACAGCTCAGGCTACCAGGCATTGCTAGTATCTGTGCTAACAGACTAAAAAGTTATAAGAAAGATTTTCATACAACATAAACTGGCTTTACAGGATGTTCAGGACAGAAATACATGTTTGACTTGATGCAATGTGGACAAAGACCTATTTAAAGAAACAGAAATGACAGCGGATGTAGTCTGTCAATGCTTCAGGGTGCCTACGACAGCAGGGTGATGAAGCACGCTGGCAAAATTACAGCTGATCCACCTCATCCTGGACAACACCTCCTCCAGGCACTCTGGGAGATCTTCTGGTAGTGTTTTCTGGACTATCAAAGCCAGCACAGCTGGACGTGCTAACACGTGTTTTCCCAGAGCTGAAGCTCTCATCAACCACTGTGGACACCTCACAATTCAATTATTTCATTCTACAGAAACTCCTACTTTTTTATCTATCCATAGGAGTCACTGGTAACACCAGAGACGATGACACCAGTGGCATTTTTAATGAAAAATGCATTTCACAAAAACGGCTGCTGCAGAGCGTCAAACCACATGTTGTCAATCATGGAATCGCCACTAAAATATGGAATTTAATCCTTTTGTATTCTATTTTTTCACAATGAAGTCGGTCACACCAGTGACATCAGCTAAAAGCTTCATATGACATCATGACCTAAATGAGAAAATTTCTGATAACTGAAAAGACACAGAGGACTCACCGTGTGCTTTTCTTCATAGATCCTCAGAAAACAGGTAAAAGGAAGTCAAGTGATGTCATCAGTGTGATTTTTATTTCAAAATAAGAGATTTTTGTTATGCAGTAACACCAGTGACACGATTCCTGGGGACCCTCAACTTATTTAGCCTTTTTATTGTCATTTAAGCATAGAGAGCTTCATGGAATGGGTTTCCATGGCCGAGCAGCTGCACCCAAGCCTTACATCATGAAGCGCAATGCAAAGCTTCGAATGCAGTGGTGTAAAGCGCCGCCACTGGACTCTAGAGCAGTGGAGACGCGTTCTCTGGAGTGACCAATCACGCTTCTCCATCTGGAAATCCGATGGACGAGTCTGGGTTTGGCGGTTGCCAGGTGAACGGTACTTGCCTGACTGCATTGTGCCAAATGTAAAGTTTGGTGGAGGGGGGATCATGGTGTGGGGTTGTTTTTCAGGAGTTGGGCTCGGCCCCTTAGTTCCAGTGAAAGGAACTCTTAAAGCTTCAGCACCAAGAGACTTTGGACAATTTCATGCTCCCAACTTTGAGGGAACAGTTTGGGGACGGCCCCTTCCTGTTCCAACATGACTGCGCACCAGAGCACAAAGCAGGTCCATAAAGACATGGATGAGCAAGTTTGGTGTTGAAGAACTCGACTGACCTGCACAGAGTCCTGACCTCAACCCGATAGAACACCTTTGGGATAAATTAGAGCGGAGACTGAGAGCCAGGCCTTCTCGTCCAACATCAGTGTCTGACCTCACAAATGCGCTTCTGGAAGAACGGTCAAAAATTCCCATAAACACACTCCTAACCCTTGTGGAAAGGCTTCCCAGAAGAGCTGAAGCTGTTATAGCTGCAAAGGGTGGGCCGACATCATATTAAACCCTATGGATTAAGAATGGGATGTCACTCAAGTTCATATGCGTGTAAAGGCAGACGAGCGATTACTTTTGGAAATATAGTGTATTTAGATATAGTGTTTTAAACTGAATCTATCAAAACCACTCTGATTACTTTTTACTCCTTTATAACATGATGCTTATTTGCACGACTGTGATCAAGTGATCATTTTTACACATGGTCCTGTCAATTTGCACACTTAGAAAAGATGGTCCTTCTAGGGTTCTTTAGTAAAAATAATGGTTCTATATGGAGCCACGAACACTCAAAGTGTTCTTTGCATTGTGAAAATGTTCTTCAGGTTGATGAAGAATGTGTTGTAGATGGTTCTATAGCTTGACACTGTAACAATAGAACAATCCCTTTTGGTGCCAAATAGAACCCTTTTCAAAAAGGTTCAATATAGAACCATCATTTAATCACGTTTAATCATGCACAAGGTTCTTTCAGTGTTCATGGCTCCATATAGAACCATTACCTTTACTAAAGGACCCTTGAAGAACCATCTTTTTTAAGAGTGTCTAATATTCTGTATATAATAGTTATAGATACTATATTATATGCCTCCTCAGACTGTGAACAGTTCTGAGTCCGAGAGTGTCTCAGAATATTTCCGCTATGAAGACGTTCTGAGGAACTGATGGAATTTCCCTTTAACATTAAAAACATATTCAATCATAAAATAAATATGCATGTTGGGGGCTGATTTCTTTGCAGTCCTGCATAATGAACATTCAGCTTTTGAGCACGGTCTAATCAGTTCTGTTGTCCTTCATCAGCTGAAGTCACACTGCTATCACATGATACCACCCAGCATGAGTGCGTGGGAGGGGGGAGGGGATCCTGAATCGGAATGGGCTTTGGCAGCGACTCAATATGACAATATATCACTTACAAGGAATTTCTCTTAGCTGTACATTCATATGCAAAATCTGGGCACCCCTGGTCAAAAAATATGTATAAATTCTTAATCTGAACACAATTTAATACTGAATTTACAATAAAAACATAAAACATGGCCTGGTGATCTGTGATACAAAGGAGTGATGCGATTTATATTACTATTATTGTCATATTTTCTAAGTATGTATACAACTAATATAACTAGAGGGGTATAAAGCCCCCAGCATTGGGCTGTGGAGCAGTGGAACTGCTGAGGGAGGGACGGAGCTCCATCCAGTACCTTTGGGATGAGCTGAACTGCTCCAAAACTGACCATCCGACATCAGTACCTGACCTCACTAATGGTCTTATGGCTGAATGCAATCAAATCCTCACTGCAATGTTCCAACATCTAGTGTAAAGCTTTCCCAGGAGTGCAGAGGCTGTTACTGCAGCAAAGGAAGGAAAACTCCCCATTAATACCCTTCATTTCAGAAGAAACACTGGATAAGCAACGAACTTTCAGACTTACAGAGTCATACTTTCAGTATGAGGAGACGGGCTGGGAAAACAAAAGCAATGCATCAATACTAAAGCTTGGAGAAACTGACAGAGCAGCAGGCTGGAATTCTTTGCGTGATGCTCCCACTTGTATCTAGAAAGGAACACTGAACGTATGGCGAGAATACACCCTCAGACATCTCAGATCAACAGAAGGAGCCGGCTTTAATCCCGTTACCACATTTTATCCATTTTACGCCAGCGGTGTCCAATTTTATCCGCAAAGTTGCTTCTCCAGTGTGGCTGCCAGTTTTCATTCCAGTAGCAGGAGCACACCTGATCAACTGCTTGAAGGCTGAGAATGAAGTAATTAAGAGGTGCAATCCAGCTTGTTCAGAATGAAAAAAACCCGCAGCCACACCGGCCCTCTGCGGATGCCGTATTACTTTCATTTTCCATCATTATATTCTTTACATTTTCTCTATTATATTATTCAGTTAGACATTATTCAATGGCTTTAACTTTGAAAGAGTCGGGTAGTAAGTACACTCTCTGAAATACAGGTACAAAACTGTCACTGTGGCGGTATCCTTCTTATCGCTGGGGTGGTAGCCTCAAGGGTACGTCTCAGTACCTTTAGTCAGGGAACATAACTGAACCAGAATCCACTGAAATTATATTTTCTAAGCTGTACTGACCCCACACACCACTGCTGGATCTTTGAGGGTACATTTGCATTGTTTGTACCTTGATGAACGAAAAATTGTGTCTGCACAGAACCTTCATTTGTAACAGCTGCATTTACTGGTCCTATTTAGATGGAATTGGAGTAGGACATGGGTTTGATTTAATTTCATGATAATTTTTCTTCTACTTAAGTACATGTGTGAGGAAAGAAATACAATTTTAACTCAGTTACATTTAATTACTGCCTATTGTGTTTCATTATGTGATGTTTTTACTGCTTTGTGAATTGATCACACCACTGACTTTAGTTTATTTCATCTAACAAGATAAGAACTGAGCCCAATAGACCTCGAGGGAGACTAATGTATATGTGTATATATATATACGCTATTCAATCAGGGATCAGGGGTATTGATCTTTCAGGGATAATCAGGGATATTGGCTTTCGGGTGAAAGCCTCAGCAGACAATGAGTCGACTTGTGAACAGCATGAGACATATTGAGACACTGAGATTGTTAGATTGTTTGTTGGGGTTTACCCTCCACTGTTGTTGGCTTTTGTTTCAATCAATTGTTTGAGATGAGGAAATCACCATCGCATGCCTCTACTTAAATTGTCACGATTGGCTCCTCCCTCTCCTCATGTGCTTTTTGTTTACTTTTTATCGTCCATGTGTTTCTTTGTTTTGAGTCTAAGTCCTGCCCCCTTGTTGTCTGACACCACCCCTGATCATTGCCACCTGTTTTCCCACCTGTCCCTTGTTATCCTTGCTTTGTATTTAAGCCCTGTGTTTGCCCCTTGTGTTTGTTGGTCTTTGTTTGCTTGATGTGTGACTTTCTAGTCTTTGATTGTATTCTGTGTTCTGTTCGCCACGTCTGTCCCGCGATCTCTCCGTGTTGTTCCGACTACGACCCTGGATTTGCCCGAAATAAAACTCTCTTATCTCTGCATATGCGTCTGCCTCATCGCTCCACGTTACATAAATGCCCTACTTTCATGATATAATATCACTGTAGTGTGAACTTTTTACGTTTTCCATAAATTTCACCTGAAAGCCAAATATATATATGCATGTATATATATATATATATATATATATATATATATATATATATATATATATATATATGTATGTATATATATATATATATATATATATATATATATATATATATATATATATATATATATATATATATATATATATATATATATATGTATGTATATATATATACATGCATTCTTGGCATCAGTTTACTACCTCCTCACACTTTTTGAGCTGAAAGAGACTAAGGTAGTAATGTTAGCTGAGGTAACTTACCCTTCGCATTTGTCTGCTTATCTGAAAAACTGGCTGCCTTTCTCTGTCCATTTCAAGCCACATGTATTCTACCATGGCTTTCTGTGGTCTCAGTATGGGGCTCAATATGCTGCTGTGACATGCTGAGGAATTGAACAGTGTACAGAGTTATGGCATATTAGTCCATTACAAACCATTTTAATTTGTGACCATTTTACGTTCTAAGTTAAACATGTAAAGGGGAACTCCACGTTTTTTCAAAATTCTAATGGTTAAGATGTCAACAAAGTCATTCAGAGTGGTTTGGAGTGAAATGCAACACTCCAGAGAAACTCACTGAGTCAGAAGTGTCACAGCGGTGGTGATAGGAATCAGACGTCCACCTCTAAAAGCTCCCTCACTGAAAGTCATCACATGAAGTGCTCAGATATACACGGCTGATGTCAGAGGCATTGTTTCAGGGGAGTTCTGTGATCTCAGATCTCATGTGGCTTATAATATAATACCGTAAGCAGCACTCCATATAAAACATCGAACACACCGGTCGTTCTGGACAGTACATAAAATCATGGTGACCACTGGTTCCTATCACCACCACTGTAAAGAGATCTGAGTCTCAACAATCAATCTTTTCAGATTAAACCATTCTGAATGACTTTGTTTACATCTCAACCACTGAAATATTCAGGGTATCTATAACATACACTGTCACAGCAATTATTTTGAATTTGAGGTCCGGCATTTTGCTGTTCAGACATCTGACATATAGAATCACTAACTAAAAGAGTGTCACAACTTTCCTGTGAGTCATTTCTTCAGAGGAATATTTGAGATGAGTTTCATCATCTCCACAAAGATATTCTGCTGTCCCTGCCAAAAGTACCATGAGACAGGACTCTGTTTAGGAGTGGTCCTGAAAAATGGAAGTAGTCCAGAGGTAAAAACCCCTGCTTCTGGTTTTCAGACTCCTCACCAGCAGGGGCTCCCCCGACTATAACAGCAGCAAAAGGGAATGGAGAAGTATGATGAAACAAAGCTCTTTTCTTGCTGCATGTGTGGGACGACCGAGAGTCACATTCATATTTGTGAAAGCAAAAGTGACTCAAAACATGCTCAGATATTTCTAGATCTACAAATAATGAATGCCATGGATGTAATGTGCACGTACATGTAATGTAACACAGTATACCCATTACAGCACTCATTCATATATGGCGTTGCCATCTAGTACTAGTGAATAAACATACATTTTAATGTGAAATTTGAACATATACCACATTTCACATGAACTCACCTAAGCTTCCATCAGAAATGAGGAACGTTGAGGCAGACTGCAACACCATATGACGAGGATGACTTCTCTATATTGCTGCTGTCAGGATAAAACGTTGCATCTCCATTTTTGTCATTTTACAGTTTTTGACATAATTGGAAAATTGCTGTAGCCCTTTACATTGTGTGTGAGTTCCATGATGAATGGACTGAAAGAAACGGCCCAAAATGACTTGGAAAAAATTCTAATTCCATTGACTTACATTAAAAGTAAAGTAGGTTTTTTCCTTCTCCTGTAAAGTTACCATTGTGAAGATATGAGGATTTGTTATGACAACAGCGATATGCTTGTGGGGCTAAAATGGAACAGGAATAATAATAATAATAATAATAATAATAATAATAATAATAATAATAAGGGAAGAACCAAGAAAATGCATATTTTAAGACCTAAAGAACATAGTGAAGGGAATAAAATAATGGATCCACAAGATAAAAAAACAAAAATGACAAAGTTGTCCAGTTGTATGAAAACACCCCTGTTTAAGCATTTTTTATTTTTTGAACAAATGGCTTAAGAAAGCAACAATTTGCTAAAACATCCACCACAGAGAACTTACAGTGGGTTGCAAAAGTATTCAGCCCCCTTGAACTTTTCAACCTTTTGCCACATTTCAGGCTTCAAACATAAAGATATGAAATTGTAATTTTTTGTGAAGAATCAACAACAAGTGGGACACAATTGTGAAGTGGAATGAAATTTATTGGATATTTTAAACTTTTTTTAGAAATAAAAAACTGAAAAGTGGGGCGTGCAATATTATTCGGCCCCTTTACTTTCAGTGCAGCAAACTCACTCCAGAAGTTCAGTGAGGATCTCTGAATGATCCAATGTTGACCTAAATGACTGATGATGATAAATAGAATCCACCTGTGTGTAATCAAGTCTCCGTATAAATGCACCTGCTCTGTGATAGTCTCAGAGTTCTGTTTAAAGCGCAGACAGCATCATGAAGACCAAGGAACACACCAGGCAGGTCCGAGATACTGTTGTGGAGAGGTTTAAAGCCGGATTTGGATAGAAAAAGATTTCCCAAGCTTTAAACATCTCAAGGAGCACTGTGCAAGCGATCATATTGAAATGGAAGGAGCATCAGACCACTGCAAATCTACCAAGACCCGGCCGTCCCTCTAAACTTTCAGCTCAAACAAGGAGAAGACTGATCATAGATGCAGCCAAGAGGCCCATGATCACTCTGGATGAACTGCAGAGATCTACAGCTGAGGTGGGAGACTTTGTCCATAGGACAACGATCAGTGGTACACTGCACAAATCTGGGCTTTATGGAAGAGTGGCAAGAAAAAGCCATTTCTCAAAGATATCCATAAAAAGTCTCATTTAATGTTTGCCACAAGCCACCTGGGAGACACACCAAACATGTGGAAGAAGGTGCTCTGGTCAGATGAAACCAAAATCGAACTTATGTTTGGCGTAAAAGCAATACAGCTCATCACCCTGAACACACCATCCCCACTGTCAAACATGGTGGTGGCAGCATCATGGTTTGGGCCTGCTTTTCTTCAGCAGGGACAGGGAAGATGGTTAATATTGATGGGAAGATGGATGGAGCCAAATACAGGACCATTCTGGAAGAAAACCTGTTGGAGTCTGCAAAAGACCTGAGACTGGGACGGAGATTTATCTTCCAACAAGACAATGATCCAAAACATAAAGCAACATCTACAATGGAATGGTTCACAAATAAACGTATCCAGGTGTTAGAATGGCCAAGTCAAAGTCCAGACCTGAATCCAATTGAGAATCTGTGGAAAGAGCTGAAAACTGCTGTTCACAAACGCTCTCCATCCAACTTCACTGAGCTCGAGCTGTTTTGCAAGGAAGAATGGGCAAAAATTTCAGTCTCTCGATGTGCAAGACTGACAGAGACGTACCCCAAGCCACTTGCAGCTGTAATCACAGCAAAAGGTGGCGCTACAAAGTATTAAAGCAAGGGGGCTGAATAATATTGCACGCCCCACTTTTCAGTTTTTTATTTCTAAAAAAAGTTTAAAATATCCAACAAATTTCGTTCCACTTCACGATTGTGTCCCACTTGTTGTTGACTCTTCACAAAAAATGTCAATTTCATATCTTTATGTTTGAAGCCTGAAATGTGGCAAAAGGTTGAAAAGTTCAAGGGGGCTGAATACTTTTGCAACCCACTGTAAAATGTTGTTTTCCTGCTATTTTTAGAGCAAGGATCCCTTTTTGGCATCTTTCCTCTTAAGAGAGAAAACCATCATTTGACCTGATTCAATAAGCCTGCCCAAAAGAGAAGAACCCAGCTGCAGTAATGTTCATTCACATTTTACGATGTTGATTGCGGGGCTGAAGGACGGTCGGGTAAACAGGCTTCTGCTTATCGCAGGCTGACTCAGACGAGTCCAGGTGACAGACGACTCGTCAGCCAGCCTGTGAAACCTATTCACCACCTTTCACATGCTAATTACACTCTGCTGGGCTACACTGTCATTCCATTGACACCCTTAACAGCTATTATTATGGTTTTGGGCCATAACTGAATTTATATAACACTTAAAATGTGTATGAAGCTTAAGGCAGGATACACCCTGGACAGGTCGCCAGTCCATCGCAGGGCATGGACCATCGTATATATTATAGAATTCATTATATTTATTGATATCTGGGCTGGCCTTAATGTCAAATACAGTGTTTGGGCCATAAAGTAACATGAGTATTAACACAGGAAAAATAGAAATAATTAACAATGAATTAATGATGTGTCATTAAAATGCTTTACTAGTCAACTAAAGTAAAAAATAATGCACTCAGCACTTCTAAGAATGGATGCTTTAACAAAAAAAGCTTCCCAGACGCTGTTGATCGTCTTTTTAACTGTCACAGGATCATGACTAAGTGCTTAACAATAGCAGGCTATTCATGTCAATGACCACATCAGTCCTGATTAAGTATCACTATTACAGATGATCACCATTAAACACCAGGAGATATGGGTTGATGGTTCACTTCAGTTCAAAGGCTGTCACTTAGTAAGGGTTCTTCTGTAATCAAGACCGAAAATTTTAAAGGCTTAATAAACACATCTATGGTGCTAGGTAGCATTCTAGACTCATTCGGACAGCCAGCGAAAAAACGTTTTAAACAGCCACCATAAATTATTCACCGTAGTCCTTCAAATTTTACTTCCACCTTCAAGATACATCATCTGGGGGTGGGGTAAGGGGGATTTCTCGTCTTTAAACTAGTAAATCTTGCTTTCTAATTGATGATTTTGTTAGACTAATACAATTGACTGAAATGGCTGATACCCAGAGAGCAGACAGCTTTGGGCCGATTCTGTTTTTCCTATGCAACTGTTGGTGGTCTACTCTGCAGATGTTAGGCATGTGGGCCAGAACAGGGCCAGACGCTGGACAGCTTCATACAGTTGGTTCTGGCGTGAAGGTTGTGGACCAACAGTGTAGTTGGGCCGGATTTAAGCCACATCAATTAGTTCTGCTCATGAAATACTCACCCCGAAGCACTTGTAGTCTTTCAACCTTCACTTCCATCTTTAAGACACATCATCAGACTAGTAAATCTTGCTTTTACGGATTACTGCATCACCAGTGTAAGAGATAAACAGGCATAGCTAAAGTCGTCGTTTTGGCTGGAGTGTCTCTAACACAGAATTTAAAACCAGTGAACCAACCAAGCAATGTGTAGAATTCTCCAGGGCTTGGTTTTCTGAAAGCATCTTTGCACAAACACAGTTCTTAAATGGTAACGTGAACATAACACTGAACACTCTGTCAGTTAAGATTTTAATACTAAGATGAATTGGGGTAAATGGGCCCAGCTTAGCTCGATGCGGTTCATCATTCTGACACAGAGAACGGTGTCTGATACTAACAGTGTAGTTTTCATTAGAACCATTTTGCACTTAACTCTACCCACATGCTAACAAGATTCTACCTTGTGGGTTGACTGATGCAATGCTGTGAAATGGGTGACCACTAGGCCTACATGCGCTTACAGACACTGTCTGCTACAAAACAGGACACTCCAATTCATGTTTCATCCATTCGAACATCCGTCTACCTCCTCCTGATACTAATTTGAGGGTTCCATTTGTCATGGAAACGTTGTTTGATTGATGCAATTCTGCGAAATAAGTGACCACTTCGTCCACTTCAGCACTTCATCACAGAAAATGCCGCCTGGTACCAAAAAGATAAAGTCTACTCCACATGTAAAACATTTAAACCCATTTACCCTCATCCTTCCCCTTTCATATGCTGTACAGAAACTAGATTCCATTTCTAGATGATGATTTTGTTAGACTGATACACTTCACTGAAATAGTTGACCACTGTACCCAGACAGCAAATAGTTTTGGGCCGATTCTGGCTGTCCTGTGAGATAGTTGGTTGACTACTGGGCACATCTTGTGCATGTGCGCCAGAACAGGGCCAGATGCTGCACAGCTTCATACAGTTATGCACTGTGTATATATATATTTGTTGGCCAAATCTGGCATGAATGTTGCGGAGCAGCAGTGTAGTCGGGCCAGATTTGGGCTACATCAATTAGTTCTACTCACTTTATAGTGTGTGGGCCAGATTTGGGCTGAGGATCCGGCCACATACTGGGCCAGAACAAAGCCAAGGATGTAACACTGAACACAAATTATGCTATCTGACAAATTATGCTAACTGGGCACCCACTTCAGCACACAACGTATAACACTCAAAACACTGTCTGGTATTAAGCAGTGTGCTCCAATCAATTTACTCCATTTTAACATCCATCTACCTCCTCCTAATGCTGATTAGAGGTTTCCATTTGTAATGGACATGTCGTTGGACTGCAGTTCTGTGAAATAAGTGAGTGCTTCGTCCACTTCAGCACTTTATCACAGAAAAAGTGTCTGGAGCAAAAAAAAACTACAGTCTACTCCACTCTACTAACTCACTTGCCCTCATTCTTCCCTCTCCAAATACTGTATAGATGCTAGTTTCCATCTGAAATCTGCTAAGTGGTGTTTTTTGTTGTTGGACTGATGCAATTCACTGAAATGAGTGACCACTTTGTCCACCTCAGCACACGACATTAACACAGAAAACCATGCCTGGTGCAGTTCATTCCATAATTAATGCATTTTGCCATTCATTAACCTCACACAAACCGTACAGCCAAAACTTGCATATACACTCACCAGCCACTTTATTAGGTTCTTTTATGTTCAATTGCTTGTTAACCCAAATAGCTGATCAGCCAATCACACGCAACTCAATGCAACTCACTGCATTCAGGCATGTAGAGGTGGTCAAGACAACTTGCTGAAGAGCAGACCGAGCATCAGAACGGGGAAGAAAGGGGATTTAAGGGACTTTGAACGTGGCGTGGTTATTGGAAGGTTATTGGTGGTTATTGTTGAAAGTGTGCCACGAAGAATTAAGGCAGTTCTGAAGGCAAAAGGGGGTCCAACCTCGTACTAGCAAGGTACCTAATAAAGTGGCCGGTGAGCTTGGGGCTTGTTGTTTTGGTTCAGGGACCGTTTGAGAGGAAAGCAAATGGAGGTGTGTAAATTGCATCAGCCTCCAAACCCATTCGGCACCACCCACCCATGACGCACACGCCCCACGGGCCAATCAGACCGCACCACGATAGTAGAAATAGAAAGCAGCTCTTCCGCCCGCTCAGAGTTTCTGTGGAGCGGGGAGGGGAGAAATAATCTCGGGATAAAATCGTTATTTCATTATTTTTTTACTTTTCTTTACCCCCAATTAATTCAAAGGGATCTCCACGAAGCCCTCTGAAGTGAATACAATATGGTTGTAGTTACAGCAGGGGCCGGGGGCGCCCATAAAGTCCTCCTCATCTCTGGGAAGCAGAGCTCCGGGGGCTTGGGGCGGTCGGTGTCCGTCGTCCTGCCGTCCTCGGCTCACCAATCCTCGGATTCGGACTCCAGCGCCACCGCCCCTCCTTTGCGGAAAAGACAGAGGCTCACACATCTGAGTCCTGAGGAAAAGGCACTTCGAAGGTGAGCGTCCTAATACCAGATGTAGTCGTTTTACGTTGCCGGCTTTGCCTGTTCACTCGAAGGATTTTCGTGGCGGAGTTTCTAAGAGGAACCTGTCATTTTTTTTATTTTTCGAATTTCCGGTCCACCTTAAATGGCGCGGCAGTTCTATTCTGGCGAGACGCCAGAGCCGGAACGTTACAGTGGCATCGTTCGTTTTTAAGGTGGAACGGAGAAACTTCCCAAGTCGCTGCCTAATAGGAAAGCCAACTTAAGCTTCTTGCGTTTAGGCTGTAGGGCGGAGTCCCCGGTGACTCCCCTGGAAATGCAGTGCCCTGTTTGCGTATAAAAGCGCTTATTTTACATGTAAAGGGTACTAGATGGGACTCGGGCGTCCGTTTGAGGTCCTGCTTGAAGCTGTAGGCTTTAATCTCTTTGGCGTCGGTGTAAATGCTGATTTTTGACCTTCAGCCAGATTCAGCCGAGCTCCTCCCTCCCGTTCACTCAGTCGCTCAGGTCAGGTTCTGCCTTCGTGGCAGTAACATGGCTGCAGGATTGTGCAATTGCAAATAATCAAGAGAGACTTTCACTGAGCAAAGGCCCATTTAAGCATGAAATGGTCCAGTATAGAACTCCTGGTTCTGAATAGAGCCATTGCATTTACTAAACCTTGGAAAACCATCTTTTTTTAATAGTATGTAGAAAGCTGTGCACCCAGTTGGTCAGTTATTCCCACCTTATTTGCATATAGTAAATTAGGGGTGGCAGAAATGGTATCTTAATACTTGGAAGGCATTTTTGCTGTATGCATTTCACTTTACCTGCTGGTAAACTCAGTACAGGGTTTTTATTTGGTCAGTTTAACACTGTACTACAGTAAATCCAGTTACAAGGGAGTTATGCATTAGTTTAGTTGTCCACAATACGGCAAACACCCTTTTATAATAACCTGCCATCATATTGCCTCACTCTGCAATAAACTATGCCTGATCAAATACGCTGTGGATTGAGTTTCTGAGAGAACCTGATTAATGATATTGATGCACATACTTTGAATAGGTGGTGTGATGAATGTTTTCTCTTTTTGTAGGAAACTAAAGAACAGAGTTGCTGCACAGACAGCAAGAGACAGAAAAAAGGCCAGAATGGGAGAGTTGGAGCAGCAAGTGATTGAGCTGGAGCAAGAGGTAAATGAGAACGGGTCTCAGATGGGTGGACGTCAGTGTTTTTCTTCTCGTTTTCCATGGATTTCCTCGAGCTTTTGACCAATGTGATCGTTCCCCCACAGAACCAGAAACTTCACATGGAGAACAAGATGCTGAGGGAGAGGACGAGCAATTTGCTCGGGGAGAACGAGGAGCTCAGGCAGAGACTGGGGTTGGACACCCTTAATACGAAAGAGAAGGTAAAGAGGATTTAGAGTTGAGGTGGGATGGGGAGTTGGCTGGGTGGATGAAATGAGACTAATCTGGCTTATATATAAGCAAATGTTGACGCATGCAAGAAACCAGGGCAACGTGAATGCCGTTCAGTTGTATGAATCACTAGAGTGACGGTAATTAATAAGGGATAAGGGATGCTACTTTTTTGGCTTGGAGTCAGTGACGAATCTAATAGAATGCAACACTCAAATGAGATGGGAAGATAAGGATAACATTAAATGATTAACTGGTCTCAAATCATACACCACCATCCAAAACTGATCAGCAGCTTGTGCCAAATGTAGTTTTGCTTTGTGTGCAACCAGTCGTTAAATGTGAATGTTGTTTTCATCCATTTACCCCTCTAGGTCCAGGTTGAGTCCGGGGTGAGCGATTTGGTTTTGGTGGCCGGGTCTTCTGAGTCTGCAGAACTCAGGCTATGTGTGCCTCCGCAGCAGGTGCAGGCCCAGCTGTCATCAAGTCCGAAGAATTCACCACTGATACTCACGCTCCTGGCCATGCAGACAATGAGGTAAAGGGGTTCACGGTGCTTAAGGCACGCTCTTTAAGATGAAGGTTCCTAATTGGTTCTTGGTTTGGATGACCCTGGGGAAAGCATCGTTATTGGTGTAAAACCTGAACATTGTCAAAGTTCTGGCTTTTTAATAAGCGATAATTAAACTTACTGAAGTCTTCCCAAAGGGACCAAATATGCATCAAGCACACTTATTCTTCTCAATAAAGAACCATGAAGGTGTTGGCTCAGATGAGACCATATTGTAATTGGATGGGAAAATCTCCCCCCACCTTCTGGGACTAAACATAGAATACCAGTCTGAGGAGTTTTTAACGTTACTGGCAATTAACTGTCAGATACCAATCTTTTCTCATTGAGCTGGTTTGGTAACTTTCTGGGAAGTGTCTCATACAGAGTCATCAAAGAACATGGCTAATGCGTCAGTCATGTCAAATGTCCAAACGTGGCTCATCACTTGTGACCTAAATTTTCCTTGTTTTTCCTGCCGTTTCCTATGAAGTTACCAACTGAGAGAAGCTTTTCTAACAATATCTTTGACACCAAGTTTTCTTTCATTTCTTTATCCAACAGTCTGATCTCTTGCTTGGCATTCTGGACATCCTTGACCCAGAGCTTTTCTTCAAGGGTGGTCTCCCAGAAGTATCAGAGCCAGAGCAACAGCATCTTCTGGTGGGTGCAGCCGGAGAGCCGCTACCTGCCTCCACACCTGGAGCTCTGGGGACCCCACCAGTTAAGCTGGAGGCCCTTAATGAACTGATTCAGTTTGACCACATCTACACCAAGCCTGTTGAGGTGGAGCATGAGGAGAGCGTTGAGGAAATGAAGATGGAAGAGATCCCGGAAGAAAGCGTGGCCTTCTCGACATCCGACGAAGAGGAGATCGAAGTGGAGGTGGAGACGATGTCCGTCAAGGACGAGCCAGAGGAGGTGGTCATCCCTGTGACCGATAGCCACACGATTGGGGTTGACGACTTCCTGTCAACATCTCCTTCCTTCGACGGCTACGAGAAGGCCACGTATTTGACAGCCGATGCATACAGTGACTCTGGATATGAAAGGTCCCCCTCCCCTTTCAGTGACATGTCATCGTCCCCGTTGTGCTCCGATGGGTCCTGGGACGACATGTTCGCCAATGAACTCTTTCCACAGCTTATTAGTGTCTAAAACCAGTTATATCGGTTGTAAATGACTTAAAATCTGCAATTTTCATTATAGTGTAATACATGACTACCCTATGCTTCAAGCTCATGTACAAACAGCACAGTATGCATTTTTTTTTTCTTTTTTTCATATTCAGACCAAAGTGATTGCTGTTTTTGAGTCAGATGTGGTGGTCCTGTTGGGATTTAGTCCCTGAAAGACGATGGACGTTGGATGGAAGTGAACCCAATTCACCTGATTCACATTCAGTATTTATGTTGGGGGAGGGAATGGGGAGAATTGTTTTTAAAAAGGAAAAAAAAAACAGATCTATTTATTTGTGTACCTTCAGTCCAGAGTCTCCTGTATTGTTATCTGTCTGCTTAAGACGATGCTATTGTAAAATGTGTAATTTTATTAGCGCTCTCCTCCTAGAATCATCTACTGCATTAAAAAATTGTGCATCACAGCTTCTTTTGGCTCTTTTTATGACTCCAAGCTCAGGAACTTTAACTGTATTCTGATCCTTTTTTTTCATGTGTCCACCAACCCCCCTGTCCACCCCAAAGTACACATTCTAGGTAACGATAAATACAAATATCCTGAACAGTATATAGGCCAGTGTTCATGGCTGTGGGCAGTAGGACAGAGTGGCCACCACAGAAGCTGACAAAAGCGAGGAGTTGCTGAATCATTCAACTTGGTTGCCTACATTTGCTGAAACATGGGCATGGATTCTTAATTGAAGATGGTTTTAAGATGGACGAGGAACCTTTTGTAAAGTCAAGTGTAACTAAAATTGTTTAACATTTATAACATGTTAGCATTACTTACCAAGCCGTATGTGATAGTGTTTGATATTATGACTTGCTAGAATGCACATCCAATGTGACCATCAGATCAACTCAAGAACAGCATAGAGAGCTTCATGGAATGGGTTTCCATGGCCGAGCAGCTGCATCCAAGACTTACATCAAGTGCATTCGAATGGCGCCGCCACTGGACTCTAGAGCAGTGGAGACGTGTGACAATTTCATGCTCCCAACTTTGTGGGAACAGTTCGGGGACGGCCTATTCCTGTTCCAACATGACTACAAACCAGTGCACAAAGCAGGTCCATAAAGACATGATCAAGTTTGGTGTTGAAGAACTTGACTGGCCTGCACAGAGTCCTGACCTCAACCTGATAGAACACCTTTGGGATGAATTAGAGCGGAGACTGAGAGCCAGGCCGTCTCGTCCAACATCAGTGTCTGACCTTACAGATGTGCTTCTGGACAAATGCCTTCCCAGAAGAGTCGAAGCTGTTATAGCTGCAAAGGGTGGCCATCATATTATCATCATATTAAACCCTATGGATTAAGAATAGGACATCACTCAAGTTCATATGCGTGTGAAGGCAGACGAGCGAACACTTTTGGACATCTGCCATGAGATGTTTATGGTATGGCAACATTATGTAGCAGAGTCCAAGTAAAGCGTTGCCATAAATTTTAGGCAAGATTATTAATGTAGCACCTTTCGTACAGTAATAGTATCTTAAAGTCTACTCTGTACATGGTATATAGATGAAACTGTGTTGTTAAACACAGCCTGAAGCTTTGGACCATAGTTCTTGGGAATGTGTCAAAATAGCAGGTCAAATAAAGCCTTTGAGACTTTGCCACATGCCTTTAGGAGTCGAATAAGAAGAGATAAGATAAAAGCTCGAACCCTCTGTAACATTCACAGCACATGACCAGGCTGCGATGATGAAACGTACCGTCGTGCAGTGTTATGAATCTCTGAAAGTGTGTTATATAACAGCTCAGGAGCACTGGGGCCTTGCTGAACAGAGGATTTCTGCTCCAGCCTGAAGTGGGTCAGCCCCTGTGGTTTCTTTCAGGAATTGGGAGGACAGTATAGCGTTACACCCATTTAACCTCAGGGAGATTTAATCAGCATGTGTTGCAGATGAGGGTGGAGAACCGTGGGTCAAAAGCGCTGAACAGAATAAACATCAGGTTCACTCTCTAATTAAACTTGAAACGCTGTCTATATGAAGCTACTGTCTGGTTAATGTTTCCATTCAAATCAGTGTGGTGCACTAAAATGGGTTAAAGGGTTTTATTTGGAGTGACGCCATAGAACGGGGTGGGGAACTCCTGTCCTGTTGGACTGGATTCCTGCATAGTTTGTTGAGCTTTCTGGTTAAGTACATCTGATTCAGCTCAATTACCAGCTGCTCATTTCAATACCATTTTTAATATGCCCTCGTCTACTTGACCACACCTTGTCCCCACCATCTTAAAGACTTTGTCGTCTCAAGTAAAGCCGTTGAAGGACCAGCAGAACGAGTGAGCTTGCACCAACTCCCGCAGCTGCGTTCGCCTAGACATCATTGCGGCCCAACACATGTCCGAACCTGGAAATAATGGCGGCCAGAGCTATTTAAGTCATAGCAGTGTAAAATCCGTAATACTTCAAAACTATGGGCTCCGTTTTAACATGCCCTCGTCCACTTTGACTCGGATATGCGACAGTTGTGGCCACTTGCGGTAGAAGCTGGGGAAGGGGACCACCATGAGGAGCGTATTATTCATACACAACACAGGCTGCAGGTTAGCCTCAGTGACCATACAAGCTTTACAATGCAATGTTTTTATTTGAATGTAACACACAATTACAATTACAAATGAACAATTTGGCAATAATTGCTTGCTGCCTGGCTGTGAACTTTGTAGAGCCATTGCGCAACGCCTTCTTATTATTGCTGGCTGTGTAGATAAGTTAACTGGCAGAGCGATAAAGTCGTATCAGCAGTCATGTGTAGTGTAGTTTGGTAGTTTGCAGCCAAAAGCGCAGCAAATCAGATATTATGGTTTTGAAATATTGAGCATTTTAAATGGCTTATAAACCAATTTGCCTGCTATTAATATTCGGTTTTCTGGGCAAGTTCTGCTGCTGAACCCGACCCTTCACTTGTTCCCTCGGCCCTCTGAAGACTCTACCTATCAGCCGTTAAGATGCCGTCAGGGATTCCACCGAGGGGAACTGTCGAGGCATAGCGGATTATGGCTTGTTAAACTGGGTATTGAAACAGGCAGGCAGACATTTCATTTGCTGTATTCACCCTAATTTTAAGGCAGCAAACATCATCTGTTTTACATGACTGCTGATATGACTTTCAAATCAATTCAAGTTTATTTGTATGGCGCTTTTTACAATGATGTTGTCACAAAGCAGCTTTACAGAAGTTTGAAAACATAGTTACTACATCTATCCCCCAGTGAGCAGGCCAGAGGCGACGGTGGCAAGGAAAAACTCCATCAGACTGGAGGAAGAAACCAAGACTCACAAGGGGAGACCCGTCCTCCTCTGGTCAACCAGTGTTTACAATTTAATAAGCTAAACACCAAATAGAAGGATCTCTGTTTGAAGACTGGATGTGTAAAACTTTAGAAACTGCACTGGTAGAGGCCGTCTGTGACTGAGGCAGCCTGTGACTGAGGCGGTCTGTGACTGAGGCAGCCTGTGACTGAGGCGGTCTGTGACTGAGGCAGCCTGTGACTTGAGTCTTTATGAAAAGTGGGAGTGAGCTGAAACAGTCCCGTCCTCTCAATGCTGGTACATCTGGATGGCACAGTGATGTAATTGAATTGTTGCAGTTGGCACAAATGAACAGGAGAGCTGGTTGGTGATGATGAGGAGGAGGACACTTACACAAATGGTTTAACGGCCCTCCACACGAGGTAGAGGTTCTATAAGTTACAGCTTCCCCTAGAACTACAACCGTTTCAGAGCCTTTGTTTATAACAGTCTGGGAGGTCATACAGCCTCATTTCCACCACTCTTTCTCTGTAACTCGACATTGCGGTATATTTAGTCATGCTGAGAACTTCCTGTGAGAGGAGCTGAGGTTTGGAGTTTTATACGCATGTTTCATGCTGATGGCGCTCAGGAAGACAAACGACTGATGTGGTTTCTTTCATCAGCAGATAATACAGCTTAAGAATCGTTCTTCCACAATGTCAAAACATGCACGATATCATAATTGTGTTACTTTTCATGAAATAAAAACAAACAAAAAATAAAAATTCATGAGTTTAAAAAAAGGGCAAAGAGTTTGTTAGCATGAAACAACTATTTGCTAAACCTTTGGATATATTCATCTTCATCACAGTTAAAATTACTCTTAAAAGCACGTTTTAAAAGTTTTCTGGCCCAAAATCTGATGAGAGAATTTTTTACTGTTTTTTTTGGACAACATTGATAATTAGGGGATAATTATGAAAATAATGGAATTGCATTCCATATCGCCTTTCGCCCCATGACAGCTGGGATAGGCTCCGGCACCCCCTGCGACCCAGAAGGAGAAGCAGCTTAGGAGGAGGAGGAGGAGGAGAATGCTGTATATCAGTTTGTTACAATTTTGGATATAAAAAATCTTTAAAAGTAATATCAGCCAATGTATGATCAGGTATAACACCAGCTGGCCTATTATGAGTTTAGAAACGAAACCCTTTATATGAAGATTAAGTGGTTCCCCTTCTGTTATTTCATCTGAGGCCTGACTCGAAAGGAAACAAAACTTCAGCAGGATGCATAAACATCGCTGAAATCCCAGCCGCACTTTCGGCTGAGGGACTTTCTGTTTGCGCTCCGGCTCCCTGCTGATGCAGGACTGTTCCGGGTGGTGAAGTCCAGGCTTAAATTAGAGCGCAATCCTTGCTGTTAATACTGACCTATCATCGCATCCAGTGTGAGTGGTATACAGCCTGCAGTAAAGGCTGCTATAGCTGATGCACAGCTAACAGTGGGTGTCAGGTTTCTGATCTCAGCTGAGCTATAAACCCAGCAGCTGACAGATGGGGGGAAAACCCTCAAACCGACAGGACAGACTGACAACCCTAAAGTGAACAGAGATGCACTGCATTGCTGAAAATGACAGTAACCATGCTGAAGTGTGTATTAAGTCTGTGCTTTTGTCCGTTTTATATAGACAACAGTGTGTTGTACACTGCCAAAAACCATATAAGCAAGATAAGATAAGATAATCCTTTATTAGTCCCACAGAAATTCACAGATTTTTTTTTCTTTTTATTAAAATTGAGACAATCTTTGCTTCAAAAGTGCTGACTAATAGAATGGGATGCTCTGGGGCAGCTGCACATGAACATAAGGTCTCCGTGTTCAGTGCCAAGTGTTAGAGGGGTATAAAGCCCCCCAGCACTGGGCTGTGGAGTAGTGGAACTGTGTTTTCTGGAGTGATGGAGCTCCACCCAGTACCTTTGGTATGCGCTGATCCAGAACTAATCATCCAACATCAATACCTGATCATACTAATCTTCTTGTAGATGAATGCAATCAAATCCTGACTGCAATGTTCCAACATCTAGTGTAAAAAAAGTCTTCCCAGAACAGTAGAGGCATAAACTCACTATCTATATGCTTTGAATTGAGAAGAAATCCTGGGTGAGTAAGTGTCTGCATGAATAAGACTTAATAAGACCCAATTAGAATCTGTCTAGGTCTAATTAGAAGCAAAGAGATCAGGAGGCAGGAAGCTGGAATTTTCTCTTAACTAGCTAAAACTTGGCTTGTTCAGGATTTTGGATCTCTCTTGGACCAATCAGAGTGAGCTTCTGGCCAGTCAGGGACTGACAAGAGGTTTTCTTCCATGGCTTTTCAAACACATGAAGAATATTGTTACTGTCGGAATGAATCCTCTCCATTTTTATCGTTTTTAAAAATTATTTTAGGTGATATTTATGTTGTGTCAAAATGTCATGACAACAGGGGCAGTCGTGGGCTGGAGGTTAGGGAACTGACCCTGTGACGGGAAGGTTGCCGGTTCAATCCCCAGCGCTGACAGTACATGACTGAGGTGTCCTTGAGCAAGACACCTAACCCCCAACTGCTCCCCGGGCGCCGTGGATAGGGCTGCCCACCGCTCCAGGCAAGTGTGCTCACTGCCCCCTAGTGTGTGTGCTCACTAGTGTGTATGTGGTGTTTCACTTCACAGATGGGTTAAATGCGGAGGTGAAATTTCCCCGTTGTGCGACTAATAAGAATCACTTACTTAAAAAAAATAGAAATGTTCCAGAATGACTTTGAAACAAGATTTTATTCTTTTACTTACGTTGGAAATAAAAAGCCTTCAAGGTTTTATTTCGACAGCATTAATATGGCTTCTTCAGCTGGGGAAGCAAATGATGCTGCAAGAACAGAAAACATTTATTACCGCAATAAGCACTAATACAGCAGCAGTAAAGACATGTTATTAACCATTATGACTTTATCTTTCTACATATTTACATAGATTTCTTCTTTCTTTTTGTCAAAAGACGTTTCTTGTTCGTCATTAAGGTCACGCTGTGAGAGGACCAGCCCCAGAGTGTGAATTCCAAAACCAACTTAACAGAGAAAGTTCTTAACTGCCGTTTGTGAAGACTAAACTTAGTCAGGAACTCTGTCTATGCAGACTTTTGTGGGACAGACTCATTTGCCAAAGCACTGGGCAGGGGCGGATGCATATGAGTAAGTAGTTTGCGGTGTACTTTTGTGGTGTTTTCTGTGTTGGGCTGTGAGCCAACAAGTTGTTTCCCTTGTACATTTCAGACGAGTCCTGTGCAGTTTTAAATAAACAAATGAGGCACGCACTCCACCCCCTCCACACTCATGACTCTCTTCCTTACGTCCTCGCCGAGGTTCGTCGCCGCTGGGTGTCCGGGCATCGCCTTCCTGCCGGCTCTCACGGCCGTCATCGTCGGGGCCTGGGAGGCCGGGCGCATGCCCCAACAAACAAACAAATAAATAAAATACCAGATATTTGTATCTGTTTAGACTCCGATTTTTTCAGACAGCTGTACTGCTTGATCCAATTGAATTAACATTTACAATTAACATGCTGCCAGACTCTCAGACGAATGAAATGCTGAGCAGGCCCAGCTGCCCTCAATTTTAGGTCAGGACTAAAAGGTCTGGGTGACTTTGGAAGAGGTTTCATTTTTGCGATACAGATCGCAGGTGCTTCAGTCACAAAGACTGCCCAGTGTTTAAATAGGAGCAGTATTTAAAGTGACATCTGCATTCCTGTCAATGGGAAACTGTGGCTGAAAGCACACATTCAGTGACCGTCCTACTCGCACATTAGTGCGAAACAAAAAAACAGAAGAGCAGCTGTTCCTCAGGTGACTGAGCATGTCAAGGCAGTGCAGTGTTTTAGGGAGAGTGGTCCATCCCCACCTACATAGAGAGGAATATTCTAGCACATAAACCCCTCATTACACAGACGAATGACCATGTCAGAGGTCAGTGGTATAAAAACCGTGAACACAGCTCGACTAAGACGTGGAAAACAGTGATATGGACAGGTGAGTCATATTGTCCACAAGTGGAGGAGTGCATCTGCAGCACGCACCAAATGAACACTTGACCCCTACAGCAAGGAAGCCTGGTGTCTCTTATGCTGTTTGTAGGGGTGGGGTGGGGTGGGGGTGGGGGGGGGGGGCATTTTGCTTGCATGGTTTTTAGGTCCACCTGTCTCCTTATGAGTAAAGATCAACACTGACTGCTTATCTTTATACTACAATTCATTATTTCTGTCTAGATGTGTGTCCCCTCATTATCGGGGGGTCACTGAATAGTTTGATGTGTCTGAAAATTATGTCAATCATACGTATGTCAGAAGAAAACTTTGTATCTCCATTTTTGACCTTTTCAGTTTTTGACATAATTTGGAAATGCCGGTTGTCCTTTACATGGCCTGTAAATTTCATGATGAATGGATCAAACAAGACGGCCCAAAATGACTTGGAAAAAAGTCTGGTTCCATTGACTTACATTAATAGTAGAGAATGTTTTTTCTTTCTCCTGTAAAGTTACCATTTTGGCGATGCGAGGAAGATCACCATGTGTCAACCTAATTGAACATCTAATGGGAGATTTTGGACCAGCTTGTTAAACTGTGCTTCCAGTACCATCATCAACACGCCAACGTTTGATGATGGCAATGGAACACCAAAGGCATATTTCTGGTAGGAAGGTGTTCCATCCCTCCAGCTCAGTCACAGAAATGTGTGGAGTCTGTCAAGTAGCACTGAAGCATTAACGGCTCTACTAAGACACGTCCTCTGGTTGCAGTAAGATTTGGTTTTGTTCTGCATTCTGGTATGTAGATTGAAGAGTATTCATATTATACGATTATTGCCGTTAGCTTTCCATACTTTATATCCTCCTTGCTCCAGTGCAAAACTAACTAAGCAAACTTTGTACACTACTTCTCGTTTGTCAACTAGGATGAGGGGGACATCGTGGCAGACTTTAGCTATGAGGACCCACCCATATCCTTCCCCGTGAGGTGAAATATCAGTTTAGTGTGGCAGCAAAAACAAGACCAAATCTTACTGCAATCAGAGGAAGTCAAACCTCAGAATTCAGCATAATCTCACAATCTTCACCTTTCCTGTTAGCGTCAGAAAGTTTGTGCTGAGAATATGTTTCTAAGGGTCAATACTTGAGGCCAGCATTATGAGGGGAACTTTACACAAACCGCACACTGAATAAAAAACACACTTTTTAGTTTAAAGTCTAAAAGTTTGGAAGCAAAATTTACTTGGTAAAATAATGTTTTGTCAATAAATACATAGCAATAATGTATTTATTAACATAATTACAGGGTTTGATGGAAAGTCTGGAGCAACAGTGTACGACTAAGGAGCCAAAAATGGGTTTGCAGTGCAACGCCAGTAAATATTTGGATGGATGGATGGATGGATGGATGAATAGTTGGATGGATATATAATTCCACTGCACAGTGCAGTTAGGAAATAAAGGGAAATAAAACAGTTTATCATCTACTAGAAGTCCAAATGGTAGCAAAGTGCAAAGGTAATAAAAGTGAACATGTAAACACTGATATACGTACACTGAATACGCTATATGGCCAAAAGTATGCAGACACCCCTCCTAATTATTGAGCTCCAGTGTTTTAACCTCACCATTTGCCAAAAAGTCAAATCTATCACATAGTCTTGCAATCTCTGTAGACGAACACTGGAAGTAGTATGGGCTGTACTGAAGAGCCCAATGCCTGTCTTGGGTTGCCACTTTTGCCAGCTTGTGAATTTCGTGCCCTGCTAGATCTGCCCCAGCCAACTGTAAGTGCTACTATTGTGAAATGAAGTGTCTAGGAGCAACAACAGCTTTAAGGTCCCACAAAAACTTACTGCTGAAGTGAGTAATGTGTAAAATCTCCTGTTGCATCAATCAGTACAGAGCTCTAAACTGCCTTTAGAAACATCAGCACACGAACTGTGCATTGGGACGTTCATGAAATGGGATTCCAAGGCTGAGGAGCTGCACACATGCCTAAGGTCATTATTCACAGTGTCACGCATTGGCTGGAGTGGTGTAAAACTGGACTCTGGAGCACTGGAATTGTGTTCTCTGGAGTCATGAACCAAGCCAGGAATGCATAGTACCAGCAGTAAAGTTTGGGGGGTCTGGGGCTGTTTTTCCTGACCTCTGTGCCTGACCTCAAATGCTTTTCTGACTGAATGGGTGCAGACTTCCCCCAACACAGTCCAAAATCTTGTGCAAAGCCTTCCCAGAAGGATGGAGGCAGTTAGAGTCGCAAAAATGGCCAACTCCATATTTATACTCATGGTTTTTCAAGCTCAACCGGACATAAGGGTCGGGTATCTTTGCACACATGTACAGTAATTGTAAAAATACTGTGGGTATAAACACAATGAGTGTGAATTAACAAGTCTGATAAGGAGGCTGGATTTTAGCTCAGTAATCAGATTTCTCAGGGCATGTGAACTCTTACTCTGATTTCTTTCAGATTTCTCAGTCTGCGCAGGGGCGAAATAGATAGTGGTACAGAAAATAAGTGATCAGCGTTGCAGCTACACCTTTGAAGCGACGCTAAGACCAAATGCATGCTTGACAAAATGAAAGATTTAAATATTTTTTAGCTTCTCTTCATATTTTCAGGTAAAGTGGCGTAAAGTGAGTTTTGCATTACGTTTACATAACGTCTTCTTCTGTGAGATTACTGGATGGTTACAAAGCAGAAATCCGATTATTGTTTTAGAGTTCTCCCCTTATCTGATTACCCAAGTGCATGTAAAGGCATTGAATGGATTACTGCCAAAATCAGATTTTCTGCAGTTATCGTATTATTAAGCACATGTAAACAGACTCAATAACACATTTATTTGTTTATGTAATTATCGATTCACTCATTTATTTATTTACTTATTTAGTTAAGCCAGATGTGAATAAACATGTTGTGTGGTGCTGGTTGTTGACATGACAGCCCAATATTTTTGAAACTTAAAAAAAATTCACTGCTTGTTTTGGTACTTTTAGCCTCTACTTTATGCTTGTGTTTCATTATAGTTACCGTAGCATTAAGTGCCATAGATTATCACCATCATTCCTTTTAACTTTAGAGAAAAGAAGTTATTTGTTTTTTTCAAACACCTGCAGGAAGCGCTTAGGCAGAAGTTTCGTCTTCATTAGAAGTTTCAGAGTGAGAGGTTTCACACACAGTCAGTGGCGAAAGGGCGAGTAAGAGACTGAATTTGAAGAGAAAGAAGGACTAGAAACCACAAACCCGGTGTTTTGTGTGTCCTTACAAACACAGGCCTCGCAGTGAGTGAGCTTGTTTTCCACTCAGCGGCCGACCTCTTTAATATGTCTGACGTATTCGGGTCAGTTCGTGAATGATTCAGAGTGGACAGCGAGAGTCAGCGGCCTACACCTCCTACACGGACTGGGTGAAGAGTGGAAACACATCGCTGAACTTACAGCACATATCTCTGTTCACAGCCCATTGACGGAGAAAACATGTGTGATGGAGAAGGTGGCGTGCAAAAGTTTTGGCACCCCGGGTCTTGTTGAAAATGAGTAACATGTCGTCTACCCAGAACACACTTCTGCACATTTTAATGCACAGTTACTGAGTATGTGCTGAATTTCATATGTTGGGAAAAAAGAAAAAATGTGGCTCGTGCAAAAGTAATTTTTTAAATAGTTTATTTTTTTTTTACATTGAAAATTCGTATCCTTGTCATTCAACCGACAGTGTCCAAAAGGCACACACAGCAGTGCTGCTGGAGTTTTTGAACACCACAGTGTCACTGCTGGACTGAGAATCACCCACCAACCAAAAATATCCAGCCA
>NC_051230.1:6606153-6618653 GCF_015220715.1 Pygocentrus nattereri | reverse complement strand
ACCCTAGAGATGGTTGAGCGTGAAAATCCCAGTAGATCAGCAGTTTCTGAAATACTCAGACCAGCCCGTCTGGCACCAACAACCACGCCACGTTCAAAGCCCCTTAAATCCCCTTTCTTCCCCGTTCTGATGCTCGGTCTGCACTTCAGCAAGTTGTCTTGACCACCTCTACAGGCCTAAATGCATCGAGTTGTGGCCGTGTGATTGGCTGATCAGCTATTTGTGTTAACAAGCAATTGAACAGGTGTACCTAATAAAGTGGCCAGTGAGTGTATATGAAGTCAAATATTAGATTGTATTTCCAGGTACATCAATTGGCAGATGCTCTGATCCAGAGCAACTTTCAATTAGATTGTTTTATACAGGTGCGTGAAGGTGGTGTTAGGAGTCTTGCCCAAGGACTCTTACTGGTATAGCGTAGGGTGTTTCCCCAGTAGAGGGATTGAACCCCAGTCTACAGTGTAGAAGGCAGAGGTGTTACCCACTACACCACACCAAGATCCGATTTTGTTGCTTTTCAGTGTTTGGCATAGTTTGAAAATGCCTGTTGCTCTTTACATTGTGTGTACATTTCAAGATGAATGGACCAGAAGCAACAGCTCAGAATTATTTTGATAAGAGTCTGGTTTCATTAACTTACATTAAAAGTAAAGCAGGTTTATTGCTTCTGCTCTAAAGTTACTATTTTAGAGATAGGAGGTTTTGTTGGAACAGCAGAGTTAAATGTTATTTCAGAGGATTGCGTCGATGAGCATCCAACAACAACAACAACAACAACAACCACCCAGTTATGTCAATAAAGGCTCCTTTATTACTTAAACTTGAAAATGACAGTTTCATAGCAAATTGTGCAGATAACTGTGAGACAATTGTGTGGCCAGTAGGATCTTTCTGGCAAAATGCAGTCATTTTGTCATTAAACTTCTTTTACACAAGCAATTTTTTTTTTACAAATTCTTAAACAGAATCCACTAGTGTAATATTTTCTGTTCTCCTTTGTTTAATTTGGTTCTCTTTATCAACTTTTAATGAATCTGATGAAGTTTTAGGCCAGATTTTTGCAGAAATTAAAGGGTTCACGAACTTTCAAGCACCACTACATCTCGGTGTATGTTCCCCTGGTTAAGTTGCTTACTCTCTAAGAGGACAAACTTCTGCACATTTCTTTTTATTACGTCATTACTTGGAATTACACACACACACACACACACACACACACACACACACACACACACACACACACACACACACACACACACACACACACACACACACACACACAGTCACTTTGTGAAAGTTGCAGCTTCACTTTCTCCACTCCAGGCTGCCGGTAAATGCAGAGCAAATATTTAATTTTCCACAGGAGGCGACCAGAGAGGTACAAGGACACACGGAACTTTGTAGAACACACACACACACACACACACACACACACACACACACACACACACACACACACACACACACCAAACTCATATTAAAATACACAGAAGCACATCAGGGAATCATTATTTAAGCAGTATTGAATTACAATGTTTGTGTAATTAATTCATTTCCATTAGTCAGTTTTTCCCAACCTTAAACGTAATGTGCGCACACACACACACACACACACACACACACACACACACACACACACACACAGGTTTATGTAAAAAAAAAAATGGACTTTTTACCTGTAGCCATGAAACTGTATAACTCCTCCCTCAATGTGTGACTCAATCTGTGGTTCATCTGTGCAAAACTCAATACCTAACTGTGCTGTTCATATGTGTAATAATAATAATAATAGTAATAATAATAATAATAATAATAATAAATAAATAAATAAATAAATAAATAAATGCAATAACTCAGAGATACAATCATTTGAACTGCTTTATACAACATGTTTCAATGTTATCACAGTCACGGCCACTTTACTGTATTCATAAGAACTTAAATCCTGTGTACATATTGCAAATTTCTTTTTTGTTTTAAATTATTAAAGTGTTTATTCTTTTACATAAATGGTTGCAACTGTAACAACTGCACTTTCCCTCTGGGATCAATAAAGTATTCTGATTTCATTCATGACAGTACATTTCAGTGAAATCTATTTATTTTGATTCAAACTAATAATTTTCTTACATCTGCAACTGAACTTTGTCACTTTCCTGCCCGCCCAGACCACTCTGCTGAGCTGAGACACCAGATCAGCTGCTTATGCATCTTCGAAAGTCTAGAATAACATTCCAGACAATATTAGGAATGCAAGCTTGGGAGGCATTTTAAAATCCAAATTAAAAACATATTTCTTTAGTAGAAGTACACAAATGCTAGACTAAACAATTCACCTGTTTGTAGCTGCATTCATCTGCAGTTACAACTGTAATCTTTTTTATTTAAAGCTCATTGTTCTTATCTTTCCATTGTTTATGTCTTTGTTTTTGCGTAAAGCACCTGAGCTTGTGTAAATAAAATGGAAAGTGCTACAGCAGCAACCCAGACATTAAGAAGAGCCATAGTAATTTTAACAAAACATCCAACCACCTTGGAAGCCTCTGCGTTTTATGTCTGTTTTACCATCTTGGCTGTAAATATGTCTCACTATGTGCTGATGTATGAATATAGGCTAAAAATATAATAGAAATAAAAACCCAGACTTACTTTGTTCTGCTTTAAGCTGTAGTTCAGCTGTAGCTGCTTTTCTCGCATCTCTGGCAGGAAACTTTCACAAAAGTAGCACAGTTTCTCACTTTTTACGAGGCTGAAGTCGCTTCTCATTTTCCCATTCCACCTTAAATGGTGCCTGAGGTGCTGGAACGTAACTGCTGCACCATTTAAGGTGGAACGGAAAGATTTGAACAAGAAACTGGGAGATGAGAAGCGACTTCAGCCTCGTAAAAAAATGAGAAACTGCTACTTTTGCGGAAAAGTTTCCTGCCGGAGATGCGAGAAAAGCGGCTACAGCTGAACTAAAGCTTAAAGCAGAGCAAAGTAAGTCTGACTGCAGCTTTGCAACGAGGGTTTGACAGTTTCTTGTTGCAAATTAAATGCATCAGGAAACCAGCTGGAGTGTGTATAAATGCAAATAAGTCCATTTGACTCCAAATTTTCAATGTTCATCTTAAATTTTTCTCTTTTTGCCTTTTCGTTAGATACATTAGGTGAGATTGTGTGCAATTTTAAGGTTAACAGTGAATTAGCAGTTGTACGCTCCATTATCTCCAGTGTTTAAGGCATTATTGTTAAAACTGTGTTGAACGATCAGCAGAGCTTTATTTTACTGCAGCGAAGGATTTTGATTTTACTTAAAAATCCAATTCTGCTGTGAAACCACAACAGGGCAGTTAGAGTCATATGCGGCTCAAGACCATCACGTTGCCGAGGCCTGTGCTGTACAAATAATAGTTATCGTGTTATGTTGAGCATATGGTCATGTTACTCTGACTAAATTGAAATGCATGCCAATTTAATTAAGTTTGTACTTTATTAATATCTATTTGAACTTTAAACTATTTTATTCCAATTATAACTTGCATAGCTAAGCCTTTGTTGTGTTTATTGCTTAATATTACTTACACCTTGACTATATTCTGCTATTATAAACTATATCCTAACTTATTTTGATATTCTGTTAACGTTTGAAATACAAACTTTACTGCGCTGCTGTTGCTTTTGTGAAATGTCTGCCAGATTCTTACTTCTTCCAACTCAGGCTTTGAATAGACAAGCCTAAATGTACAGCATTTACAGTGGCATATCGAAATGATGGGGTTCCCATCAAGCATTGCCCCAACTGTACTACTTTACAACTGATCTGATTGGTCAGTAAACAGTTGTTGCTTCAGTGCAGTCAATGTAATGAGTGCCAGCTGCGCCTTCTGGGAAAGTACCCACCATGTAATCACCAAATGAGGCCTAAATGAAAGGCTCGGGCGTGTTAGGACCCAGAAACAGAAAGGCATTCTAGAAATTTCCAGCCGCAGCCCCCTCGCCTATAGCAGTAACTGGCCTGCGGGTATCTGTGTGTGTCTGATCGTTGACCCTTCCCACTGCGCACTCGCAAACACACACACACACACACACACACACACACACACACACACACACACGAGGGTTTGTTAGCTCTCTTCTGGGTCTAAAGGCAGCCCAGCTTATCAGACTGGATAAGAAAAGCTGCTTTAACTCGGAAAATTTCTGCTGATGCAGAGAATTCCTGGCCATAGTCTGGTAGAGTGGATGCATTGCTCAGGCCAGCGAGGACAAACATCAGCATTGGTCATTTGGAAAAAAATCTTTATCTCACAAACGCACACAGACAGCATGTTTTCTCATGATCGATACTCAAAAACTCCCAAAAAACACAATCGCAGTTTGTGTCAGGACGCTGTGACACTGATTCAGTCATTATAACACAACAGTGCCAGGACTGTGAACTATGACTTACAGCGATGGTTCAGCAAAATAAAATGAATATACACAATTTTCTTACAAATAGACAAAAATCGAGTTTTAAAAGAGTCCACTAGTGTTCATTAGATTTGCAATTTACTAATGTCTAAATTAGCAATACAAGAGGAGAAATAAATAATCACACACTGTTATTTTTGATACTTATTACACTTCCAGTGTGTATTTGTGTGTATAGCCATGTGCCCCTGGCTAAATTACTTGTTTTTAAAATTAATTACTTTTTAAATTAAATGCTTTCTAAGAAGACACACTTAAAAGAAACCATGGCTCAGTCCACTTCAGATGCTGAAACTGCCCAAGTGTGAAAACGCCCCTAAATAAATAAAACAGAAAATGTGGCTGGTGCAAGAGTTATGGCACATTTTACACACACACACACACACACACACACACACACACACACACACACACACGCACAAAATCGTTATTAATTAATATTCTATACATTTTGTTTATTCAAATATTAACAGTTCTCAGCAAATAAACACAAACTACACAAATAAATAGATTTTGAAAAATTTGTCTTGGGTGCCTAAGACTTTCGTTGTTAACCTCCGTTGTGACGTTTAACTTATGGGTGCATACCACCCCATATTCTTGTCTGGCAGAAAACGGAGAACCCTTCCTGCATCACATGTAATGCAATCGATTACACACACAAGGTATGTAGTGTATTGTTTTGGTTCAGATTGCTTCATCCTAACGGGACTTACAGCAGAATATTTGAGGCGTCTTTTATGTGAATCTCCCTGTATAACGTAACATCGTTGGAGTAACGTCACTGGAGCTCAATGTCCTCGGAGGAGAACACTAACTTCCAGTTCTGCTGCGTCAGCTAACAGATGCCATGTTGGCTAACATTGTGTTGAACGGCTCCACTCGGAGAGAGCGAAGTCTTAGAACCTCAGACACAGATGAGCAGCCATCGAGGAGAATTTGATCTCAGCAGCCAAGAAATTGGATCTTCTTAAAGTTGAATTTTTTGAAATTTTAGAAGAAGAGGTAGACCTCAGAAGGTTTATGGATGTAGTGAAGGTGGACATGGAGATGGCTGGTGTGAAAGTAGAGGAGGCAGTGGATAGGGCAAGGTGGAGGCAGATGATCTGCTGTGGCAACCCCTAAAGGGAGCAGCCAGAAGAAGAAGAAGAAGAAGAAGAAGAAGAAATTGGATCTGGGGAGAAGATGGACAGGGAGGACGATTTGGAAATTGTCCATCACATGCACCTTTGTTACCATGGGGAAATGAAGACAGTTCACCAAAAAGACTGAACCAAAACCGACTACAGGGAGGTGTTGGTGTTGAACAACAACACAGTTTGAAGGAAATGTCTCATGACAGTTTGCACAATTCTAATTCTTGACTATAAGCTGCCATTACCTGTCAGCTACATTAGCCTTGTTGCTCCAGTGAAAACCTATAGAAGCACACTTGTCACAGACTAACGTGTTGGCAGATCGATTATATTTGGGGTAAGTGTGTTGGGGGTTGGGGGGTTGGAGGGTGGTAGGTTGAGGGTCGTGCAAATGTGATCAAACTATTGCTTTAAAGTGAACAATGCAGACGAAAGGCAGAGACCATTTAAAGGGATATGCACCTCCAAACATTGAATTGACATCGTCTGATATATGACTGATACAAACACTGAAAGAATGCTAAAGCAAGAAATTCAAATGAAGTACAATTACCTTAAGTACCATGAAGACAGCAAATATTCCATCCATATTTCAATCACGAGTCCTGGGGCAGTCGTGGGCTGGATGTTATGGAACTGGCCCTGTGACCAGAAGGTCGCCGGTTCAAGCCCCAGAGAGAGTGCGTGACTGAGGTGTCTTTGAGCAAGACACCTAACCCTCAACTGCTCCCCAGGTGCTGCTGATAGGGCTGCCCACTGCTCCTGGCAAGTGTGCTCACTGCCACCTAGTGTGTGTGTGTGCTCACAAGTGTGTATGTGGTGTTTCACTTCATGGATGGGTTAAATGCGGAGGTGAAATCTCCCCACGGTGGGACTAATAAGGGTCTCGAGTTACAAATATATGTCTGGTATTGAAAAACAGCCAGTTTCAAATAAGTTGGATATAAGGATATAAATTTTGTGCACTAAACCCGTTAAACTAATTACTCGTTTTATCGTAGCTGTGTTGATGTACCGTTTTCTTCATGTGGGAATGATTTTAACACATTTAGTTACAATGTGTACAAACAAAAACAAGCAGTCATTTTAATACAGTAGCACGGTTTTATTTACATATTTTTCTATCAAATGTTGCACCTCAATAGGATCTCTGGGTCGTACACGGCCACCCCATTCTAACAGATCCATCTGCACACCTGATTAAAATATCATGGTTCCTTAGTTTTGCACTGTAGCTGGGGAGCCCCACCAATAAGCCTCTTGCAACTGCTTACCTGAATCAAACTTGGGTCAAACTGTGGGGTCGTTAGTTAATCTCTAGACTTGCTTATGTGGTTTCTGACTGTGTGGCTGTAAAGTACAGACAAAAAGGCACGTTCAACTACAAAACCGCTGCTGTTTTAAGTGTTTCAATATTCTGTTGTTCATTTGTACAGATAACAGTGTCAGAAACCAAACAAGCAAGTCCATTGAGTGAACTTGATTTACTTGCAAAACAACCCTTGAAAACACACAAGAGTGATAAAAGAAAGGATGATAGGATAAACGACAGAAAGCAAAGAGACAAAATATATTATCCTCAAGGTTTTAGGCTGTCTGAGGAAGATTAATTCTGCCATGCAGCCAGCAATCATACTCCTCTACAGACATCCTCACTGCATTCTGACGCACCATCTGCAGGAGAGAGAGAGAGAGAGAGAGAGAGAGAGAGAGAGAGAGAGAGAGAGAGAGAGAGAGAGAGAGAGAGAGAGAGAGAGAGAGAGAGAGACCCCCCTATAATGATTTACAGCCACAAACAAAAATAAAATAGAGCAAACATACGGTACTGTGCTAAAGTCAGAGATCACATATCATGTATTAATTTAAACAGACAAAATTTAAATTACGTACCACCTATTAATTTATCATGAGATATTTGAGATACACCAGCATGAGGAAAGAAGCCGTCAAAGAAAAATAAGTGAAAAACCTGGAGGTCAAAATTGAGTTAAAATCTACAGAGAAAATGGGGCTCCTAACAACCACCTGGAACACCTGGTAGATGCCAAAACTGCCCCCATCAGATAAACAGCACTCAAAGCTTTCATCTCAGAGAGAAGTCAGCGTTTTAGTGAGCATGTAAACTGAGATTTTCCCTCAGATTGTTTGGTAGAGTGAGAATATAAACAGCGCAGTCTTAATCAATAATCGGAATGTTTTCTATCGGATTGGCAAAGATCTTTGCGTGTAGATACAGACACTGATTATACGCTGGTGAACTCGGAGCCTTTTCTTCTAAGCTGCGATGAGTGAACTCACGTTGAGCAGACGACTGAAGTTAGAACTCAGACAGACTCTAATCTCAGAGCTGCTTCAGTGTTTTGACTGAGTTCTTGTACTTTGCCACACACACACACACACACACACACACACACACACACACACACACACACACACACACACACACACACACTTGTCTTGCTCTACTTATGAGGACGTCCATTGGTTTCCATGGATTGTGTTACTGTAGCTAAATAATACTAAACCTAAACCGTAACCCTAATCTCTTCAACTCCTTGGAACCACCGTTGGTTCCAGTATGCACTTCATGTTCTTCATAACGTTCATATTCCATAAGCTCCATTCAGAAGCTGGGCGTCGTGTGAGGCTGTAGCTCTTCTCTCCAGTCTAATAGACGGTGATGTCATTTTAAACCCTTATAATAAAAGAAGCTGAACTTTGTTTTTCTACTGAAAGTCGACCCGTTTTTCCCCAAATCTGGGCTCTAAACTACAAACAGACGGCGTCTCTTCAGTGATCTGCTCTGGAAACATCACTTTAATAAAATAACACAAAAAGCATCTGAGATGTTCAGCAGTAAAATGTAAGCGTATAGCAATGTGTGATCATAAATAAATACATGATCTGTTCATTTAAATTTATTTAATGCAGTTACTGTATTACTTACGATTTGGCCACGTAAATTCAGATGGAAAAAACTGAATATACCCTGGAGAATAAGAGGTTAACCTCAGTATCCATAAGACAACTTTTCTAGTTTTCAAATAAAATAAATAACTGTGGTGAAAACACCACCAGCAAAATGTCCTCATTTGAGCAAAAACTGCATATAGTCCTATCATAGTTAGGACATGGGGTCACAAGTATAGTAATACAAGAACACACACACACACACACACACACATACACATACACACACACCCCTCCAGTTGCCTGTTGCGTCTGCAGGTCCGTACTGGCCTTTGAGGGTCATTTGAAGGATGGTTCCTGTGTTGATTATGAGGAGGAGTATATCTGTCATCTTCTCCCCAAACATCACACATGAAGCATCGTCAGGGGCGTAAAACACTCGTTTATAGATTAGCTGTTCTCTACAGTTTCTTACTGGACAAGGTATTTATTTATTTATTTATTTATTTATTTCCTTTATGGCCATTTGTTGTTTTCATTAGGTAGGGAGAGTTTATTTATCGTAAAAGTAGCTGAAAAAGCTTAAAATTCACCGTTTACTAAAATCACAACTTCATTACATTATTATTTCCTTCTTGCTTCAGAGCATTTCATTATTTATTATTATTATTATAATATTTATCTGCGATTGCTTGTTTTGCTTATCATTGTGTTTAATTGGAATTTTGTCTTCGATATTTTATGCATCCATCGTTTTGCTGAAGTAAGCTTTTATTTTGTATTTCTTTTCGTTTTATGGTTGTGAATTGGGTTAATTGATTTAATAAAAACTATACATTCAAATAAACCCAACGGTTTGGAAAGAGAGAAAAAGAAGAAAAATCTCTTGGCAATTGAAATTTGCAGTAGGTACATTCAAGGTGCTGAATGTTAAGTAATATTTAATAATGAAGCAGTATAACAAAATAAATCTTTTATTGACTGAAAATAAATGAACACATCCTCTAAACTGAACACACTTCTGCATATTTAATGTGTCACTGTTAGATTTGCTGTTTAAAAAAAAAGCCTGTGCAAAAATGCTGCATAAAATATTTTATGCTTTATAGATGTGTGTGTAAGTGGGTTTGTGTGCATGTGTGCGTATGTATGTTCATGTGTGTGAGTTGTGTACGTGAGTGTGAGTGCATGTGTGCAGATCAGTGGTGGACAGTAACTGAGTAAATGTAATTAGTTTCTGTACTTAAGTATTTTTTTGGTGTATCTGTACTTTATTTAAGTTTTTCCATTTCTGGGCGACTTTTTCCTTTCACTCCACTACATTTCAGAGTCTAATATCCGACTTTTTCCTCCTACATTTTGAGAAATCTGTCGTTCCTTTTGGTTTCTGTATGTATAAAAACGTAACATGTCAAAACGAAAGAAGCGCAAAGCCAGAGCACCAATCAGGGCCCAGCGGTCACTTTGTTTAGAGCTGGTTTTGACCTGTTGGTCATACCGACCCAGTGCAGCACGCGGTTCAACGTCAGCGCAGCAGCGTAAAACTTTGGGAGAGTCTGTTCAACATAAATGATGAACTAACCTAACTTTGTGTAAATAGAGCACAATATAGAAATATGTCCACATATGCAGTCGAGACTGACGCGGCTTTTTTCTGAATTTCTACAAACACCATTTCATTTTATAGTAAATGAGTTTGGGCTGGTTTATGTTTATGAACAGACGCCTACAGATCAACATAGTAAAGGAGCTCATCTGTGATCCTGAGTTTAAAGCCAGTTTTTATTCAACTTAAACTTGGAACTAAGTTGTAAATAAATCTGAAACTGAAACTTTGCTTGTGTGTAAAAAGTGATTTCAGAGCCACTCGGTTCTCCCTGATGGAAACTGTTTACCTTCAGTGTTTTGTGCTTCTGATCATTTTAATAGACGTCAGCGTCACTAATTAATGACGTTCTATTAAAAGACTGGTTTACCAAGAGAGACGCTGGAGGACTTTCACCTGAAATGAGTTCATGAAGCCAGTCTGGTTATAAAAATGATAACAGGACCAGATCAGAGCCAGAATTACTCTTTTAGTACTTTTACTTTATACTTAAGTACATTTGAAGGCAAATACTTCAGTACTTTTACTCAAGTGGTGTTACGGGACGGCGGGGATGGCGGACCCAAGTGCAGATCTGAAACCCAACAAAAAAAATTCAAGAAGTAAAGAGATAGATGGGCAACGGAGTGTGTGTGTTTGACGTCGAAAAATAGGGTGTCCCTGAGTGGGGTTCAAACCACCGCCGTACAGATCAGCGTCCATGACGTTACCGCTGCGCCACCAGGACGCAGAGGCAGTCTTGGGTGAAGCCCTGCGAGGAAGGGAGATTTAAAAAAAGGCTGGAACGTAGAACAAAGGAAAGCAGTGTGCTCAAACAAAGGCCGAGTTAGAATGGAGAGAAAAAAGATACGGAGAACACAAAAGACGTGATTATGACGGGAAGGCTTAATGCGTCCCTTCACTTGTTTGCTCTTAGAACAAATACCTTTTTGCATGGCTTGGATTTTATTTTATTTTTCAGCCCTCTTTGTGGTTTTGGGGCTCTTTTCTTTTCTTGGACTAAGTACCGTACCGGTCACCCCTCTACAAAGGTGTGACAAACAGTGCAGTTTGCCACAGCCTTAAGTAGGGAAGGCCACAGGTGTGTCAGGTTAGCCTGATTAGTCCATGGTTCCTCGCCACCGTCGCCTTCTGCTGGCAACAGGCGGTGCAGGCTGGGCACCTTGCTGCCGTCTCCCTCTCCTGGCAGCAGACAGGGCCTGCTAGCCCCTTAAAAGTGGAGGTCTAAAGGGAGGAACCTCTACTTTCACTGCAGTAATATTTTACCGTGGGTGTCTCTACTTTAACTGAAGTACATGGTTTGTGCACTTCGTCCACCGCTGGTGTAGATTTATCTTTTTTGAATATACTTATGTTGGAATTAATTCAAAAACTGAAATTGCTGAAATATTTCATTCTTCGGATTCATTGTGAAACTTCCTTAACCATCAGATTAATGAACTCAGTTGCTCATGCAACTCAAACAAGTCGTTTGAAAGGCTGTTTGGAGACTTTTGGCCTAATAGTGCAGACTGGGCTCTGACTCTGTTACCTCTATAGCCACACACAGGTCGGGGCAGCAGAGCTCCCAGGGCTGGAGGGAGTTTAGCACCCTGAGGAAGACGTGAGGGCGGATCCGCAGTGACCGCTCTGCCGTGAAACGCTTCAGCTTTTCCAGCAAACATACCAACTTCCTGTCCAAGTGTGTGTGAGGGGGAAGGCTGCCGAGCAACGCAGAGAGCCTGAAATGAGGGCGCACACACACACACACACACACACACACACACACACACACACACACACACACACAAGAGAAGCTTATATAACAACAAGTTCTTCAACATTTTTCTTTTTTGAACTCTCTGACCCTGCATAATACTGGGTTTGCATAGACTTAGCATAGCAACGAGACCTTTGGCATCACTGGCTCTGCTTTGTTTGATGGTATAAGTTGGAAAAATTATACTCTTGATGGAATGTTCCGCCTCCCCATGCTGGTTTGCCATTGTCCATCTAGTATAGCCAATGTGTAGATGCAGTATTATTAATTTCTACTTGAGCACATAATAATAATAATGTCCATAAGGTAATATTTGACCTGCAGCATGTTTGGTCAGATTCTGAACCTGTCGTTGCCCCTAAGCTTTCAGGTTTGGCAACTGCAACAGAGCAATTAAACAAACTGGAATGAGCCGTTCAGCAAACGAGATGGGCTGTGAAACACAAAATAACATTCAGGTTAATCTGGTATTGAAAAAGCTGAGCTGAACCTGATATTGTGAGTTTCATTCTTTTCACACTGGAACTTTTCGCAGTGGAAGAAACTGCCACATTTGATGCAACATTTGAAGCTTCTATGCTTTATTTTTTCTTAAATTTTCAGAACTGTTGTAGAAAAGCAATGAAACGGGATT
>NC_051230.1:6586153-6601153 GCF_015220715.1 Pygocentrus nattereri | reverse complement strand
GACCCTCACAGAGCAGGTACTGTTTGGGTGGTGGATCATTCTGAGCACTGCAGCAACACTGACGTGGTGGTGGTGTGTTAGTGTGTGTTGCGCTGGTACGAGTGGATTAGACACAGCAGTGCTGCTGGAGTTTTTCAACACCTCAGTGTTTTACACACAAAAACACACGTGTTGTCCAGAAAACACATTTTCTCATGCATCTTAAAACACAAACACCTTCAAAAATCTGACAATGTATGCGTATGAGAAAACCAGACCCACCTCTTTGGCCTTGGTGTGAGCACTTTCCCACTGACCACACTGTCCAGCCTTGAGGAGACACTTCTGAGAGCCTCACTCCTGGAGGAAAAACAAACACACAACCTACATTTATGGTATTTGGCAGACGCTCTTATCCGGAGCAACTTACAACTTGATTATTGTTATACAGGTAGGCGAAGGCGGTGTTAGGAGTCTTGCCCAAGGACTCTTATTGGTATAGTGTTGGGTGTTTGCCCAGGTGGGGATTGAACCCCAGTCTACAGCGTAAAAGGCAGAGGTGTTACCCACTACACTATCCAACCTACTGAGAGGGACACATCAGCTGCACTGTGGCCACTCACCATCATAATGAATTAATCTGAAGTAACTGGTCATTGAAAGAATTCATACAGTTGAGCCTTGCTCAGTTAATCAGCTCATATATTATACATAAAACAAACAAAGAAAGCAGTGATAGCAGAAGGAATGCGCCATCACAGCAAAACTGCACAGTTGTTGTACATTAAAGCCATACAAAGTATACAATGTGGCCATAAGTATGTGGACCATCACATGAATTATATTATATATCTTCTTTTGATCTTAATCTCTTATCAATAAACCTCAAGTTTTATTTTTATTGTTATTTTTATCTATTTTTATCTTTAAAATTTTCTTTTAATTTAAAATGATTAAATATTATTTTCCTTGTCATGTCAATCCGTTTTTGTAAATGCTCGGCTACATTGAAAATGAAGGTTGCCCTCAGTGTACTTCTGAGTCAAAATAAAGGTTGATTGATTGATTGATTCAGTCTAAGGAGCATTTGTGAGGTCAGGGAATGATGTTGGACGAAAGGGCCTGGCTCACAATCACAGTTCATCCCAAAGGTGTTCAGTGGGGTTGAGGTCACTGCTCTGTGCAGACCACTGGAGTTCCTCCATACCAAACTCATCAAACAGCAGCTTTATGTAACTTGTTTTGAGCTCAGGGGCTCAGTCACGTTGGAACGGAGAAGGGCCTTCCCCAAACTGTGGCCATAAATTTTGAAGGATATACTTGTTTAAAATGTCTTCATATGCTGTATAATTAACCCTGAAAACCCCAGCCCCAGCCCATTATCCCTCCTCCACCAAAGTTTACTGTTGGAGCTATACATTCCAGTAGATAGTGTTCTCCTGCCATCCACCAAACCCAAATTAATCCTTCAGATTGCCAGATAGTGAAGCATGATTCATCACTTTAGAGAAGATGTATCCACTGCTCCAGAGTGCAGTGATGGTGTGCTTTACAATTTTATGGCATTTGGCTGACACTCTTATCCAGAGCGACTTACAACTTGATAATTTTACACAGGTAGGTGAAGGTAGTGTTAGGAGTCTTGCCCAAGGACTCTTATTGGTATAGTATAGGGTGCTTTATATCACTCCAGCTGACACTTGGCATTGCGCATGGTGAAAAGCCCCTAGTACACAGTTCCTGTGCTGATGTTGCTTTTAGAGGCAGTTTGGATCTCTGTTATAAGAGAGGCAACAGAGGATAGGCGATTTTTACTTGTTATGCACTTCATCACACCACCTTACAAGTGTTTGATAGTGCCCACACAGCTTCTGTAATCTCCATGGAAAAGAACTGCCAGTTAAATGAGATGCTCTAGAGCAGCTGCGCATGACCCTAGGGTCACTATTCTCAATGCCAAAGATGGGCTGTGGGGGTATAAAGAGCCCATTGTAACTGCAGTCTCTGGAGTGATAGAGCTTCATCCAATACCTTTGGGATGAGTGATCCAGAACTGACCATCCAACATCAGTACCGGACCTCACTAATGCTCTTGTGGTTGAATGCAACTCACAACAATGTTTACACTTGATTTCAGAAGACGTGCTGGATGAGAAGGTGTCTAACTTTGGACATATAGTGTTCGGCCTCATTTGACCACAATGCTGACTGTCTTGTGTTGCATTATAACAAAAGCTAGTTGTGCAACATCAGTCTGCAGGCTATAACATTATACCCAACATGCAGCAGGATAATGGGAAACTAAAAGCTAGGACTTATTAGGTAGCACAACAGAAAGGTATTTGGACCTAGACCCAGTGGGACCCACTAGGAAGGGAATACATAGTTATGAAATTGTAGCCGATGGGAGTTTACCACTCAGTTTCAAAGCCGTGCTGCATCTCTGAGCCATGCAGTTCTTTAGCAACACTCTTGTGTACCTCCTCCAGAAGCTTCCGCAAGTCTGAAACACACACATTCGTGTAAATTCATGCAAAACCCTTTTGAATAAAAGAGTTTGATGAGGTAAGTAAAAAATGGCTAATATTTCAAAATGTACTGCTCAGTCTTTCACTCTTTAATGGAAACTAAGTTGCTGAACTAAGCAGCTTGTTTTGAAATCTGTCACACAAAAACAATATATTTATATCGCCGCTGTCAGAACAAAACCTTCCATCTCCAAAATAATAAATTAACAAGAAAACATACTTTACTTTAAATGTACGTCAATGGAACCAGACTTTTTGTCAATGTAATTGTGGAACTTTTGAAATTTACACACAATGTAAAGGGTAACAGGTGATTTCAAATTATATCAAAAACTGAAAAACAACAAAAATGGAAATACAAGGTTTTATGCCAACCAGCAACTATATATATATATACATATATATATATATATATATATATATATATATATATATATATATATATATATATATATATATATATATATACATACATACACACACACACACACACACACACACACACACACACAGACACACGTATGTATGTATGTATGTATGTTTGTATGATATAAATATTTCTGTTGCTGGAAGAACTTTACACAAGAAGGAAAAACATACTTTACTTTTAATGTAAGTCAATGGAACCAGATTTTTTCCAGGTCATATTTTGTGTCATTTGTTTTAGTCCATTCAACATGAAATTTACACACAATGTAAAAGGCAACAGGCATTTTCAAATCATGCCAAAAACACAAAAACGTCAACATATATATATATAACACACAACATATACATAATGTATATATACTATATACAGGGTGAGTAAAAAGTCACAGGACACCATTTTATTTCAGAAATCTAAGGGAAAATGACAAATTTGAAGACCCCAGCAAGCAATGGGTGGGGGGGCCTATCTTTTAGGCTATGTCTGGGACATGGTCGCCATCTTGAAAGACCACAATATTGGATCAAGGGCAAGTTTTCCAATGGGAAGGTGGTTGTTGCCTGTGATGCAACTATCTGACGAGTTCAGTGTGCCGTCCCTGGTGCTGAACACAGAGCTGAAGGCTCAGGATCCCATCGTTATGAACCCGCATGAGAATCTCTGGAGAGATGCTGTCACAAGCCTCCACAATGCGGTTTGTCACAGATTTTCTCAGCATATACATTTTGTTTGAGATGACCCCAGAGATAAAAGTCGATAATACAATAAAAAATAAAATAAAATAAAACGTATCCTGTGACTTTTGACTCACCCTGTATATATTGCTGCTGTCGGCACAAAACCTCATAGTATATATAACAGTAACAAAAGGGCCTCTTGGACTAAAAATGTTGTAGAGAAAAAAATGTAAAATGATTATGTAAATATGAACATCTAACCTCAGGTATGTAAATGCTTTTTTAATGAGGGACTTCCAAACCAAAATGGACAGTGATCTGATAAATTCCCTGCTGGACGCAATTAACTCCACACACTGGCCACAATCAGTCTATGTAAAGAGTTCTTTGGAACGAGATAGGTTAAGAGTGAAACAGTAAAGCAGATGAACGGCAGGTGTCAGCACATCACCTTTAGCGTTTAAGTCAAAACATAGTTTTTCCCAATGATTTATTATATCACACGTCAGACCAGCCTTATTTATTGGACTAAATGATTTGAATTCTTCAGTGGGATAATCAGCACTTCAGTTGTGGATGTTCACACACTGGCATGATTTTAAACACATTGAGAATGAAATGAAATCAAGTGCATAAAACGTGTATGAAATTTAGCTTTTTTAATTTAGTAATCAATAAAACATTAACAAACAAGTACAGACTATAGCAACATGCAACAGACGTTAATGCAGAGCAGTTTTTCCTTTTGATTTTTTACACAAGGCTGTGTCAGTGTTGTTCCACTCAGTTTAAACGGCCTCCCACAGCTGGTCAGCAGTGGAAACCTTTCATTGAGGAAATTTGTGGTTAATGTGAGACCAGGTGTTTTCAAAGGGGTTTCACCTGGACTTTGACCAGACCAATATGTCAGATTAATGGACCTTCTCTTCCGGCAATTCTTGTATTAAGTTGCTGGAGTTTTTAAACTCGTACACCATCCACAAATATCCAGCCAACAGCGTCCTGTGGGCGGCGTCCTGTGACCACTGATGAAGGACTAGAGGACGACCAACACAAACTGTGCAGCAGCAGATGAGCTTTAGAGTGGACAGTGAATAGACACAGTGTTTAAAAACTCCAGCAGCCCTGCTGTGTCTGATCCACTCATACCAGCGCAACACACAATAACACACCACCACCACGTCAGTTTTACAGCAGTGCTGAGAATGACCCACCCCCCAAATAGTACCTGCTCTGTGAGGGTCCATGGGGGTCCTGACCACTGAAGAACAGGGTAACAGAGTATCAGAGAAACAGATGGACTACAGTCTGTAACTGTAGAACTACAAAGACCAGCTATACAGTAAGTGGAAATCCATAGGATAGCTGTGTTTGGTAATTTCATGTAAATATTGAATTTTTAGGAGAACGGTAACAGTTCTGTAGCCAGAGGTTCATTTTGCTCTCAGTATGAGAAAATAAATTCTCAATGTGTGCTTGAGCATCTGAGAGCAGAGACACTTTACTCTCTAAAATAAAAAAGGCATGAAACTGTCTCAAAGGGTCAGTGCCCCTCTTGTCACTGGGGTCGGACCCTCAAGGGAACATCTTAGTACCTTTACTCAGGGAACATAACAGAACCGTAATCCACTGAAATTATATTTTCTAAGCTGCATTGGCTCCACTCACCCCGTCTCGCCTCCAGGCTTTTATTTCACAGTTCTGTTTTAAAACATTCGGTTATGAAAAGTTCCAAATATGAACTTTTCACCTGGAAAAACACTGATTAAGGTACATGATCTGACCTTAAAACCACTGTAGTACCTTCGAGAGAACATTTACATTTGGTGGTTGGTTAGTGTAGTGGTTAACACCTCTGCCTTCTATGCTGCAGACTGGGGTTCGATCCCTCAACAGGACACGCACCCTACGCTATACAAATAAGGGTCCTTGGGCAAGACTCCTAACACCACCTTGGCCTACCTGTGTAAAAAATGATCAAATTGAAAGTCGCTCTGGATAAGAGCCTCAGCAAAATGCCGTAAATGCAAATGTTTGTACCTTGGTTAACTGTAACTACAGAACACTTTTTGTTTAACAGTGTCCAGCTGAAAATTTGAGTCTGATTGGTCATCTTTTGGAAAGAAGTGATCAATATGAAGGAAGGCTCTCTGAAAAACATAGAACTCCGGCACGAAAGGATCCAAAAGGCCCAAAGCTGCCTCAGTTCAGACTGACTCAGTTCAAACAGCTGGAAGTCATAATTTTGAAAGACAGTCAGAAAAGTCTTTGAACTCTGGAAAAAGAATTCCTCACGACTGCATTCCTAGAAGAACGACTGCAACAACTCTGCTTGCTTCCCGTTATTGGTATATTATTCCCGGAAGACGAGGGATCAGAAGTAGAAAATTTGGCCTGGTCAGAGTCTACACACTTAAAATGGTTCTGCAAGGGTTCGCTAGTAAAGAAGAGGATTCTACGTAGAACCACGGACATTCAGAGAACCCTCTGCATGCTTAAATGGATCTTTGCAGGATGAAAAGGTTCTTCAGATTGATGGAGAGCGCATTGCATATGGTTCTATATAAAATCAGTTTGAAAAGGCTTCTGTGTAGAACAGAAAAGGGTTCTTCTATTGTTACATCGTGCTATATGTGGTGCTATATGAACAAATTCACCAGGCAAAGACACCTTTAATCATGCAAAGGGTTCTTTGAGCGTTCATGGTTCTGTATAGAACCATTTCCTTTATTAAAGACCCCTTGAAGCACCATCTTTGTTAAGAGTCTACAATGAACCACATCAAAGTACTCTGAATGGCTCTCTTTACATCTCAGGGAAAACTGAGTTAAAAAAGAAGAAAATCTTTCTTTAAACCCTTTAAAGAACATCTGGTCTGAGAACACCCACAAATTAACTGGACAAAGGTTTTCCACTGCTGACCAGCTGTGGGAGACCGTTAAACCTGAATAGGCATCGACACGCTCATGTGGTAAAGGCCGTCTGCAGGTTTATTCCTATTTGGAAAAATATGAAGGACAATCTTTGTCCCACATTATTGCGTCTCTAATAACAACATATGAACAACAATGTAATTACTAATGATTTAGTAACTTCTACAGAAGGCCTAGAGAAGAGCTCCTTATATAATTACATGTGTATAAACTTCTGTTTTCCTCGTAATTACACAAGAGCAGTGTGGACAGGAGCAAAGTAAATGTAATTAGTTTCTGTACTAATATCCGACTTTTTCCTCCTACATTTTGAGAAATCTGTCGTTCCTTTTGGTTTCTGTGTGTATAAAAACGTAACATGTCAAAACGAAAGAAGCACAAAGCCAGAGCACCAATCAGGGCCCAGCGGTCACTTTGTTTAGAGCTGGTTTTGACCCGTTGGTCATACCGACCCAGTGCAGCACGCGGTTCAACGTCAGCGCAGCAGCGTAAAACTTTGGGAGAGTCTGTTCAACATAAATGATGAACTAACCTAACTTTGTGTAAATAGAGCTCAATATAGAAATATGTCCACATATGCAGTCGAGACTGACGCGGCTTTTTTCTGAATTTCTACAAACATCATTTCATTTTATAGTAAATGAGTTTGGGCTGGTTTATGTTTATGAACAGACGCCTACAGATCAACATAGTAAAGGAGCTCATCTGTGATCCTGAGTTTAAAGCCAGTTTTTATTCAACTTAAACTTGGAACTAAGTTGTAAATAAATCTGAAACTGAAACTTTGCTTGTGTGTAAAAAGTGATTTCAGAGCCACTCGGTTCTCCCTGATGGAAACTGTTTACCTTCAGTGTTTTGTGCTTCTGATCATTTTAATAGACGTCAGCGTCACTAATTAATGACGTTCTATTAAAAGACTGGTTTACCAAGAGAGACGCTGGAGGACTTTCACCTGAAATGAGTTCATGAAGCCAGTCTGGTTATAAAAATGATAACAGGACATCAGAGCCAGAATTACTCTCTTAGTACTTTTACTTTATACTTAAGTACATTTGAAGGTAAATACTTTAGTACTTTTACTCAAGTTGAGGTCTAAAGGGAGGAACTTCTACTTTTACTGGAGGAATATTTTACTTTACGGTGTCTCTACTTTAAGTGAAGTACATGGTCTGTGTACTTTGTCCACCACTGCATAAGTGTAATAACATATATGTAAATACACTGTAATCAGACATTTTTCCAGCAGTAAAAGTACGTAATAACTTACATTAAGGTATTACTTACACTGTCTTTGCCAGCTTCTTAACATTTCGCCAGCATTTATGTTGCTCATGCTATGACATTGTAACCAGTTTCAGCTTTACACCATTCTGTAATGTGACAGTACGACATCTTCTTATCTTCTTATCTTAACGTGTGATTTTTATGACATTTTATGACATTAAATGTGTTGCATTTACTCTAATATTCCACAGTACTTACATACCAACTACACAGGAACTGTCCACGTATTTTAAAGTGTAACTTTAACACTGCACTACATGAAAGCTCCTGTGGAGTTATTGTATAGGTACAGTGTAATTTACAGAACAGTATTAATCGATATGATGTGAATAGGTCACCTTGTTTCAACAGTTATTCCACAATAATTATGTAATGCAAACCATACTTTCTTTAACAGCTGGAAAAGGCTTCCGATCTGCAGTGTATCAAAAAGATACCCTTGTGTAATTACATTAGAGAAAGTTGATACACATATATAATTACACAGGCTATATATATATGTATATATATACATTAGTAACACTGACTAAATCATCAATAGTTACAGTTTTACTGCACAGTTAGAGACACTTAATAAGTTAAGTGATACTTATTTTAATCCCACAAACGGGGAAATTCCACCTCTGCATTTAACCCATCCGTGAAGTGAAACACCACATACACACTAGTGAACACACACACCGGAGCGGTGGGCAGCCCTATCCACGGCGCCCGGGGAGCAGTTTGGGGGTTAGGTGTCTTGCTCAAGGACACCTCAGTCATGGACTGTCGGCACTGGGGATCGAACCGGCGACCTTCCGGTCACAGGGCCAGTTCCCTAACCTCCAGCCCACAACTGCCCCCAAATATAATATAAAGTGGGACCAAAATCTCTTCCACATTAACTTGTGTTGCTTCAGTCTTCGCTTGTCTGTGAACTTTGTATTGATTGCTGAATTAAATATGCCACATTTTTCCCCTCACTGAGGCCTATGCAGCACCAAATGAACTTATATTGCCCTCTGCTGGTCAAAACGTTTAACACAGCTTCACCAATGTTCTTTCATGACAGTAACAGAAGCAAAGCATTCAGAGCAAAAACATTCTGGGCACATTCAGATCAATCACCATCTCCCACATTCATAAGGAGGATTTTCCCCACCATAAAACTTAATTAACATGAAGAAAATTCATGAATCTTCGGGAAAAACAGGGGGCACTCATCAAATTAAAAAATGGGTTGATGTGGGGACACAAATTAAAAGCGCAATAGCGCAGAGATGAATTGGCTGGCATTAGGCTTCATAAAGCTCGCCCATGATCGCATTTTAAACGCTCTGGATTTAATATCTATTAAAAATGAGGACAATGTTTTTGGATTGGGGACTTAATCACTTTTAGATCGAGCTCTATGAAAAATAATGAATGCCTGTGGTGATTTCATTCTCATCACACATTTTTATATTTATTTATTTGTTTATTTATTTAGTTATTTTTTTACCTCCGGTTCCTTTTAATGGCCAAAAACAAAAGTTTTAGCCTCAACCTATTTAAGTGGCGACAATAAAAGTTAAATAGAGAGAGATATCTTTACAGGCCAGCTCTTGGATTTCACGCTTAAATCTAGAGGATTAGTAGCTTCCCCAATTAACTGGCTGAACTAAAAGAGGCTTTAATGGGTCTTTTGATTCCGGAGTGTCTTTCTTTGGGTATTAAACAACTGGCAATAATTGTGCAAAAAAATAAGAAGAGAGAAAAATACAAAGCCCGTCTCCCAGTGCAGGCAGCTTTGATCCAAGACCAGCACAATTTCCCACCCTGCTCTGTAGGGGGCGCTAAAGAGTGGTGTTGATTTTCTACAATTTTCCGCTGGATGCCTGTGTTGAACAGAGGAGTCAGACACCATGGCCCTCAGTTCCCTTTTAAGGATTAAAGGGGAATTCCACCCGTTTTACTAGATTTTGGTATAATTCCTTCCTTATGATGTAAACAGAGTCATTCAGAGTGGTGTGACATGAAGTCGTCCATTGAAGAGAAATGTACTGATTCAGTTTTCTTACAGTGGTGGCGATAGGAACCAGGGGTTGCCATGACTACAAGACAAATATAGCCATTTTATTTACTATTCAATACCACTTGTGAACCTGCACGAGCCTTCTGAGTTTTATCTGTGATGTGGATGATGGTAAAATAGCGACAGATCTGAAAAACTAAGCTTTCTTTGGGGATTATTTTGCCTTACAATGCATTACACGCACCCCCTGCTTACCAGGAATCGCCTGAAATAAAGGGATTAATAGTGGAATAAATGGATTAATGTTGTAGGCCACAAAACTATCATCAAACAATGTGTCCTCAATCAGACAACGTTTTCATAATCACTTTATACGTTATCGTTCTGTGAGGGAGCTTTTAGAGGCATTAAGCTCTTCAGACACTGGGTTCCTACTATCACCACTGTGAACAGCTCTACGTTCTCTAGAATGGAGCCTTTTACACGAAACCACTCTGACTGACTTTGTTTACATCTCAAACATTTAATTATGTGGAACTTTTGGAGTTCCCCTTCTAAAACAAAAACATGGTTTCTATCACTTTAATGAATGTGGTCACCACCCCTAGTTCCAACTGCAATCTGCCCCACCTGCTCCAGCTAATTAACTTCTTCAGAAGTCCTTGATTGGCTGGATCAGATCCATTAGTGTTGCCAGTTTTTTAGATGCAGGCTGGATATAAACTCTGCTTGAAAATAGATCTCCAAGAGGAGGGTTCCCAGATAGTACATTTGATATGCCCCAAACCTGGGCCACATCCAGCATTCAGATGTGGCCTACATACCACGTGGAATGATGGCACAGAAGGGGGCTAGATGCGGTTGCCAGAGCCCAGCCTGTTTACTGCCATTACAGGGCCAAATCTCAGCCAAATTTAAACCACCAGTGCCAGAACTGACCCACAACTCAAAAAACATTAGTACAAAAAAGTCATTACAAAAACTGCCCAATCGGGTGGGAATGCTGCACAGTGCCATGAGGCTCAGGGAGAGCTGGTGTTCAACACTCTTGGCCTACCAGCTGCAAATGGCTTTGGCATTGATGGGATTTGAACTCAGGATTTCCTGCTAAATGAGCAAACGTTTAGCCCCATTGCACTACTCAGGTTTACAAGCCTACATGTCTAAAATGTGAACTACACCAAGAAAAAGGCTTGTTTGATTTAAAATAAGTGATGTGCCTGACAGAAAAGGTTTAAATCCAGTGAGCCTCAGATCAGCTTTTTTTGTTTAATGAACACAAAATTTTCAGCAGCCACAGATCACTGTAAACTAAATTTGTCTAAAGATATCACTGCTGTCAGAAGAAAACCTTGTATCTCCAAAGGTGCAACTTTACAGGAGAAGGAAAAAACATACTTCACTTTCAACGTAAGTCAATGGAACCAGAACTATTCCCATGTCATTTTGGGTAATTTCTTTCAGGCCGTTCATCAGAACATTTACAAACAATGTAAAGAGTAACAGATACTTTCAAATTATGTCACAAACTGAAAAATGGCAAAAATGGAGATACAAGGTTTTCTTCCGACAGCAAAGATATTTTGTCGTATTCCTTGTACTGAGGCAGATGTGCTGAATTAAGTAAAATGAGCATTTTAACCTGGCATTTCTCTCTGTTGAAATAACAAATGAAATGTCACAAATTGCCCATTTATGGCAAAGATCTGAATGTAAGCTATGGTTAGCAGTGCCATATCTCTGCTGAAAGTGGCCCATATCCGCATACTATCTGGGTTGGTGACCACTATAGTAAAAAAAAAGTCCTAGATGGATATTCTACTACCATGACAGCAGGAGGAACTGACCAAAGGTCATGATGAGTAAAAATTAATGATAGGACTAATATAGAAAAACTGAATTTTCCCCACATTTTTTCACACAATAAACAAATTAGACAACTTTACAACTTTTACATACATCAGCCCACGGCAGTTTAGCTCAGGGCAGCCAATCAAAGCAGAGGCTATTCATATATATTAGCACCATAAGAAAAACAGCCTGTTTAATTCTTTCCTGGAGGCCCACTGCCCTGCACATTTTAATGTCTTCCCTGCTCCCAATACATCTAAACCAGCTTATCAGCTCCTTACCTACCCTTGACTGAGGTAAACTGGGACTTAATACAATACTAGCAGGTTATGGGACTGTAAAGAACGAATAAAATGACATTTAGATTGCCCCGGGGCAAAATAAGAGAAGGATGTGTATATATAAAACTGCACTGATTCCTACATGGCCTGCCAAATATAGATGTATATTCTGTCAAATGAACCTCTTAGGTATTGATTCACTGTAAATCCAACATACTAGAGCTCAGAGCCTACAAAATAACAGAAACGAGTCACTTAAGCAATAAAACAGGAGTGGAAATGTGGACTGCTGCAAAAAAAAACGTTAAGAAAAGTCATGAAAATTGGATCAAACTTGCTTTAATATTGGCACATCATTCCACCAAACAAGTACTATCCTTTTGCATTACAGACAGAGCTATAATATTGTTACAGAATCAGCTCATCTTATTTGCTGAATTGGATTTTGTTCTTTTCTGGCTAATTCCAGTTTCTGATGTCACAGCTGCCAAATTAAGGGTAGTTGCTTAGAGTAGTATTAAGGTAGTGATGTATTTAATGTAGTATAATCACGTGTATGATGTAGTAAGAGACAGATGTGGTGTAAAGTGAGTCAAAACTTGGATAAAGTGCAATTAATTACTCTGTAAAAAGTTGTTCGCATACAAAAGTGTAAGATCTGTGCAGATTTCCTCAGAAAGTGAAAAGAGCACCACCAGAGGTTTGGCGGATGCTAGACAGCATGCCTGAGCAGGTCTAGGCCACCCCACCAGCACTCAGTAGAGGTAATGCCAACCAATCAGCGCTCAGTAGCAGTAAAGCTAACTAAATAGCAATCAGTAGCTGTAATGCCAACCAGTCACCACTCAGTAGCAGTAATGCAAACCAATCAGCAGTCAGTAACAGTAATACCAGCAAATCAGCAATCAGTAGCTGTAATGCCAACCAGTCAGTGCTCAGTAGCGGTAAAGCTAACTAAACAGCAATCAGTAGCTGTAATGCCAACGCCAATGCCAATGCAAACCAATCAGCAGTCAGTAACAGTAATACCAGCAAATCAGCAATCAGTAGCTGTAATGCCAACCAGTCAGCGCTCAGTAGCGGTAAAGCTAACTAAACAGCAATCAGTAGCTGTAATGCCAACCAGTCAGCAATCAGTACCTGTAATGCCAACCAGTCAGCAATCAGTACCTGTAATGCCAGCCAGTCACCACTCAGTAGCTGTAATGCCAGCCAGTCACCACTCAGTAGCAGTAATGCAAACCAATCAGCAGTCAGTAACAGTAATACCAGCAAATCAGCAATCAGTAGCTGTAATGCCAACCAGTCAGCAATCAGTAGCTGTAATGCCAACGCCAATGCCAATGCAAACCAATCAGCAGTCAGTAACAGTAATACCAGCAAATCAGCAATCAGTAGCTGTAATGCCAACCAGTCAGCAATCAGTACCTGTAATGCCAACCAGTCAGCAATCAGTACCTGTAATGCCAGCCAGTCACCACTCAGTAGCTGTAATGCAAACCAATCAGCAGTCAGTAACAGTAATACCAGCAAATCAGCAATCAGTAGCTGTAATGCCAACCAGTCAGCAATCAGTAGCTGTAATGCCAACGCCAATGCCAATGCAAACCAATCAGCAGTCAGTAACAGTAATACTAGCAAATCAGCACTCAACAGAAAAACATATGGACACTGGTAAGTTTTCTTTAAGCTTTACCGGAATACTTCCTTCTACTTTCCAAACCAAAAGGAATCCCATCACAAATGGCTAGAAACTTTTGTCATTTTTAGCTGTTTAGCTCTATTCACCCCAATCATTGCGGTCTCGTGAATGAGCGCCCTCTTGTGTTTTGAAGAAATGGGTATTAGCTAGCCTCCCTTTAAACTGGCTGTGATGCCACTATTCCCATGGATCCAAAGATGTGACCTCTGACTTGCATAACCTACATTCAGAAACAGGTGGATCCGCCTCGGACACCTCTGCGCTTTGACACTCGCCATCAGTTGACACAATGACATCACTGGGGTCTTTGGCATCCAGCGCTAAGGACGACAGGCTGCTGCCCAACGATGAGGTCATTGTCACAGACAATGGCACGCTGAGGGAGGAGGACTTCTGGGTCAAAGATCTTGCAGAGCACACACGGGACACTTTGAGCACAGGACGCAGAGACTGAGAGAGAGAGAGAGAGAGATTCAGATTTTTTTTGCTTTTATATATAACAGTATATCATATAGCAGAGGTTCTCAATCATGTTGCTAGAGACTTGTACTGGGCTGTGGATCATTTGATTCTGGGCTGCAACAATGCAGCAGTAAGGAAGGTGAGTTAATAATAAGTTGAACTTATAAAGCGCCTTTACACAAAACCCAAGGTCGCTTTACAAATACATATCACATTACACAAGGCCCGAGGAAGATGCAGGAGAAAAATGAAGGAGAAAAAGATGAGATTTCAATAAAGATTTGAAGTGAGAACGAGAAGAGGTAGAGCGAAGAGAGAGAGGCAGAACTGCTAAAATCCATTATTTTCTTACAACTTCATTTCCAAAAAAGTTGGGACACTGTACAAATAAAAATAGAATGCAATGGTGTGCAAATCATTTAAACCCCGTACTTAATTGGAAATAGTACAAAGATAACATATCAAAGACTTCTTTCGGCTGCTCCCTTTAGGGGTCGCCACAGCGGATCATCTGCCTCCATCTTGCCCTATCCACTGCCTCCTCTACTTTCACACCAACCATCTCCATGTCCACCTTCACTACATCCATAAACCTTCTCTGAGGTCTACCTCTTCTCCTTCTACCCGGCAGCTCCATCTCCAACATTCTTTGACCAATATATCCACTATTCCTCCTCAACACATGTCCAAACCATCTCAACCTGGCCTCTCTGGCTTTATCTCCAAACTGCTCCACCTTCACCGTCCCTCTGATCTGCTCATTTCTAATCTTATAACATATCAAAGACACAGTTTATTTTATTATTATTATTTTTTAATATATGACTGTTTTGAATCTGATGTCAGCAACACATTTCACAAAAGTTAGGACAGGGATAACAAC
>NC_051230.1:6353653-6578653 GCF_015220715.1 Pygocentrus nattereri | reverse complement strand
ATGTCAAAAACTGAAAATCGACAAAGATGGAGATACAAGGTTTTGATCTGACAAGAGCTGCATATAGAGTCATATGCAGAAGTCGATCATAATTTACAGATTTTCTTAGTGAAAAGAAACACCACATCCTCTATGAGGAACAAACTTAAATATGACATTTGTCTGGAATTTTTAGTGCATAATTTCTATTTACCTACTGATTTTATCATATTACCACATAAAACATAAAAAACATAAAATATATGTAGTGTACATATATATATATGTGTGTGTGTGTGTGTGTGTGTGTGTGTGTGTGTGTGTGTGTGTGTGTGTGTATGCATATATATGCCATTTTCAAAAGGGTTCTATATAGCATCAAAAATGGTTCTTCTGTTGTTTGGCATCGCAACAATAGAATACACTCACAAAAAGGTGCTTCAATGGTCCTTTAGTCATGAAAATGGTTGTATATAGGACCATGAACACCCTTCACATGATTTAAGGTTCTTTGCATCATGAAAGCGTCCTTCAGATTGATGGAGAATGTCATAGATGGTTCTATACAGAATCTTTTTGAAAAGGGTTAGCACCAAAATGGGGTTCTCTTTTGTTACATGCCAAAGAACCACTGTTTGGGTACTATAAAGAACTTTATGTGAAGAGTGGGCCCTTTGTGCTGTTCAGTGAGCTCTGTAATGAGGAGCCGAACCTGTGTTCTTCTAACCTGCATGTTAACTGGTCTAAAAACATTCTTGCTTTACTGTATTTATGTTGTTGTTTTATTATTCTAATATTATAGAGATATTTGCTTTACTGGCAAAGACACACTTAGTGCTGGGATAAATAGCTTTTAATTTTCTACTTGGCTGTGTAGGTCTTTTGCTCAGTATTGCATAAACAAACATGCGCATACGGACATTTCATCAATTCAGTCCAGCAGACACAACGCCCACTAATTCCTTTACCCTCTGCATTTAAATCCTCAGTCTGGGAACTGAGAGAGAAAGACGTCTGAAAGAGAAAAACGCAAATGAGAGAATCTGAAAGTGTATTAGAAAGAGAGGTGGGAAGGGAGAGAGAGAGAGAGAGAGAGAGAGAGAGAGAGAGAGAGAGAGAGAGGGAGGGAAGGAGAGGACAGGAGAGAGAAGGAGAGACAGAAGGAGGGACTGACAATGAAAGTGGAAGAGAGGGAAGGAGATAGAAAGAGTAAAAGAGAGAGAAAAAGAAGAGAGGACAGAGAGGAAGGGACAGAGAGTGAAAGGGGGAGAGAGGCAGAGAGAAAGTAAGAAGGGCAAGTGAAAGAGGGGCAGGGACAGAGATAGAGATGAGGGAGAGACAAAGAGAAAAAGGAAGGGCAGAGAAACAGAGAGAGAGAGAGCGAGAGAGAGAGAGAGAGAGAGAGAGAGAGAGACAGAGAGAGAGAGAGAGAGAGAGAGAGAGAGAGAGAGAGAGAGAGCGAGAGAGAGAGAGAGAGAGAGAGAGAGCGAGAGAGAGAGAGAGAGAGAGAGAGAGAGAGAGAGAGAGAGCGAGAGAGAGAGAGAGAGAGAGAGAGAGAGAGAGAGAGAGCGAGAGAGAGAGAGAGAGAGAGAGAGAGAGAGGGAGAGAGAGAGAGAGAGAGCGAGCGCATCAAGGCTGAGAGTTTGTGTGATTAAATAAGTCTTCACTGAATCAGAGTTAAGTGTGTCTGACTTTATATTCAGTCTGGAGAGTCATTATAGTTCTGCTTCTCTTCAATTAAGCGCTCAGTCTTCAGGGTCAGCGCTCAATGTGATTCAGAACGGATGTCAAAAACAGCCACCTACGCTGAGCCGGGCAACTTTGGCATGACTGACCTTTTCAGTGTGTAATCTCAGATATACAGGCCAGAGAGGGCCACTACAGTCTCTGTACCTCACCACCCAGCAGGATTTCTCTCCCTTTTCTCAGCACAACACATATCGAGCCATTAAAGTCTCATTCGGTACAAGCTGAGATAGAGAAGGACTAGACACACAAACACAAGCATGCACAAATTTTAGTTTAGCGCACTGTGTGAACATTAGTAAAGCCAGAGAGGAGAATTTCCGCTCTGTAACTTCTTCCGGATTTCTCAGAGCGAGTCCAACATATACAGAGCGTTTGAATAAAATCATAGTTCCTATATATGCTTAAACTTTTAATATATAGGAATACATTAATTTCCTGAACACAGAACAGCATAAAACATTTTAACTCTTGACCTTGAGTTATCATAGTTTACTGAATTCAGAACCATCAGCCAACTGCGTTCGCACACTGTGGAATTAGACCTCCGCATTTAACCCATCCGTGCAGTGAAGCACCCACATACATGCACACTAGTGAACACACACACACACATACCTGGAGCAGCAGGCAGCCCTATCCACAGCGCCCGGGGAGCAGTTGGGGGGTTAGGTGCCTTGCTCAAGGGCACTTCAGTCACGGACTGTCAGCCAAAGGGATTGAACTAGCAACCTTCTGGTCGCAAGACTGGCTCCCTATCCTCCAGCCCACGACTGCCCCACGGGTTTAAAATAACGTCTTGTACATTTATGACGCCAGTGAGCGCGAACATCCAATGAGCTGCTCTGCTCGCCACCCAATCAGCACTCAGTAGTACTTTAATGCATCCTGCTGCCCAAAACCCGTTTGGTGTAGAAAAAGAAAACATACAGGAAAGTTTTCTTTGCTTTGTTTTTAGTGAAATAGATCCTTACACTTTCTAAAATTAAAGGAAACGTTCAGGGCGGGTGATTAGAAACTATTATAACCTTTCATTTTTAGCTGTTGAGCTCCATTTGCTCCCATTCATTGAGGACTCGCTCGTGGACGCCCTCTGCTGTTTTGCACTTATGTTTTTGATATAATGAGGGAAATAGGAAGTAGCCAGGCTTCTAATAAACCTGCTCTGATAAAATCCCAAAACACGCTGTTCACTTTTTTGCCTTTAGGATCTATTTAGCTGTAGGCAAAAGTTTAGGCACCAATGGGCATGCTTTGTTGATTTTCCAAGTGTGAAAAAGTGAACACACCCTCTACAGGAAACACACTTCTACACATTTGAATTCACAATTACTGCTTATTTACTGGAAAAATATATATATAAAAATAAAAAGTGGCCTGTGCAAAAGTTTTGCCACATTCAATTTTTTTCAGTTCAGATGAAGTCAGGATTTATTTACATACAACCCAAATTCCAAAAAAGTTGGGTAAAATGTAAATAAATGTGAATTAAAAACTAAATGCGATGATTTACAAATCATCAAGTTCTCAATGAGTCAGTATTTTTCATGAAATGGTAAAATTTCTCACTTTCAACATCTGACATGTGTTCTATGTTCTGTTGTGAGTGAAACAGGAGATTTGCAAATCATTGCACTCCATTTTTATTCACATTTATTTACATTTTACACAGCGCCCCAACATTTTTGGAACTGGGGTTGAAATTTTCCTTACAAAGTGACTACTGTTAGGAGTCCTATGAAAGTTATGAGCGTTAAATGCATGAACATCTCACATGACTGCTGTTAGAAGCCTTTGATGGCGATAGGTTAGCATGAATATGAGAAAAGCTTTGCAAATTGTGAAGCAGGTGACAAAATGTCTAAGATTAATTAGTTCTAGTTGGAGTGTGCGGGGACCAGTATCACCAGGAGGGTGAGTGGGTTTACTTTATTTTTTTACAATACATTAAAATCAGCAAAAAAGGAGGAATTATGCACTAAAGATTTCAAGAAAAATATTTTTTACCTAGAAAATTAACAGAACATGGAATATAACTGGGGTGCTCAAACTTTTGCACATGACTGTGTTTGCAGATGGACAGAAATGAAATACAGAGTGAACTAAAAAGATGCTACCAGAGTTAGAAACCACGACTGAGATGGAAATAGAGAAAGTGGTATACAGCGAAATGCCGAAGGGCAGGAGGTCCTGATTTTTCTTGGGATAGATGGGTTGGGTGAAGCGTTGGGGCTGCATGGCCCTCCAAACAGATGTTTTTCAGAGCCACAGTCCAAACAGTCCAAACCCACACATGTGAATATTTTCTTCATTAAAAAGTTACGATAACTATTGTGTTATCTTAGTTTAATGTCATTTCAGTTTACAATGGTCCTTTTTTTTCATAACAATCACTAAATGTACACTAATGTCTCAGTAACTTACTGAATTTCCCGTTCAGCCTTAAATAGTCCAGTAGTTCTGACACCGGGAGCACCAGAGTGTAACTGCTGCTCTATTTTAGGTGGAACTTCAAAATTTGAACAAGAAGCTTGCGAGTAGCTGACTTCAGCTTTCTATCACTGAATAATTAGGGCTGGGTGATAATAAATAATTATTACTAATAATTATTAATAATAATTACTAACCCCCCACAATTTTACCTAAATGTAACTAAAGCCCAGCAGTGAAGACTGAACTTTGAAGTAAAGTTCTTTATTTCAGGGTCCCATTTTATGGGGAAGAGAGAGAGAGAGAGAGAGAGAGAGAGAGAGAGAGAGAGAGAGAGAGAGAGAGAGAGAGAGATAGAGAGAGAGAGGGAGACAGAGAGAGTGAAAGAGAGAGAGCTAGAGAGAGAGAAAGAGAGAGAAATAGAGAGAGAGAGGGAGAGAGAGAGAGTGAAAGAGAGAGAGCGTGCTAGAGAGAGAGAGCTAGAGAGAGAGAGAGAGAGAAAGAGAGCTAGAGTGAGAGAGAGAGAGAGAGAGAGAGAGAAAGAGAGCGAGCTAGAGAGAGAGAGAGAGAGAAAGAGAGAGAAATAGAGAGAGAGAGAGAGCTAGAGAGAGAGAGCTAGAGAGAGAGAAAGAGAGAGTGAGCTAGAGAGCGAGAGAGAGCTAGAGAGAGAAAGCTAGAGAGAGAGAGCTAGAGAGAGCGCGAGCTAGAGAGAGAGAGAGCTAGAGAGAGAGAGCTAGAGAGAGAGAAAGAGAGAGAGAGAGAGCTAGAGAGAGAGAGCTAGAGAGAGAGAAAGAGAGAGTGAGCTAGAGAGCGAGAGAGAGCTAGAGAGAGAGAGCTAGAGAGAGAGAGCTAGAGAGAGAGAGAGAGCTAGAGAGAGAGAACGAGAGAGAGAGATGTGATCTCTTACTGTGCGAGCTGCTGTGGCTGGTGTGAGGTCAGCGACTGGTGGACAGGAGTGAAGGGCCGGGCAGACTGAACCCGTCTCCTCCTGCTCTGCTTCCAGAATGATGGGACCCCTGCAGCAACACACCCCCTGAACAGAAAAGAGAGAGAGAGTGTGTGCATATGTATATGTGTGTCTGTGTGTGTGTGTGTGTGTGTGTGCGCGTGTGTGTGTGTGCGTGTGGATGAAGTATATTGAATGTATACAATTATAACTTGAACACTGTAGATTTAAATATTAGAAAATAAAGAAAACAAAAGGTGTTTTAAGACGATTTTATTCAATATTTGAAATAAATTGGGAACAACAAGAAATGATTCAATTAAAACATGGAATGACTTCGTTATTTATTTTTTTCTTCATTCTTCATGTTTGGGGCGGGGACCATGCTTGATAGCCCACCTCCTTCCAGTCTAACACTGTATACATTTCCTACCTCAACCTTCTGGTGCAGTTTTGATCTGTTCATGTTTACCCATGTTGATCAAAAAGGGGGATTCAGTGTTGTGAGGAATTGTCCTACACTGTTAAAACGGAGAATCATTACAGAGTCCGTGTTTATAGAAAGCTCCCCCATCAAACTATGAGTAAGATATGTTTGATAAACAGTAATATGCAGCTTAAATAACTTAGTTTTAAAAGAGATTTCTCCACACAAATGTAAATATAGTGGATTGAGCTGTGTTCATATTCTCATGAATGTAAGAAATAGTTGTTGGGTATATCAATCAAACGGGATTATATTGGCAGTATAGCTGAATAAAAAATAACCTGAATAGTAAAAAGTAATGATCTACCTCATACTAAAAGTACTTGCGCATAGATGCCACTGAAAATGTAGGACATTAACCCCCTAAAATCCCAGGCTTATTACATACTCCAGCTTATTAATCAGTAACTACGCAATGTTGGAAACGAAGGTTCTGTGCAGCTACATTTTTTTGTTCATTAAGGTGCGAGCAATGTAAATGGACCTTCAAAGGTACAGCAGTGGTTTTAAGGTCCAGTTGTGAACCTTAAATATGTTTTTCCAGGTTAAAAGTATGTATTTGTACCATCCATCCATCCATCCATCCATCCATCCATCCATCCATCCATCCATCCATCCATCCTCTAAGCCGCTTCTCCCTCAGGGTCGTGGGGGGGTGCTGGAGCCTATCCCAGCGGTCATCGGGCGGAAGGCAGGATACACCCTGGACAGGTCGCCAGTCCATCACAGGTATTTGTACTGTTTTAATTAATTAAATTCATTTTGATGAAATGCCCCTTATTAATCCCACAACAGGGAAATTTCACCTCCGCCTTTTCCCCTTTCATGCAGTGAAACACCACATACACACTAGTAAAGACATACACTAGGGAGCAGTGAGCACACTTGCCCAGAGCGATGGGCAGCCCTATCCGCAGCACCCAGGGAGCAGTTGGGGGTTAGGTGTCTTGCTCAAGAGCAATTCAGTCACATACTGTCGGCTCAGGGGATCAAACCGGCGACCGTCTGGTCGCACGCCTGGTTCCCTAACCTCCAGCCCACGACTGCCCCCTAACCTAATGTTTTAAAACAGAACAATAAAATAAAAAGCCTGGAGATGAGACGGGGTGTCTGGAATTAGTACTTAAATCTCATTTCAATGGATTTTGGTACAATTATGTTCCCTGACCAAAGGTACTGAGATGTACCCTTGAGGGTCCCACCCCAGTGACAAGAGGGGCACAGCCCCAATGACTTTCGTACCTTTTTTCTGAGAGTGCAGGGACAATGCAAACTGGCTGAGCAATTCTTAGATTATAGAAAAGTGTAATAAACCCAGCAGGATGTGGCTATTTAAAGGGTTAAACATAACTAGTACACTGCCAGAAAATAAGGCCCCCTGGTTCATCAAGGTACAAGCAATGTAAATGCACCCTCAAAAGGTACCACATGGTTTTAAGGTCCAACTGTCCACTTTAACCAAGTCTTTCCCAGTGGAAATGTATGTTTTTTCATAACCTAGTGAATTAAAACAGAATAAATCAAGCATTTATTTTAATTAGTTTAAGATGGCTAAGGTAAAGGGTCACTCACAGCAAATTAGGTGTAAAGTCAAAGTCAGATAGAATTTAAAATGACCTCTCTTTAAACCAGTTCAGTAGAGTGATCCAAATGGGACAAACACGCAATAAATGAATTGCAAACGAAGTAAAAAGGCTGGAGATGAGACCGTGTGGAGTCAACACAACTTAAAAAATACACCTGCAATGGATTGTGGCACAATTATGTCCCATAACTAAAGATGCTGAAGACTTGCCTCTTCGTTTACCACCCCAGCGACAAGAGGGGTACCACCGCTGACTTGTTTCTGAGAGTCTAGAACGTCAAAAGAACATATTTGCAAAAATCTCATGTGCAACAAATCGAAATCTTCAGTGGAATTCAATAATGACAATAGCAACAAAATAGAAATGACTCTTCTTTTCCTCTTCGCCCTGTCAGTCACAAAGGAAAAGATGAGCCATTGTGAAACTGAAATGGTTGTACATCAGTTCAAATGAGATGTGGACCCCTGACCAGCAGGGGCCATAAAATGAATAGGTGCTACTTTGGCTGTCACTCGCCCTGGCCTCGAGCTGCAGAGGTTCCTCCATCAGTCAAAGTGGAAAGATTGTTCTGGTGCCAAATTGCAATGATCCCAACTGGTGATCCCAACCTGTATAGCAGTGTATGTTCTTCTGACTCGCAGTCTATTACATACAAATCCACTAAGGACATTATGAATCGCTGAGCAGAGTCCTACCTCTCTGCCTCTCTGTCCGTGTCCGAGTCAGAGGAAACGGAAGGTGGTCGGATTGCCCTTTTCCTCCTCTCCTCTCTCCTCCTCTTTTCCCTCTGTTGCTCCTCCTGCACCTCCTGTTCCTGGAGGAGGTGAAAATAGCTGCAACCCTGCTTCACTGCCAGGACCAGCTTCCTATTGAGAAAGTGACAAAATATATGGTTAGGAAAATAGCAATTTACTCTGGAACGCATGTGTAATTACACATGGGAAAATACGCATTTACAGCTATTAAGACAGACTTGAGTAATTACATGAGTGAAAGCTGAAGTAGAGACTTGTGTATATATGTTAGTTGTACTAATGTGATCCAGCTGTAACAGTGACTACATCACCTGTAGTTACAGCCTTGTGGCCTGTTATTAATGTATAACTACATAGTTATTAGACATGATGAATATAAATGACAAAAACAAACCACAACACAACAACAACCACCACAACAAAAGCTATGCTGGTTTCGAACATACACAAAGAGTTTTAGTTCATGTCGGAGCAGCAAGTGAGACTGCAACCTTGACCTTCATGGCCACATGGTGAGCAGTTAGATCCTGTTTTTTTTGGATTAAATGTCTCCAAAAGTCTGAAAATCAGTCACTACTGAAACACAGATTTTCTGTGGTTAATCTTATAATAAAAATATCAGGAATTCATGAGTGTACACACTGCAAAAATAATATCTTAACAATTTCTTAAACGTAGTCAATAAATCTAATATGTCTCATTATGAGGCTGTTTTAAGATTATTCCATCTGTTTCTGGACATTTTACTTGATTTAAGTGAGACTGGGAGACTGGGGTTTAATCCCCTGCCGGGGCAGGCAGCCTACACTATACCAATAAGAGTCCTTGGGCAAGACTCCTAACACCACCTTCACCTACCCATGTAAAAATTGATCAAATTGTAAATCGCTCTGGATAAGATTATCGGCCAAATGCCGTAAATGTAAATGTAAATTTCATCTAGTGATAGGTTCTTATTCCAGAGGCAGATTGTTTTACTTGTTCCGAGAAACAATGAAGATAATTTTGCTCGTTTCAAGCAGTAACGCTTAAAAAACAGAACATGTTCTGCCAGGAAATACACTTTCATAAGATAAAACTGCTTAAAAACAGGTAAAGCATGTCTAGAAATAAGTAAAAAAAATCTTACAATATTCTTACGACAGTCTCATGATAAGAAACAGTAGATCTTTTGGCTGTGTTTAAGATGTTTACACGCACTAAGATCAATTTGTGCAGTGGTTCATTTACAACATTTGGCAAACTCTCTTACCCAGAGCAACTTACAGTATGATTAATTTACACAGGTAAGCGAAGGTAGTGTTAGGATTAGTGTAAGGAAGTTAAGTGATACTTTTTTGATCCCACAACTGGGGAAATTCCACCTCCGCATTTAACCCATCCGTCAAGTGAAACACCACATACACACTAGTGAACACACACACTAGCGGGCAGTGAGCACACTTGCCCTATCCACGGCGCCCGGGGAGCAGTTGGGGGTTAGGTGTCTTGCTCAAGGACATCTCAGTCATGGACTGTCGGCACTGGGGATCAAACCGGCAACCTTCCGGTCACAGGGCCAGATCCCTAACCTCCAGCCCACGACTGCCCCAAATTTTAATTTAAATCTCTGCTCAAAATGAGCTAAACTCATCACTGAAACAGTCACAACTGAAACATCTGGTAAGGTTTTGGTAGTGTTATGATTGATTTGGTAGTGAATGATAAATCAATCATTTGTTTTAATGAATTAAACAGTTAAGTTACAGGGTCACTAAAAGCAAAAGGAATTGGGTGTAAAGTCCAAGTCCAGCTTCCAATCAGCTGTGCTTTGTGAATGATTCACCTGCGAGACACGACAGAGGCCGAGAGACGAGAGACACACAGACGCCAGGCTTGGAGCCCCTGCACTATAGGGTTTGTGTTGTTCTCACCTCGTTCAGCTCAAGAAAGGATTAATTAGCTTATAATATAAGATACTTTAACAGGAGAAACCACAATTACTCAGCGCAGGGGTTGCAGGACTGGAGCTGAACTCTGCACTAACTGCACTTGCAAACATACAAAATCACATGAAACACATCATAGTTTTCTGACCCACTGTTATGGGATGGCGGGGAGGCGGACCCAAGTGCAGAAATGAAAACTAGTGGAAAAAAAGGGAGCAATTAGATTTATTGTGGGAATGGAGTTTATTTGATCCGCAAGGCCGGTGATGTTGTGGGTGTGGAGCTGGACTCGCTGACGGCCGTGTCGGAGAGGAGGATGCTGTCTAAGCTTAGGGCCATTATGAACAATGTCTCCCACCCACTCTACGATGCGGTGATGAGACACAAGAGCTCATTCAGCTCAAGACTCATCGTACCAAAATGCACCACAGAGCGCCACAGGAAGTCATTCTTACCTGTGGCCATCAAACTCCATAACTCCTCCCTCAGTGTGTGATTCAAAAAACTGTTCATATGTGCAATAACAACAATTGTGTGTGTAGAGTACTTAAATCTGGTGTACATACTGTAAATTCTATATATTGTCTTAAATTATTAGTAAAGTGTTTATTTTTACATAAATGGCTGCAACTGTAACAACTGCAATTTCCCCCTGGGATCAATAAAGGAATCTGAGACATTGCACATGAGGTAACCCAGAACCAGGTTCAAACCACCGCTGTACGGAACGGCGGTCTGTGGAGTTACCGCTGCGCCACTGGGATGCACAGGCAACAACGGGTATGGCACCTCAAGGAAGGGTAAAAAGAAAAGGTGGGCCCGTCAAACAAAGGGGATGCTGAAACCAGTGTGCTCAAATGAAATCTGACCAATAAACGTGAAATAAAAGAAGATGAGAAAACAAAAATGACTTCCTCTGAGATGTCGAGGAGAAGTCAGGCTTTAGACGTCACTTGTTTGCTCTTCCTGGAGCAAACAACCTCTTACAGGGCATAGAGCAGTTTGTAGCTGAAGCCTTCTTAGTGGGACACGTTCTCTTTGTGGTCCTCTTTTCTTTTGTTCTTTTAGTTTTAGGGCAATTTCTTCTCACAGCCCTCTTTTCTTTTCTTATACATGACTAAGTACCGTACTGGTCCCCCTCTTTAAAGGTGTGACAAACACTACTGTTTGCCGCAGCCTTAAGTAGTGGAGCCTGCAGGTGTGTCGAGTTGAGCCTAATTAGTCTGTGGCGCCTCGCTGCCATCGCCCTCTGTTGGCAACAGGCGAGCCAGGCTGGACACCTTGCTGCCGTCACCCTCTGCTGGTAGCAGCAGGGGATGGCCGGACCCTTTCACCCACACGACATTCAGTCTTATATTTAACGTCTATGTTTCTCCATTCAAACGTCATTTTAAAAATAGTTATACCAGCTATTCGCAGCTTGGGGAACAACTGTTTATCTCTCGGCTGTTAACATTAGTTAAAGTTCTCTAAAGGCTAGAATTGTTCACATCTGTGTTAATGAGCTGATGTCGTTTCCCTCCTATGATGGCAAAGAGGTGTTTCTCCTCTTTATGCAACACCATGGGATCCTTTACCCACCCTGAGGTGAGGAGCTGGTGGGCTTCTGTGCTTTTAGACTCAGAGTAGGGAGAGGGGTTGTGTATGAGATAAATATAAATGTCAGGAAAACACAAATTTGGTAGCTTTTCTGCCAGTTTAAGTGGGACCAGCAGTTCAGGGGAAACTGTATAAGGATCACAGACTAGCAGCGAAGCCACAACAGAAAAATCGCATGACTGAAACCCTGGGATAGGAAGTTAGAAAGGCATAGCCTTCTCCCTAAACTCCATAACGTGCCCAGCATCCGCAGAGATAAACATGATTGTGCCGTTTGTATTGTAATGTAGTTCATTGTGCTCAGAAGGTCACATCGCTCGGTGGACACAATCCAGGAAAAACACAGACATTCCCAGCAAGCATGAAAACCAACAGCAAAAGCCAAAACGACACTGGAGGTAAAGTGTGCAGTGGGTCCAGTGCACGAACAGTAACTTCTGCCTGAACGAAAGCCAGCCACAGTAATTGTGTTTTACTCCTCAAAAAGGCCAGAGCGCCCCAGCTTTGGCATAAATAATTCAGAATTCTGGGCCCTATCAGCGTCTGTCATAAATGTCAACCATTTTGCCATGCCCAGAGAGAGAGGGGCCTGCAGAGGAACAATATGTTATATCCCCCCCTTCATACACCAAATGCCACCGGTGATGCCTGCCAGGCTCAGACTGCACTCCAGTCACTGGGCATGAGAAAGAGGGAAAAGGAAAAATAGAGTGATAAAATGGAAAAGAGAGGGGAGAAAGTGAGAGAGAGGTGAACGAAGGACTTCAGTCCATTTTATTGTAGATTTGCGTCAAAAAGAGTAAAGATATAATATAATGTCGTTACACAGGGACACGGGGTTCTTTTCCAACAACTGATTAAGCATCTCCACACCTTCCGCACAGCAGACTGACCCTACAGCAGCCCTCTGCTGTCCAGCAGCATCAGACCGACACGTTTTACAGCAGCTGGCAAGCGCTGTTGGATGAGTTTTTGAATTCACACACAACATCCAAACAAGCGCTCTTCAAAAGAGGCCACAACGAGGTTTTTAATTCTCGTAGGTGTTGTATTCCTCATATGGATGGTAGCCAGCGCAGCCATTCTATAGCTGTAGCTGCCATTCGTCACTGCAGTAACTTTTTTCACTATTCCTGGTGGAGCCTGACCCTACAGCCTACTGGTCAGGTTTGGAATCATGTGTTTGTATATCTAAATATTTATTATGCACATAAAAACATCGCTTTTTATGAGTGAACAAACTGCTCAGCATCAAGGTACATATAATAAAATGAATATCCAACATGGCACATATTTGGCTGACTGAGAATATATATATATATATAATATCTCCATTTTTGACATTTTTCAGTTTTTGACGTAATTTAAAAATGCCTGTTGATCTTTATATCATATGTAAATTTCATGATTACATTAAAAGTAAAGTAGGTTTTTTTCTTCTCCTGTAAAGTTACCATTTTGGAGATTCTGACAACAGCAATATATATATATATATATATATATATGGCACATTTTATTAATTATTACACAGATTATTAATATAGAACATGGCATTTTATGTTATATATGATACAAATTACATCAAGCAATTATTTATATAGAATATATAATATTTATATGGCACTATATATATATATATATATATATATATATATATATATGACATAAATTATTAAATAAACCTTCTGGATCAAGTTACAAAGAAACTAAAATTAACAACAAAAAATCTTTGTTCAAACTGTTTTAATTGACTTTTTTTTCGAATTCATACATTACACAGTATACTTCTAGTTATTGTTATATCTTTACGTATTATTTTATCTTCATTATTTTATAGAAAACAACAAAAAGCAATGCGATAAATGATCCCAAACTTGTGAACGCTATTGTATTTGAAACTGTTACTATTTTTTCAGATGAATTTCACACAATACGACTGAACTTTTATTCCAGTTAACATTTTTGACAACATTCTTTCATCTGAAGAGGACCTCAATACACTGACTGTAAGGCTATTCTGAGCTGAATGCAGGACACAAGTCGAATCTCTTACAACACACATTCCACAAACAAACAAGGAGAAAATTCCAGCAGGAAATCTGCGTTGTAAACAGACAAACAGACCCTTGATGAGGTAATCCCTCAGCATCTGTGCATGCCACTCATTTCAACTAAATTATTGACACAGCCACAGAGCGTAATTATGCCAATGACGGGAAAACTAACCTCGAGTGCCAAAGATGCTTCCAGAGACTGTCGGGGTCCGTTCTTCTCCCAGCTTTCAGAAGCTTTGGAGGTGATTTCTGAAGGAAAAAAGACAAAAGGAATCCAGATTAGCAGAAGACCACGAAAGAATCACTGATATGAAAATAAACCTATGTAGGAATACAGGTGCACATCCAGTTACATTACAGGTATATGTACATTACAACAGGCTCTCCTACAGATAATATAATTAAACATGTTTTTTTAATTAATGATTTATTTAGTTGCTGGGTACCTGGGTACAACTTAAATTGGGGTAAAATGTACTCCGTGTCATTACAACATAGTTAAAGAGTTACTGGTGATCTTCACGCATTGCCATAGCAACATCATCTGAGAATTCTGACAGCTGTGTGAAGGTCACTTCTCAAAATTCACCCTGAACACCGTTTTAGTCCAGTGAAAGTAGCTGTCAAGTTCTGATGATAGAATTCACTTTGTCTTTATTTAAACCTGGAAATAAAGACATTTTCTGTTTAATTCAGAATAGATTGACTTGAAATTCTCCGTTCTAGAGAAATTTACAGAGTCAGAAATGTTCACAGTGGTGGCGATAGGAACCAGACGTCCACCTCTATAAACTCCGCCACAGAAAGTCATCGTCAAATCACCATCAAATGGTTATAAATACTCCTGAGAAACGCCTGAGGCATCTTTATGGCAGTTTTGTGATAAAGATTTGGCCTAAAACATATTTTCATCAATACATTTTAATCTGTTTGTGGTGGAGGGATATATATAAAGGGGTTTCTAAGGCTAAATAGTCCCCAAAGAAAGATTAGGGATTTCAGATTTACCACTATTTGACCAGCATCAACATTACATATGAAAAAAAAGCTCAAGATGTGTTGGTCCACTGGTGGTTTTGGATAGTAAATAAAATGGCTATATTTGTGTTGTAGACACTGTGGCCTCTGGTTCCTATCACCACCACTGTAAAGAAATCAGTCCGTGAGTTTTTCTACAAATGAATCATTTCACATTAAACAAAAATGACTTTGTTTACATCCCAACCACTGAATAATGCAGACATTGTGAAAAATGAAGGGAATTCCCCTTTAAGCCAAAGAAAATTTATGACAAGCAAAATGAAAAAAATAAAAAGATTTTGGATTCTAGATAACAAACCTTATCAGACGACTCTGAGACAGATTTGATCTACTTAATAGAGGCTTCTTCACAAACTTGTATTCCATGCCAGCTCAAGTACATGCAGTGATTAAAGCAGAAGAACATCATCTTCTTCTTCTTTCAGCTGCTCCCTTTATGGGTCGCCACAGCGGATCATCTGCCTCCACCTTGCCCTATCCCCTGCCTCCTCTACTTTCACACCAACCATCTCCATGTCCACCTTCACTACATCCATAAACCTTCTCTGAGGTCTACCTCTTCTCCTTCTACCCGGCAGCTCCATCTCCAACATTCTTTGGCCCAATATATCCACTATTCCTCCTCAACACATGTCCAAACCATCTCAACCTGGCCTCTCTGGCTTTATCTCCATTAAAGCAGAAGAACATAATGTACCAAATACTAAGAACACATTTCAAGGATTCCACTTTGCATGCAAGTTGGTATGCTGCTAATCTAATTTATAAAGATAAAAACTGCAGAAAAATGTGAAAAACAGAACCATGTTCAATAATGATCTATAAGACTTTTGAATCCCGTTGTATGTTATTTAATTTATTCCTACTGGTAGACCTACTGTAAGGTGGAGCGAGGAGGCGGACGCATACGCTGAGATAAGCGACTTTTATTGAGGGCAAATCCAGGGTCGTGGTCATGACAGTCCAGGTTCATACAGCCAACACGGAGAGATCGCGGGACAGACATGACGAACAGAATACAGGATCAAACAATCAGCACAAAGACCAAGATACATCCATACATCCAACAAACATCAAACATATCAAACAAAGACCAGCGAAAAACAAAGGGCTTAAATACGACCCCGTGAAGACGAGGGACAGGTAAAAACAATCAGGGGCAGAGTCACAAAACAAGGCGGCAGGACTAGGGATACCAAAACAAAGAAGCACATGGACTATCAAAAGGTAAACAAAAAGCACATGGGGGAGTGGGAGGAGCCAAGCGTGACACCTACACATTACACCTACAGGAGCTTTTATGCCATCCCATTCTAAATCCATAGGCATTAATGTGGTCCCCCTTTGCAGCTATAACAAATTCCACTCATCTGGGAAGCTTTCTACAAGATTTTAAAGTGTGTGGGATTTTTTTGTCCATTCATCCAGAAGAGCATTTATGAGGTCAGACACTGGTGTTGGACGAGAGGGTCTGGTTCACATCTCCATTCTAGTTCATCCCAAATGTGGTCAGCTGGGTTGAGGTCAGGGCTCTGTGCAAGCCAGGTCGAGTTCTTCCACACCAAACTCACTCATCCATGTCTTTATGCACCTTGCTTAGTTCGCTGGAGCTCAGTCATGCTGAAACAGAAAAGGGTCATCCCCCAACTGTTCCCACAAAGTTGTTAACATACAAATGTCCAAAATGTCTGGGTCTGCTGAAGCATTAAGAGTTCCCTTCACTAACTAAGGGTTCTAGGCCAACCCCTGAAAAACAACCACCAAACTTTACAGTTGGCACAATGCAGTCAGGCAGGTAACGTTCTCCTGGCATACACCAAACCCAGACTTGTCCATCAGACTGATGGAGAGAGAAGCCTGATTCATCACTCCACAGAATACATTTCCATTGCTTCAGAGTCCAGTGGTGGTGCTTTACACAACTTCCAATTGACGCTTGGCATTGCATTTAGTGATGTAAGGCTTGCAGGCAGCTGCCCGGCTGTGGAAACCCATGCCATGAAGCTCCATGAAGCAGTTTTTGCGCAGATGTTAAAGCCAGAGGAGGTTCAGAACACTGCAGTTATTGAGTCAGTAAGCGTTGGCGACTTTTGCGCACTATGCACCTCAGTACTCAACAAATGGCTCTGTAAATTGCTGTGGTTCCTAAATGCTTCCTCTTTTCAAAAATACCACTCACAGTACACCGTGGAACATCTAGTAGGGAAGAAAGTTTGTGATCTGACTTGTTGCAACAGTGACATCCTATTACAGTCCCATGTTCGTACCGAGTAAACTCTATAGAACAACCCATGCTTTCACACATGGGCAGACTGCCTGTCTAGGTGCTTGATGTTCTGCACCTGTGGCAGTGGGACTGAACAAAACACCTGTATTCAATGATTAAGTGGTGTGTCTCAATTCTTTTGTCCATATAATGTAGTATACATCACATACAGTGGGATCTGTCCAGGCTAAACAATTAGAAACTTTCAAAACAACTTTTTTTTTTGGAACTTTTCATTCAAAGATTTATTAAGGACAGAGTAGATGCCATTGAGTATCTAAGCACACTGTTAGATAGTAGATTAACCTTCAAAACCCATTCAAAATATATCTACCAAAAGGCTTTGCAGAGATTATATCTGCTTAGGATTTAAACAGCTTTTCTGTAAGCGTGGATATTTTTGAGCTAGTTTGTAAAAGCATTATTGAGAGTGTCTAGACGTACAACATCTCAACTTGGTATAGCATTCCTGGAGTACGGAATAGGAAGAAATGGTCTAGAGTTGTCACAAGAGAAAATCATAGGAAAATCACAAAGACAGCTATGTGAGGTGTATGAGGCCTTTAATAGACGGGAAGACCAGCAGATTCTCATGGAGTCTTCAGATTCTCTTTTTAAGGAACTTGAAAAGCTCCTTTATATTTTAGGGCACCAAAGGTCATAAAAAACATTTTGGAGTGTTGGTTTATTCGACAAGCAGTTTCTTGGAGGAATTTACATTGTACATACACCAGTCAGGCGTAACATCATGACCACCTCCTTGTTTCTACGCTCACTGCCCAGTTTATCAGCTCCACTTACTGTATAGCTGCACTTTGTAGTTCTACAGTTACAGACTGTAGTCCATCTGTTTCTCTGATACTTTGCTAGCCCCTTTCACCCTGTTCTTCAGTGGTCAGTTATATGAAGTTTCTCCATGTTATGCTTTATATTGTCTGTGTAAGGGCTGTATTGTGAAGCCAAAGGCAAATTTCTAGAAATGGACAATAAAGTTATCTGTCCATTTCCCTGAGTAAATGAATTGTCTTGCTGATATTGGCTTTTCGACTTTGTGGTCATCAATAAATTTGTCAGTATTTGACGCAGCCATTTATCACCGTTTTCCTATTTATTTGGACTTTTCTTTTGTACAGTTGTATGCAAAAGTTTGGGTGCCCCTGGTCAAAGTACATTTTGTTGAATTTCATTAAAGAACACACATATTTTAATGCACAATTACCGTTGATGTACTTAATTAAACACAAAGTTAGCAAAAAATCTCACACACACACACACACACACACACACACACACACACACACACACACACACACACACACACACACACACACACACACACAAATTTTCTAAGCCGCTTCTCCCTCAGGGTCGCAGGGGGTGCTGGAGTCTATTCTAGCGGTCATTGGGCAGAAGGCAGGAAACACTCAGGACAGGTCGCCAGTCCATTGCAGGGCAGACAGACAGACATACACAATCACTCACACACCCACACCTAGGGGCAGTGTAACATGTCCAGTTGGCCTGACTGCATGTCTTTGGACTGCGGGAGGAAACCGGAGAACCCCGAGGAAACCCACGCAGACACGGGGAGAACACGCAAACTCCACACAGACAGGATGCCAAAAATCAATAAAATGTCATTTGAGCAGGTTTGTTCAAACTTTTTTTTGCGTATGACTATGTGTTTAGGTGGGAAAGTCCATCTGGTTCAAACAACATAAAATGACATTAAATTAATTGTGCTTTGTCAATTAACCAGACTTTTCTAGCAAATGTTACACTCTCAAAACAAAGGAGTAAACTGCCACTGGGGCAGCACTCCTCATGTCACTGGGGTGGGACCCTCAAGAGGTCATCTCGGTCACCTTTAGTCAGGGAACATAACTGGACCATAATCCACTGAAATGATATGTTCTAAGCTGTACTGACTCCACACACCCCGCCTCGCCTCCAGGCTTTTATCTTGTTGTTCTGTTTTAAAACGGTTATGAAAAGGTACCAATATGAACTTTTCACCTGGAAAAACTTCTTTAAGGTTCACAATTGAACCTGAAAACCACTGCTGTACCTTTGAGGGAACGTTTACACTGTTTGTACCTTGAACGAAAGATTGCACAGCACCTTTATTTCTCACAGTGTAGAACTAGTCCCTCAGTCTGTTACGACTGATCCCAGCTATGGGGTAAGTTGCAACCGTGCCAATCATGGCATTTACAGCCAAATTGCTCATAAATGGCAACCAAATTTTACATTTTCATTTGTAGCAGAAATGTGTATGTTGCTTATATAAAAGTGTTTCTCAAATACTTTTAAAACTGATTTAATAATAAAGGAAAAAAGACATGCAAACAGACTTGGCAAAGGAAGCTTCTGATTCTGATTCTAATGAAAAAAGCTTCCTTGAATGACCCCCGAAGTTGTGGTAAAGTAACTGGAAGAGAGCCACCCACAGGCCCAATTCTCAAAGTGTGACATTCCAAGAGATAGTTCATCAGTCAATGAACCGGCCGAGTTTAATTAGAAAAAGTTTCACATCTCTTCATCTCGCCTCCTCGCACGTCTTCGTGCTCTCATAAGACCCTCCGCTGACTAATACCTTATTTTCTTGTGAAGTGTCCATAGGGCTCGTGTGACACAAGCCACCGTCATCATTCTCGCTGATCTCTGCCTTGGGTGCCTATGAGAAAAAAGAAAAAAAAAAACAGTGTCAAATCAGATAGTGCTGGCTTGCCATAATCCTGTTCTGCTTAGTCATAAGGGCACACTCACAGTGTCCTTCTCGCAAAAGAACACAACCTAAGGGGACTGTACAGCTAGATTTAGGATTTTGTGAAAAATATCTAGTGCTTCAGATCGTTAATCCTAAGCTCATCTAAATACATCCATGTCAAAGGTTTTTGGACAGCTAACTTTTCGGAATCATTTTATTAAATAAACATGTTTTTTTGTTCTTTGGCAATAACTTAAAGCGTTCATATCCTACATTTTCCTTTCCTTTTCTTTTATTCTTTTAGATTATTATTTACAAAACTGACCGTGAAACAACAGTCTCCTCCGAACACAACATTTCCCAGCAAGCACATCATTCTCCACCAAAATATCAACATTCCCCGAAAAAAACATTTCAAATACTGTCATTCCCCACCAAACACCATCATTCTCCAACAAACAATGTCATTCCCCACCAAACACAAGCCACCAACCACCAACATTGTCCATTGAAACACCATCATTCTCCACCAAACACAAGCTAACAACCATCTACTTTGTCTATCAAAACACCAACATTCTCCACCAAACACCATCATTCTCCATCAGCCACCAACATTCTCCACCAAACACAAGCCACCGAACACCAACATTGTCCATCGAAACACCATCATTCTCCACCGAGCACAAGCCACCAACCATCAACATTGTCCATCGAAACACCATCATTCTCCACCAAACACTGTTATTCTCCTCCAGTCACCAACATTCTCCAACAAACACCATCATTCTCCACCAAACACAAGCCACCAACCACCAACATTCTCCACCAAACGTCAACATTCCCCAACAAACACTATCATTCTCGTTCAAACACCATCAATCTGTAGAGACGAATCAGAATGTTCTAGAGCACCACACCAACCCAATATTTGGGTTTACTGATGCTTGTTGGACATCATACTGTACATTATCTATTCTGATGTCTTCATGATCTGAAGGTCATTTAAAAAAAAACAAAAGCTCAATTTGTCACAACTGTTCCTTGTTGGTTTTTCCACCCCAGAACAATGTACTAGCGCCATCAGAAGACTCCTGTTTGTAGAATAACATCAGACTTCATGTGCCACAGGCTTCTGGCTGATAAATGTGGCTCCTTTGAGACTGAGGTGTCTCCTCCGGCCGCCCTCTTGCTTCTCTCCTCCATCCCTCACTCCCCTGCTGATAGATGATCTCATTTGCAGTAAATCCGTTCGTGTTCGAGACGGACACACTGCTGTGCGCTCTCCCAGCTTAAAACACATGCCGCGTTTTCCCCTACTGACAACAAGCGTCTACAAACAGAGTCTTAAAACAACAGCTCTGCTCCAAATTTAGATGCATTTCAATAAGAGCACAGCGCAACGACAGCAGCTGCATACAGTGATACTAAAATACATACAGAAATAGATGAATATCTTATTTTCTCTCTTACCTTCAACTGAGGATGTTGAGTTATAATTTAAACGTAATGCGATGGCAATTAGATAAAACCACAAAACCAGGGCTCAATAATCAGGGTTTGTGTTTTGTGTTCTTGTTTATTTTACTGTACATTTTGCTCATATACCCAGTGACTCTTGTATCACACACACATGCACGCACACACGCACGCACACACACTTATTACATATACTATATTATATATATAACACTGTTGTTGGAAGAAAACCTCATATCTCCAAAATGGTAACTTTACAGGAGAAGGAAAAAACATACTTTACTTTTAATGTAAGTCAATGGAACCATTTTTCCCAAGTCATTCTGGCTTGTTTTTTTTGGCCCATACTTCATGAAATTTACACACAATTTAAAGAGCAACAGGCATTTTCACATTGTGACAAAAACTAAAAAACAACAAAAATTGAGTTTTCTTACATTTTGCTCATAGACCCATTGATATCTATATCCCTCACACACACACACACACACACACACACACACACACACACACACACACACACACACACACACACACACACACACACACACACACACACTTATGTACACATTGCTGTTGTTAGAAGACAAAAACATACTTTATGAATTTACAGAATTTCTCCAAGTCAGTTTAGGTCATTTCGTTTGGTTCATTCATCATAAAATTTTCCAATTATGTCAGAAACTGAAAAACATCAAACATGGAGATACAAGTTTTCTTCTGACAGCAGTGATAAAACACACGATGATGATGATGTAGTCAGAACAACACACATAATGATGATGGACCAAGGACAACACACATAATGATGATGGACTCACATCAAGGGTAACACACATGGTTGATGGTTGATGATATATATGTGTTTATATATCCATTTTACCATATTAGTGCACTTTTTAGTTCTACACTTGGAGTGTAGTCTGTCTGTTTTCTTGCCTACTTTGTTAGCCCCCTTTTACCCTTGTTCTGTTCTGGTGATCTTTTTATGCAAAACAGTAAATATAAATCTGAACAATATTCAGATAAACCTTTATCAATATTGCTGTCTAACACTGGCCCTGTGGGCTCGCCAAAGATGATGTTAAATATCGTTTTGCATCGGAATTTCTACAACCCTGAATTTTCTTATTAAGCTTCTTACTGGGTAGCTTTTTGCTCTACTTTTCCTTTCCACCTTAAATGGAGCAGCGGTTACACTTTGGTACTGTACAGATGTCTGAATGTAACTTCTGTACCATTTAAGGTGGAATGAGAACGAGAACTTCAGCTTCACCAAATTTCACGAGTATTTTGCATCCCATGTACTCGCTCCTCTGACGGTCAGACACTGCTGGAATCAGAAAAATATTACAGTCATTCTTCAGTACCAGCAGGTCATTGTTTTTTTTTTGTGCACAAGGCCCCGGCTATGGCCTTGTCTGATGCAGCGGACCGAGTCAGGTGGATTCTCAGGCGATGCAAGAGCAAGTTTGGCAGTCGGTCTGGTGTCATCGTTAGGCAAAGGCAATCCGAAAAGCCAAGCTATTCTTCTCTGTCATCATCCCTGACTGAGCCATTAAACAGCACAACATTAGTGTGAATTGCACTGTTTGTACATTGCATTATTTCTCATATTATTATATGTCCTACATTTGTGACAAAATTCATACCAGAAAAGAATTGAATTCTTCGGTACATCAGCAACTACTAGTGCCTATCCATTTGTTTTGAAATAGCAACACAGTCATGGTTATAGAATTGGCCCAAGAGTCCTACTCTACCTCTCCTCAGAGAAAATATGCTCCCTACCGGCCTACTAATACTCACACGTCTTTAAACAAATATATTCCGTTTCCACTTGATGTTGACAGAGCTGCTACCCAGCTACGAAGCAGAATGGACGACCAGACTCCATATGTTTACAGGACAAGACAGCGGCTAATGGCATTTGCTTAGACAATCCCCAAGTGATTTGTAAGAGGCCGTACGACAACTGCTTATGCAACGTGTGTTTTACTGGGTCCCTTCCTGGAAACCATTGGGAAGCGGCACGGCTGTTTGTTACACTGCGTGCTGTTTAAAATTCAGTAGCTCCGCCTGAACAGCAGGCTGTCAGAGAAAGAGAAAAAGCCCATTAAAGTGGCCTCTCCTGCACCGTCTTCAACATTTGCCAATGCAAGCATCCTCCACTCCACCAAGTCACTTCCAATAATGCACACCAAGCCACTATATATAAGAGAATCTGCCTAGATCAGCAGCCAAACACAGGCAATAACAATGATGAATGCAAAGTCCTGGGGACAACACCTCCCACTTGACATTTTCTATCCCACAATGCATTCGGTACTTTAGATTTCACAGCGCGGGCTGTGATTGCAGCTCTGTAGCCCACAGTGAGAGAGTAAATTGTGTTACAAATGTAAGCCGCTGTGTCTTTCAGCAGCATTTGTCGAAGGCTCTGAGAGATGCGACTGAATTATCAGGTGTGATGGGGGGCATCATTCACTACAAGGCCTAATGCAGCTGCGCCACTGGAGAGAAGAAAACAAGGGACACATGGGAAGGCCTTTATCAAAGACTGTGTCCTTGTGCTGCCATGTGCACATTGGAGTCAGAGAGATATTCTTTATGCTGTTAATCTGTTCTGTATCAAAGATCAGCATCCATTTAGTCCAACTGCAGCATTAGGCCACTAATGGTGGAAACAGGATGGACAGACTGCCATGGTAGAAAAACCCTGCCCAGTCACTGAGAGAGAAAAGGAATCACAGGAAAGCAGGATGCAGAAAAGATTGCTAAAATGATGGAAAGCGTACCTCACAATACATATACTTAGAACACAAGGCATCAATTTACGCACACATCTATACACATTATCTAAGCCGCTTATCCTCCTGGGTCACGGGGGAGCTGGAGCCTATCCCAGCGGTCATTGGGCGGAAGGCAGGAAACACCCTGGACAGGTCAGACAAACAGCCAATTTATGCGTCCTGACTTCATTATCTGATTTCAGACAGCGTTCATGTGGCGCCTCCCGATTTTTTGATGAATCAGTGACCATTAGAAAGCAGCAAGAAACATTAAACTCTAGAAACCATCACTATATAAATAGGGATGCATGACTTGGCCAAGACTGCAGTTGACAGATTTCGCTCCAAACACAGGACCAGCAATCTGGCCACTTATTATTTTGATTTTGGCTGATCTGTGGTGTAATTTTGTGAGATAAATGATATGAGGCAGGGAGGTGCACTTGCACTGTATCTGAGTTCTGCTGCTACACCTAAACCAAAATGTCACAGCATCGTTATGCATGAATCATTGCACTAAACAGTCAGTGGCCTTCAACTTTCCATGTTGCGCTTGGATTCATGTCATTTAAATAGGCAGCTGATCTTTCATTTAAAAAATTAAAAGGCTCTTTTTTTTCAATAAAGATGGAAAAATGCTCTTTATATTTTGCGGTCATGAACAGTCCAGCTCGACTGTATCCGGGCAACTTTGTGTGCAGGAGTGGGTAAAGAGGGCTCCCCATATGTTCATGGTATGCAGTTCCCTGCAGAGCGTTCTTTCAGAAATTTGTTGTGAAGAACCAACGTTGACCTCTAGAAGTGATTCTTGCCTGAAAACAGTGATTTTTATTTACAATCTGGAAAAAAGTGCCGGCAATCCCTGTCCACCAGCTTTACTTTTATAAAAAAATTGGGATTTTTGCCACTGCTGGTGACCTGTATGGCTTTTTATAACAAACTTTATTAAGGAATATTATTTCAATATAAACACATTTTCAGATCCAAAATACAAAATCCACATTCATCAACATTTCTACAGTATTATTTACATTAGAAACATACAGTACTGATTAAAAATCCAGCAGAGTCCAGGGGAACTTTCTCTTTCCTCGAGTGTCTATTGTCCTCAGTCTTTTGATCTCACACAGTATTTGTTTATAAACAGTTTCTGCAGGTATTTTGCACCGCTCTATAACCATTTTACAGCGCGTCTTCCAGATCTTACAGTTAACAACACAAACGATGAACCAATAAAATTCTAACACACTTTTGGAAAAAGTTTCATTAAAAATCCCGAGCATTACACTTTTATCATTAATGTCCAAATTCAGCCCAATATGCCGTAATTTCCTCCAGATGTCTGTTGTTCTCTGACCTGTATGGCCATACACTTCGATACACACCAAAATGCAATCACTCCTTTTTGCCAGACATTAACATCTGCTTTGCGACCCATTTTCCACACATCGAATGAGACATTCACTGCACTGTACCACCTCTTCTCAATCTATGAATCCCGTCGCACGTCCCACAGGTATTTATAGCCTGATCACCCTCATGCAACACCATCTGCAGGAGCCTGAAGTTACTACCACCTTAAACACGCAAGGTGACTAACTTATTCAGGTGGCCACATTGCCTAAATTTGTATGCCTAGACTTTGTCCACATTCTAATACACCTGATGCAAATAATCAGCTAAGTAAAGTGCAGCAGGACCAGTGCCGGAAACCTGTGGTTCAAATGAACTAATATAAACTACTGGAAAGTAAACAAAACGGCTAATGTTTACTAACAGAGGGCCTAATCCAGTGGGCCTGCTGTTTAGCCATTTCATCACATTATGGAACAGCAAACAGACAATTTAAAGTGTTTAAAGCAATTAGCTCTTATCACAAACAGTAATAAATATGATAAATGCTGATAAAACACCATTAGCTGCTCCAGAGACGCCAGAGGTTTCTTCTCTAAAGTAAATCAGATCCCACCTCATCAACCCTGTAGCCCAGCCGACTGTTTTCTCTCTGGCTGCGGCCCAAGCTCTCCCAGTAGACCCGTTCCCAGCTTTCCTTGTGCTGGAGTCCACGATCGCGAACTTTGGCAGATCCAGTGTACCGCCTTACTGCTGGTGGCGTTGTTGGCATGCTAAGGTTGGTGGTTTGCTTAATTATTCAAGCGGGGTGTTGGAAGAGTACATATTATCTAGAGATCCTAGGAGTTGTGTATATGTAAAATGAAACGCTGAAAGCTGTTTTCATTGTGCCCTGTTACTGGTCTCCAATAGCAACAGGGCCACTGAAAACCCGCCAGACAAGAAAGAACTGTTTAACCTGTCCTGGGGTCAAAGTGCTGGGTGCTGTTCAACCACTGTGGATTAAGGCAGTGTTTACCAGTTCTGCGTTTGTAGTAGCCCCTGCACTGCACAAAACATTGTGTCCCTGCTGTAATATGGAGTTCATGCTATTAGTAGCATACAATCTGAAATTTAACTTTCGACTGAATTTGAGTTTTAAGGTCTTTTGCCTTGTAGGCAAAAGCAGTCCAACACCTACTCTCTTCCCTGCCAAGCCCCCTTTTTTTGTACTTTTTTCCTGTCCATTTTCATAAATAACAGTACAGGCAGGGGAATACAGGACGGAGAATAGAAACAACTTCAAGGCCTTCCAAAAAAAGCATTTTTACATAAGAACGTGTAATTATTTATTAAATTAGCACCAGCGTTTATCAAGTTCTAGTACATTTCGTGGGCAGATCAAGACTGCCCAGCTATAAACCTCAGACTCAGATTCACATGCTTCTCAGCAAATCATGCTGTTCCACAAATCGCATTTACACCTAAGTGATATGTGAACACAGCGTGGGCCAAAAATCCACTAACATGGCTACAGCACATATTTACAATTGCACAATGATTAATATGCATCTCTCAATATGCAAAAAAATGTTACATGTTCAGGTTGCTTTTTAAAACCAGGTGAAAAAGGGGTCATCATGATTAATTAATCTCAGCAGGATGGTACGCTCTGCAGAAGCCTTAGGCCACTTCAAAATGAAAATAAAATTAAAGCTTTTTATCTGGATGGATGTTTGTTTTCTAACACTAGAATAAATAGAAACAATCTATACTACAATAAAAGGTGATTTTATGTCATTTCTACTAGCCCTCGACAAACAAGTTGTATAATTTCCAAATCTCTTCTTGATGAAGCCCAGTATTTCCGGCTTCCTTCAGTACCTGGACTGTTTAATCAGTGCTTTTAAATTAAATCAGTTGCGCTATGATATATATATATATTATATATATATATAAAATGTAATGTAATGTAAGTCAGTGAAACCAGACTTTTTTCCAAGTAACTTTGAGCCATTTCTTTTGGTTCATTCATCATAAACACACACACGTGTGTGTGTGTGTGTGTGTATATATATAGATATATATACTGAGTATATATATATATATATATATATATATATATATATATAAATACTGAGCTAAAATGTATGTATGCATACATGCACCCCATACTATCTAGATTGATGAAAGTAATTGACACAATTAATTGACCAGCATCTGGCCTACTTCACCAGCTTCCCAGTTGGGATGCAGTCACTACAGCACACTAATGACCACTGATAAGTGACAAACCTCCTCTTGGCCGTCGAGTTCTTAGGCAGAGTTCACTCTTGATGGCCTCATCCAACAGCTATTTGTCATTTTCCCTTCACATCTATAAATATCACTAATTAGCATCCAGCATACAGTGGTCAAAGCAAGAGCGAGGCAACGGTCCCTGCTAACTCTCCGTCACCTCATCCCTACATTCTCCTCTCCTAGCATCAGCAGGGCTGCTTAGTAAGCGCTAAAAAGCAAGGAGGGTATATAAAGGCTTGCGAGGATGTCTCCCAGCACCACACAGCCTCACCAGATAAGAGGTGTACTCAGAAGGAGGCCCATTCCACTCAAACTTGTGTGACTTATAGTCCTCTGGCGTTCCCTTCAGCATGGCAGATGATCCCAAGCCCACGAGCACCAAGCCACAGTCCTTCTGCGATGCCACCTGGTCTCCCGTAAGCTATGGATGGCAGCCCAGTCTGCTCTACAACCAGCACTTTGGCCTTCCTCCATTGTTGGACTCCAGGGATCTCAGCTGGATGGAGAATCTCTTCAGAAAGCTGGGGAGCTCCTCCTGGCCCGGTTACACCAGGGCCTCCAGGGTCATGAGCATGAAGGTCCACAGGGAGTTGAGCGAAGGGGTGTCCGAGGTTTACACCGAGCAGTGCAAATGGACGGTTAGTCTGGATGTCAACCATTTCGCACCCACAGAGCTAACTGTCAGGACGCAGAGTGGCTTTCTAGTAATTGAAGGTAAGTCAGAATAAATGATAGCAATGTGCTTTATTATTATAGCTCCATTGAAAAGGCCTGAAAGTATCAGAGTCAAGCAATAAAGTACAAGAATCTCACAAAAGTTTGAAAGAAGAAAAATAAAAAACAAGAAAAACCTAAAGAAGAATGTTTAATCAGACAAGTTCTTACAGGCCCCAAAACAACAACTATAACAACAATGATACAGTTTTGGTGCTATCTAGAACCATTTTTAAGAAGTTTTCAAAGAACCATATACAACAAATACTGAAACAAGGTGTAAAGCAATGGTCACCAACCTGGTTACTGGAGATCTTCCTTTAATAACTGTTAAAAGTATTGTTCTACTTAAGCAGTAGAACATGAGAATGAGAGGTCCAGAATATCTATTCATGCATGCTTTAATACTGGCAATTCATTCTGCTAGAAAACAGTACCTAATAGCTATAAAGTTGTGACAATATCAGTTTTGATACAATCAGTCTGTAAAGCATTTTACAGTTTGCCTTGTTTGCTGAATTATATTGTTATTTTCCAGTTTTTTAGGTGTTTCATCACAGTTGCTGACCAAAAAGCTGACTTAGGGGCTTACATAGAATTCGACCAAATGGGCTGGACGTCAAATATCTTATGGAATTTAAGAAGTTATGACAAATAACAGCATTTCTCAACCAATCAGACTGTTTTGTTGGAACTAAGCATTATAATAGCAATATAATTCGCTTATAATTACATCGTATTATTGAAGAATGTTGTCTACCTTTATACAAAGTGTTCCAAAAAGTGTTCACTGGCCACACCTGCTCCAAATAATTTGTGCTTTTTCAGACATGAGGGTTGGATAAAAACTGAACTCCAGGAAAAGTGTTGTTTACACTCTTGTAAAGGTGCTTGAATGCATTATGATGCCCAGATGTTTTACAGGTTTTCAGAATGACCTGAGAAATCTATGCGTAGACCTACTGTGTGGAAGGTGTTTCTGAAAGTGATTTGGATCCTTCTTCTTTCATTAAATCCAGTATTCGCTGTATTTAACCCATAGGAAAACACGAAGAGAGACAGGATGAGCATGGCTACATCTCTAGATGTTTCACAAGGAAATACAAGTAAGTTTAAAATGCAGTTTGACTCATTTGAAAAGTAAATCCCAGTTGACATAATGCTGATGAGGATGTTAATTTAACGTTGTGCCAGGCTTCTGTCGGGAGTAGATGCAGAGACTATACGATCTTTCCTGACTGGAGATGGAATCCTTACGGTTGAAGCCAAATTAACTAGCGCTCCCCAGCCGGCCGACATCACTATTCCAGTCCAGGTGAGCCATTCCACAATTGTATTTTGCCATTTCTCGCATTTCTTCATATGCCACACAAGATACATTATTTTGGCAAGTTTTTATTAACTTTGTTTTGTAATCCACCAGCAATTATTCATATTTCTTGCCTTAGGAGAAAGAGTCCAATTATGAAGTTTTGTAATGTGAGAGAGACTCCAGAGAGAGTCCAGGTGTTTGGAAAAATAACACCCACAAAGACAGAAGGCATTTACTGTGCTCCGAGAATGCAAGTGTTGCAATTATTTACCAAAGCGAGAATTCTCTTTCCTTGAGTCAATTTGCAGCACCGCCGCGCCACGCCAGTTAATTGGCTGCAAAAGCAAAATATGCTTTTCTACTAGAGCCAAAGGGATTTCAGAAATAATTAGAGGTATGCAATCCTACATTCTGCTGTAAACGTAAGACGTCTAAATCTGTATAGCAGTTTATAAATTAATCGCCCTCCTTTTTTCCAATTACCAGTCTCATAATTGTTCTAATAACCAACAAAGTGATTAAATGGAACTGTGTTTCACCCTTGGAGGGATTGCTGGCCTTTCCCCACAACCCTGGAAAATTAATCACGTTGGTGTGCAGTGCCTCTGGCATTTAGTGGGTCGTGAAGTGGCATTTTAAACTTCTCGTCTCCGCCTAAAAAAGCGTTTCTCGTTTGTGCCACAGGTGGAGGCACCAACCGTTGAAGGCAAACAGGAAGACGACCTCCAGGGTGAGGAGACTGCTGAAGGGGAAGGGATCCCACCGAGCGAGCAAGATGCTTCTCAGTCCACCGTCCCTCCAGGCCTTGAAAAGAAGCCTGAGGATGAATCTGAAGCCCAGCCGACTGAATCCGATGAAAGGCTTCATCCCACAGGTAGCCCGCCTGCTGGTTTATGGAAGTAAAACCTCCAAATGAAATATTTGCAACTTTTTCAAACAAGCTGCAATCGTTTTGTTTGTGTTGCGTTAGAGAGCAAGGGTTTTACTTTTATATTTCGGCTCCCATAAACTGCACCCATAAACTAATTATTAAGTCCTGGACTCATAAACGGTTTATTAAGTTTTGGAGCCGTAAACTATTTATTAAGTTCCAGAGCCATAAACTGAATGATGTGTTTTGGAGTTGAGCCTGTTTCCTTCCATTTTTTCCAGCTCCTGCCATAGAGGGAGAAGAGACACCCAAACCAAGCACTGCTGCGGAGAGTCAGCAAGAAGAAAAGCCTGAGAAAGAACCGATGCCGGAGGAGGAACAACAGCAAGTCTCTGAGGAAAAGGTTGAAGATGCTGGGGAGGCCCCAGAGGAGGCGCAGGAGTCTACAGAGCAACCTGAAGCTGTTCAAGATCCGTACACTGTGACGCCCCAGTTGGAGGAGAAAGCCGAAGCCGTGTCAGATGGAGATGTCCAGGAACCTGAGGGAGAAGGGGAGGTGCAGCTTGCTGAAGCTGAGAGTGAGCAACCCGCCACTGGGCAAACTCAGGAGGAGATTCCCTCTCAGCTGGAGGTCCAGCCACAGGTGGTGCTGGAGGAAAAGATGGAGGCCAAGTAGATGAAGATCTATCCACGAAAGGTGAGAATGAAACCCAGCTCGTCTTTGATTCAAGCAGTCTTCTCATCAGTTAACTGACCACGAGTGTTATCTGAGATTTTGCTGTAACACGCAACCTTTAAGCACTAATAAAGCAGCAGCACATAAAACCGTGAAGCTTCCTTCATTCATTTGAACAGAGCTGAGTTTCCCGATTATGCTCCTGGAGCATGTGTGCAACATGCATTGTATTGTTTTCTCCTCTGGTAATTAAGCCATTTGTTAGGTTGGAATTCTTTGATAGTGCAAGGAAAACATCAGCATCTAAACAGGATAAAACACGGATTAACTGATTTCAGCCATAAAGGCTATACAGTGGCTGATACAAGCCCCCAAAAATGACTCTTTAGAACCATGAATACTCAAAGAACCATCTGCAAGCTTAAATGGTTCTTTGCATGGTGAAATAGTTCTTCAAATTGATGGAGAATGATGGTTCCATATAGAATCAAAAAGGGCTCTTCTAAAGTTACAAGCTTGACATTGTAACAACTGTAGAACCCTTTTTGGTGCTATATGGAATCGTGTTATAAAAGGTTATATTTAGAACCATTAACAAGATTTCACCACATAGAACCATTTTCAAAAATGTTCCAAACAGAACCTTAAACAACACATTCTCCACCAGTCTGAAGAACCATTTCACCATATTGAACCATTTTCAAAAATGTTCCAAACAGAACCTTAAACAACACATTCTCCATCAACCTGAAGAACCATTTCACCATACAGAACCATTTCAAAAAAGGTTCCAAAAAGAACCTTAAACAACACATTCTCCATCAACCTGAAGAACCATTTCACCATACAGAACCATTTCAAAAAAGGTTCCAAAAAGAACCATAAACAACACATTCTCCACCAATCTGAAGAACCATTTCACCATACTGAATCATTTTCAAAGAGGTTCTAAACAGAACCTTAAACAACACATTCTCCACCAGTCTGAAGAACCATTTCACCATACTGAACCATATTCAAACAGGTTCTAAACAGAACCATAAACAACACATTCTCCACCAATCTGAAGAACCAATACACCATACTGAATCATTTTCAAAGAGGTTCTAAACAGAACCTTAAACAACACATTCTCCACCAGTTTGAAGAACCATTTCACCATACTAAATCATTTTCAAAGAGGTTCTAAATAGAACCTTAAACCACACGTTCTCCACCAATCTGAAGAACCATTTCACCATATTGAACCATTTTCAAAAATGTTCCAAAAAGAACCATAAACAACACATTCTCCACCAATCTGAAGAACCATTTCACCATACTGAACCATATTCAAAGAGGTTCTAAACAGAACCATAAACAACACATTCTCCACTAATCTGAAGAACCATTCACCATACTAAATCATTTTCAAAGAGGTTCTAAACAGAACCATAAACAACACCTTCTCCACCAATCTGAAGAACCATTTCACCATACTGAACCATATTCAAAGAGGTTCTAAACAGAACCATAAACAACACATTCTCCACTCATCTGAAGAACCATTCACCATACTAAATCATTTTCAAAGAGGTTCTAAACAGAACCATAAACAACACCTTCTCCACCAATCTGAAGAACCATTCACCATACTGAATCATTTTCAAAGAGGTTCTAAACAGAACCATAAACAACACATTCTCCACCAATCTGAAGAACCATTTCACCATACTAAATCATTTTCAAAGAGGTTCTAAATAGAACCTTAAACCACATGTTCTCCACCAATCTGAAGAACCACTACACTGTACTGAACCATTTAAACATAAAAAGGGTTCTTTTAGTGTTCATGGTTCTATATACAGCTATTGTCTTTACTAAACAAAATGTGAATAACCATCTTTTTCAAGGGTGTAGATCATCATCTCTGGTCCTGGAGATCTAATTACAACCACAATGTGCCACACCTGCACCAGCTAATAAACTTCTTCACTTGACTGGCTCGGTCAGACACCCTCACGTGAGATAATTGGGGGGTAAAACATATTAAATGCAGGTTAAAATGAAACACTACAAGAAAGCAGATCTCCTGAAGGAGGCTTGGTGACCACTACTATAGATGCTAATGTGTCAGGTTATAGGTCTGGCACTGAAGGCCAGGCACTGGGTGGTTTAGTGCAGGCCAATCTTTAGTGCAGCCAATATACAATCTTCTCCACAAAGGACCAGTGTGGTTGCAGGTTTTCATTCCAACAAAGCAGAAGCTCACCTGATCAACTGTTGAAGACTGAGACCATCTGATGTAAAAGGTGAATCAGGTGTGCTCCAGTTTGTCTCCAGTTTGTCTCCAGTGTGTCTCCAATGTGCCTATTTGGAATAGAAACATGCAGCCACATCAACCCTTTGCAGGTAAGATTGGTGAACCAATGAAGTGGTTTCCCAGCTTAAGAGACCCAAATCAACTTACCAGATAGTTAATAAACCCATCTTTATAAATTAACAAGGTATCAATTTTTCACGATTGGCCCCTCCCAGTCTCCTCATGTGCTTGTGTTCAACTTTCTCCTGTCCATGTGCTTGTGTTTACTTCCTGGTCTTCCATGTGCATTTGTTTTGGTTTTTCTGTCCTGCCCCCTTGTTTGGTTACTCCGCCCCTGATTGTTCTCACCTGTGTTTCCACCTGTGTCTTGTGATCCCTTGTTAGCCGTCGTGTATTTAAGCCCTGTGTTTGTCTTAGTCTGGGTTGGTCTTTGTAACGTTGTTTATTGTTCTGGTTGTACTGTTTGAAGTGTTTGATATCGTTTGGTGTTTGTTTCTTCCGGCCTCCGTTGTTTGTTGATCCTGTTTTCATTTAGTCACATCTGTCCCTCCTTCTCTCCGTGTTGGCTGTTTGACCCTGGACCGTTGTGACTATGACGCTGGATTTGCCCCTAATAAAAGTCACTTATCTCACCGTCCGCCTCCTCGCTCCTCGCCACACAATTCACACACAAAAAAAGTGTTGAATTAAAATATGGTCATTCGAGGATAAACAACTTTTTGGGGCTTTTTCTTTATAGATTTTCTCATATGTATTTTTGTGGTGAGATCATTTACCCCAGGTGGCCTGTAGCTTGAGATACCCCTTCTGTCTTACTATCAATATCTATAGCATATTTAAAAAGGTTTATTTCTAGTAATTGTGTTCCAACCTGGGAACCTCCGAATTTTGTCACATGCATCCTTCTGTAGTTTCCAATTATTCAGCACATGATTTTTGGAATTATTAAATTTACAAACAGCAAAAAACACAGTGTTAAACAATTTTTCTGGTAATGTAGTTGTTTGTCGACCTTGCATTTGCTGTTGTGCAATGACTCTGTAGGCCACTATACCCTATTTCTAACTGCATATCCAGACTCTGGCCCCATTTCACACACTAAACGATAAAGGGCCCTGTAGGCCCTGTAGGCCTACTCCCATCACAGGAGATCTGACAACAGTGCCAGAAAAAGCTTTGATTAAGCTGGCAAGGGAACATGCAGTGGGCGAATCGGTCAGTTAAGCAGAGGAAGAAGACTTTCCTCTACTGCTTTCCCACCATCGTCACGTCGACAGGATTGTGCGCGAGCCAAGGCGCTCTGAATAAGCTCCGCACTAATCCGTCACCCAATTACTGCCGCCGTGCGGAGACAACTCCCCTGGACAGGCTCCCAAAACGCAGCCCACTCGCTCCAAACCATAGCCAACAAAAGGCACAGATGTGAGAGAGGACAGTGGCAGAAACGGAGAGAAAGCTGAGAGCTTTATTAGTCTCAAAGAGAGTTCATATTTGAAGAAGTGAAAAAGTGGAATGAGTAGAAACCAGCAGATTTCGTATGAAGTGGACATAGACACAAACCCCAGATTGTGCCATTAGCGTGGTTTGGTTGAGGAGTGCCCTTACAGCAGGTGTGTCCAGCTCCACGACAGTTGATTTCCCTGCTGATACAGCTCAGCCGGTATTTTCTGTTTAGCTGGTGTGACCAAGCAGGAGATTCACCAAACAGCTGGAGATTGGTGACAATGACTAGCCCTGAATTGGACACTCTGCAGATGAGATTTTGGGGTTTGTCAGTGTAGAGTGTTTATTGCTGATGCCTTGTTTACTTACTTTTAAAATGTATAAAAATATATCATAAATGAATACCTAACGTATGACAGATTCTACTAAAATCTAAACACAAGGAAAGAATATAAACGTAACCTTAAGCTGCATGTTGGAAAACAGTGTTTCACGGAAGAGGAGAACATTTCAGTGATGTTAAGTACAGTGTAGTAAAATGAATGTCATACTGAATCAGCAATTCAATAATAAAATGGTAAAACTTCAGGATGTCCCAGCCTGGAGTTGTGTTAATTCTGTTTCAGGATGCTTTCAGAAGGTGTTTTAATGTTTAGAAACTCTATAAAATATACATAAAATCACAAACATGCCAATCATCGATGCCCTCCATACCTATGGCAATGTTTATGACCATTTAGCCAGTGACCAATTACCACCTAGGTATTTAACAATCCCCCCCAGTCATATACAAAACATAAAAGCAGTCAGTACATGAATGTTATCCATTTATTATCTATTTTAGCAAATAATTAAAAGCTTTACTTTTTAAGCAATATTTTCTTGTTATATATTATTTAATCAAACTTGCTCCAACAACAACTTCCGCTATGTAATGAACTGTACGAATAAACAGCAATATAAACTATTTAATATTTCAGATTATTCCATTGCGGCATAACTGAACTGTATTTTACATTGAAACAAGTACATAAATTAGATCAGTTTAATAATTTCAAAAATGATTCATAGATTAGCGTATTATATATGCAATTCTATTTTTTTTCCAAATGAGACCTCATTACAATGAATGGTTCTCATCATTTATTAACGTGCACATTAAGTATGCTTTAAGAAATAACATTAAAAATGGAAACTCAAAGTAAAATGTCTATTAGCTGAACTAACAATGGCCAAAATTAAATGTACTAGTAACCATGACTACATGACACTATATTACTTCACACCAATAAAACAAAACATTGCAGTTTAGAAATAATTAATTGTATGTTTAATCACAGGCAATGAGACGATTTTAGTAAGACATTTTATTTTATATACTTTCTCAGTATGAGTTACAAACTCTATATTTACAGTGACAAGAGCATCAGAAAGACATCAACTGATAAAATACTAACATTCACTTTTAGCAAAACCGAATGTTAATTAAATTAACTTCATTTCCTCCATCATCTTTTGCAGATAAATAAAAAGCTAGCAACTGTAAATAAATTTAGTTATAAAACACACCAAATCTTCACAAGAAAACTGGATTTTCGAAAAGAAAAAAAAAAAAGTCAAGCATAAAAAGTGAACCTCTACAGTCTGGACCGTGCACAGAGCTTCATATGACAGTCAAGCAGAATTCATACTCCGAAAACACACCTCGCGTCGCCCGATTTGTATCCAAATGGATGTATTCTGGGTGCAGCTTACAACTCAGTTAGGACTAGTAGGAAGGTGAAAAAGTCCTTAAAGTCTCTCCAAACTACAGGCCTGATCCTGACCACTGACCTTTTCCACCTTTCACCTTGCAACATTCACTTTGCAGAAGACTTCTGTGTCTAAACATCTGATCTGCCTTAAGGCTGCTACTGAGCTTCAAGCAAACTGCTCTGGGAGTTATTCATCCACTGATTATGCACTGCTTGAAGATCTGCTCAGCATCTTACAAGCACATCAACTCAATCAACAATAAAAATTTGAAAATGGGCCTCATCAACTCTTGCATCAATCAAGTGTCTTTGAGAACCACACGTATGTGCTAATTTGATCCAACCACTTGCTACTTAATAATAAGGTACCTCCTATGTTAACTCATTTATTACCAACCTTCCTCCTCTAAATCCACCCTCCTACAGAGTCCTACCAACTGCAATCTTTGAGAAGACCTTGAGTAAAGGATGTTTTGCTAGTAAGCAAACTCTGCAGGAAGGCAGATTTCCAGGAGCACAGTGGCATAACTAGTTTGTCAAAATGCTCATCAGAAGATATTTCAAGTTAGGGGTTGCAGTAGGAATTTGCTTGGAGCAAACATCACGTCCACATGGTCTTCACTGTCCAGACTGGCTGTATTGAGGGCTGCTGGGTCACGTTCTAAGCCATGGTGGACTCCTGCGGTTTGGCCTCGGGCTCGTCTGTGGGCTCTGCAGGGGTTTCGCTGCAGTAGAGGTAGTAAGGAGGGGTCTGTCGTGACTCGATGATCAACACACCCTCTGGAGACAGGGAGGCAAAGACTGTGAGGGGGTCCACATCCACCGGGATCCTACAGGACAGGACAATGTGTGTCATGTTATGATTAAGGACATTTTGGTGCTGTCAGGTCATTTACATTTTACATTTATGGCATTTGGCTGACGCTCTTATCCAGAGCGACTTACAATTTGATCATTTTACACAGGTAGGCCAAGGTGGTGTTAGGAGTCTTGCCCAAGGACTCTTACTGGTATAGTGTAGGTTGTTTGCTCAGGTCTACCCAGTCTACAAGGCAGAGGTGTTAACCACTACACTATCCCAACCACCAGGTCATGATGCTTAAATGGTCCATGCTTGAAATAAACCACAGGATGAAGAAACTGTGTAAATGGCCTATTTAACCAAGAAGCACTATTGCATTTGAGATTACATTACATGCGCTATTTATTCACTCAGTAGCTGCTTTTGTGCAAAATGATGGAGGCATCATTCAACTGTTTAGATGTAAACAAAATCATTCAGAGTGGTTTGGTGTGAAATGCGCCTTTCTAGAGAAATTTACCGAGTCAAAATTGTTCACCACTGTAGTACTAGAAACCATGTCTACACTACAAATATCACGGTTTTATCTGCTATCCAAAATGACCAGTGAACTCATGTCACGATTGGCCTCTCCCAGTCCTGTCCATGTGAGTTTGTTTTGGTTTAGCCCCCTTGTTTCATGACTCCGCCCCTGATGGTCTCCATCTGTTTTCCACCTGTCCCTCGTTTTCCCTGTGTATTTAAGCCCTGTGTTTTCCCCTTGTGTTTGCTGGTCTTTGTTATCTGCTGTGTTGGTTGTGTTGTAGTTGTAGTCTTTGTACTGTTCTGCTCTGCTCTGCTTGTTGGATTCTGGTGTCTGTCATGCCTGTCCCCCGATCAATCCGTGTTGGATCTCTGACCCTGGACCGTCACAACTATGACCCTGGATTTGCCCTTAATAAATCTCGCTTATCTCAGCACGTCTCCGCCTCCTCGCTCCCCGTTACAACTCACGTGTGTCTTATAAGGTTTTATATGTCACGCTGATAATGGTGAAATAGTGCTAAATTTGAAAAGATACATTTTTTGGCTACTATTTTTTCCTTACAATGCCCTGCATGCACCTCTGCACCCTGCACGCCTTTTGCGTTGCTTGGGTTGACAGTGTTGCATCACACAGTGTCAGCAAAACTCATGGCTCATGTGAGTAACGTTATTCATCACATTTGCAACTCACTGTCCTACCCCATAAACTGGTAAGCAGAGCAGCAAGTCATTTGTTGACACCACAAATTTCCATTCCTTCAAACCTTTTTTGAACCTTCACGCTTTCCATAGTTCCAGTGTTCCTTGGTGTTGTTATCCGTAAGGGAATGCAAGTGATTTGTCAAAGGGACAGTGAATTCGAGGGGAAACTGAATCAGATACAACAGGTGTTAGCTGTGTCGAATGGCTGTAGCTACAGGCTAATAGCTACAAAAGCACATTAGTTTGTGCGCATTGATCTCAGCGGAGAATGCAGCTTTGAGAAGAAACACAGAAGTTATCCTGGAGTAATACGTTTATATTAAAATAAATTAAGGCCAAAACTTTATAGCAAAACTATCACAAAGCAATGTCTCAGGTATCAAGCAACTCATTTATATCCATTTGGTGTAATAACCTGAAGGGATATCAAATCCTTTGGACATCTAGTTCCTAGTGCTATAATGGTGAACAATTCTGATGGTAAATTTCTCACGAAGGCAAATTTCACACCAAACCGCTCTGAATTATTTAACGATTAGAGAGAGCGCTCACAGTGGTGCATTTTGGTAGCATGATCACTGCAATTTGCGCTGCTCTAGAAACTCATTCCCGTAGTTCACACCATTACAAACTGTGTAAAAATAGACAAGTTATAGGCTTTACAAATTAGAGCCACAGTTTCAGTAAAGCCAACACAGAACTGGAGTTCCTTCGGAGCTCCTTATCATGTCAGCTGGGTATAAAAACGTGAGCGACATATTCTGAAGCAAGTTACACACTCGCTCATTTGCCTTCGCCAATAAAAAAAGTTTTCTTTTGCATTACTTCTTGAACCGAAGATAATTCATAATGTATTTTCCGATGTTAATTTAAATGTTGTACTTGGCACCTCCTAGAGTGCGGAAGAGAGAGAGACAGAGTGCTGCAGGTGCTGAGTAATAGAGTCTGTTCCCAATTACTACAAATCGCTGCCTGATGCAGAGTTTATCACCTGAAATTTCCATCTGCATACTCTCCTAATCAATGTGCCAGACTGGCACCAGCCATTTTAATGAGGAGGAGAAGGAGTGAGAGAGAGAACGAGAGAGAAGGAGAAATCGAGAATCCACTGCCTGAGAGACTGGATTAGCATAAACTCAAACCGGCTCTACAGGGAGAGGGAGGAACACGCTTTAGACATTAATGAAGGGTGATGTCATGCACAGCTGATCCCCAGCTGGTCTCCTGTTGCAACATACTAGAAATGAAACAAGAGACGGAGAAGATTCTGGAATTGGAACAGGACTTGGGAATGGGAAAAGGAACGCAATGTGAGTGCGTTTGCATGCACTTAATAATCCTCTAACTGCAGAAAATCATGTTTTGCATGGCGTAGTTGATTTCAGAAGTGTTTTGTGGCGTCTCGTGGCAGTGCTGTCTGTTTTCACACATGCACAGACTGAGAAATGCGAAAGAAATCAGAGTAAGAGTCACATGCACTAGGAAATCCAATTACTGAGCTAACATCCAGCCTCTTTATCAGATTTCTTAATCGGATTTCTAGACCTTACTCCGATCTAAGAAATCGATCGAAGAAAGAATAATCAGATAACTGCGGAAATCCAATTATGATCAGATTATTGAGTGAGTGTAATACTGTGAGGTGGATAACTTTCTAGAATGGCAATGTGAGGTATGGAACATGCTCAGGCTCTGAAGGAGCTGCTTCTGAGAAGTGGGTGGAGCCTTGTTGGAGCCTTATCCTTATAAAAGCTGCCTCTAGGGGGGAATGAAGAGCAAGTGGGAGAGACAGACCACCAGAGGACAGCCACAGAAGAGCAGTTTAGGCCATGCTGCTCTGAACACAAACTGCTCTGATAGTTAATATGGTTAAATCCTGTAAAATTCCTATGCTTATATGTTTTGAGGAAAACATTAGAGTTTTGTTGTTTTTTTTTATTTCTCTCGAGCTGGGCAGGTAAGGAAGGGCGCGCCCATACATGCCTTCATATTCATGTATGCCTCTAATTGTGTAGACACATTAGGTAAGGGGCGGGCACCATCCTGTGTATGTTTTGAATTATTAGAGTAGGTTTAGAGTAGTTAGTTATTCCATCCATCCATCCATCCATCCATCCATCCATTTTCTAAGCCGCTGTTTTTTTTATTTATTTACCAAGGTGAGAGTATTTTTGGTTTAGTTAGTTTAAGGTTGGTTTAGTTTAAGGATGTTCTTTCCTTTGGTGCCGTCCATGGTCCAGCTCTTGTTTTGTTTGTTTTCTTGGTCATTTGTTTTTGTATATATTGTGTGTGTGTGTGTGTGTGTGTGTGTGTGTGTGTGTGTGTATATATGTATATGTATGTATAAACAAAACAGCTGGTTTGGTGATAATAAACGGTTGAAGCTACTAAGTTGTTTGTGGTTCACCCTCTTCAACTGTTGCTTGTAATTTATACCCAGCCGTATGTTTAGTCAGCCATCTTCCCATGTTATAGACTCCTCTTACCCCTAGACAGATACCGAGGTAACAGCTACACTCTAGAATGGGAATGGATGGTGTAGAACATTCTAGAACAGGAATGGGTGGTTTAGAATGTTCTAGAATGTGACAGAGAGGTTCTGAACCCTATAATGGGAATGGGTGGTATAGAACAGTCTAGAATGTGAGTGTGAGGTATAGAACATTCTAGTAAGGTAATATTAGGTACAGAACACTAGAATGGGAATGGACGATGTAGAACATTCTAGAACAGGAATGGGTGGTTTAGAATGTTCTAGAATTTGAATGTGAGGTATGGAACATTATAGTAAGGGAACATTAGGTAAAGAACACTCTAGAATGGGAAAGGATGATGGAGAACATTCCAGAACAGGAATGGGTGCTTAAGAATGTTCTGGAATGTGAAAGAGAGGTACAGAACACTATAATGGGAACGGGTGGTATAGAACAGTCTAGAATGTGAGTGTGAGGTATAAAACATTCTAGTAAGGGAATATTAGGTACAGAACACTGTAATGGGAATGGATGATGTAGAACATTCTAGAACAGGAATGGGTGGCTTAGAATGTTCTAGAGTGTGAGGTATAGAACATTCTAGTAAGGTAATATTAGGTACAGAACACTAGAATGGGAATGGACAATGTAGAACATTCTACAACAGGAATGGGTGCTTAAGAATGTTCTAGAATGTGACAGAGGTACAGAGCACTAGAATGGGAATGGATGATGTAGAACATTCTAGAACAGGAATGGGTGGTTAAGAATGTTCTAGAATGTGCCAGAGAGCTATAGAACACTCTAGAATGGGAATGGGTGGTGTAGAGCAGTCTAGAATGTGCATGTGAGGTATGGAATGTTCTAAAATGGGAGATTCTATAATGACAAAGGAAACGGAAGAACATTCCAGAACTACAGGGATGGTTCTAGAACACAACATTGCTTTGAAACACTCAGCTTGCAAGCATAGATGTGATGTACAGTGTGTTCAGCCAAACTATGAAGTAGAAGCACAGAGTTCTGTTTCAGTGATTGCATCATGACAGATTTGATTTAAATGAATCTCATATTTGCTTGGATTCACTCCACCTCCACCCAAATGTGCCTCTTCTGTTGCTGCACATGGGCTGTTGGATAAATTAACTCTTAATATTAGGTCTGCTCCACTACTGACCCTTTGTATGCCAGCTTAATATTTATCTTTGGGCTTATCTGCCTGCTGCGGGTGGGAGTTGAGACTTGCTTTTGTATCTTTCTTCTCTCATTCCGTATGGAAGGCAGCTGTTTGTCATTTTGGGTTTTTGGCTTTATGTCATAATTTATTTAATATGATTTGCATTGACCTTTCTATTGTATTGCTAAAGGTCCACAGTTCAAATTCTGGACTACTCCTCATGTTTGTTAATACTGGCTCAGGGCTGTGTGCAGTAAAACAGAGCACACAGTGAATTAATGTTCAACACACATGGGTTTTAAATAACTACAATGGCAAAAGACAATAGGTTTACAGTCATTATGGTCTATTATTTTTTTTAGTTTCATTGCTTCATTTTTAATCTTTGGTACCATACTTTGGTCAACATTGGTTGTTTTTTAATGTGCTTTATAAATAAACTTGACTTTGATTTGGATCATTTTTATTTGTATTCATTTTTATTTGTCTAGAACAGGCAGCGTCCCAATGCAGCTTTATAGAAATTTGAGTCTCTTAATGAGCATCACAGAGGACTACAGAGGCAAGGAAAACTTTCTAAGAGCATGAGGAAGAAACACTGACTGGAACCAAGATTCCATGGAAAAGCTCCCTAGGAGTATGACAAAGAACCACTGACAGAAACCAAGATTCAAATGAAGAAATTCCCTGAGAGCATGAGGAAGAACCACTGACAGAAACCAAGCTTCAAATGAAGAAATTCCCTAAGAGCATGAGAAAGAGACACTGACTGGAACCAAGATTCAAATAGAGAAATTCCCTAAGAGCATGAAGAAGAAACACTGACATGAACCAAGATTCCATGAAAAAGCTCACTATGAGTATGACAAAGAACCACTGACAGAAACCAAGATTCAAATGGAGAAATTCCCTGAGAGCATGAAGAAGAACCACTGACATGAACCAAGACCCAAATGGAAAAGCTCCCTAAGAGTCATCATCACTGCACACCATCTCTTCATAAGCTCTGAAATGGTCATTATAGAACAGATTCAATTTCACAGTGAGGCGGAAGCACCGTTACAGCCACTGTGAAATACAGGATATACACCAAACGCATCAATTCTATTTTAGGTTATGAATCATATTTCATATTATTGTTTTCATTTTAGACACTAATCCATTTGAGGCTGTGTGCTACAGCAAATTCACTGCTCTTCATGTTATAAGAAAACCATGGCAGGCAACCAAACCACTAATGTAAAGCTAAAAGCATGAGGAAGAAACCCTGAATGGAGCCACGACTCAAAACGGTGGCTCATCCTCCCAGACAGGGCTGCACTCCGCTCCACAATAGCACACAGTCTACGCTTTGTGTGAGAGAGGCAGATAGAGACAGAGACTGAGAAAGAAAGGAGAGACCCAGAGCTTTGTAGAGCACTCTGACCAAATAAGGTGGCAGTGGAGTTTCCGTGCAGGCTGCCAAGTGTCCAGACGCTAATATAAACCCCCAGTGCTAGTTCAGGGCCGACTCCGGTGGCCTCTCTCTATTCAATTAACATTAAGCTGCTAAAATCCATTTACATGACTGTGTCGAGCTGAGGAGAGAGGGCTAACCCAGCATTCCTCCAGACTTGTAAAGTATGTGGAGAAACTAGCTGCCCTTTTAGACTGTGTGGATGTTTCATGATAATTGGACCAATAAAAATGCTACTGTTTTGGTGTCCATATCTAGGGCCTAAACTGCTTTTGAACTCGTTGTTTATATGATGTCATGTCTCTCAGCCTTCTCAGTGAATGTCGCAAAACTTTCTACAATTAAATCATGATAATAAACTAAACACTGATTGTTGGTACAGAAACTCAGATAAAGCTGCTTTTGCGAGAAACTTTGTTCTTTAGCTTCATACAGCAAACCTGAAGTAGGAAACCTGGGTGTGCTCTTAGACTCTGAGCTCTGTTTTATCCCGCATGTAAACACAGTCACTAAAGTTTGAGAAATGTCACTAAAGTTCTGCCTTTTCTGTCTCAGACTGTCGCAGAGAAACTTGTTCAAGCATTTGTTACAAGCAGAGTTGATCACTGTAATGATCTTCTTACTGGACTTTCTAAGAAGACAAATCATCCTCTACAGAGATCATATCACTCTGTAGCGCTGCGGAGCGATAAGCAGGAGGACGATTATGCGGAGATAAGCGAGATTTATTAAGGGCAAATCCAAAATCAGGTTCTAGACAGTCCAGGGTCAAGGAGCCAACATGGAGAGATTGGGTACCGACATACTAAACACAGAACTACACATCAAACAATACATCAAACAGCACAAAGACCAGCAACCTAACATGGGAAAACACAGGGCTTAAATACAACAGGGATGACGGGGGACAACAAGACACAGGTGGCAAACACAGGTGGTTACAATCAAGGGTGGAGTCTAGAAACAAGGGGGCAGGACAGGGAAGAATCAAAACAAAAGCACATGGACAACTGGGAGGGGCCAATCGTGACACACTCCTGTTTAGAAATAACTGCACTGTCTGCCTGTATCATTCAGAAGATATTTCAAAGTTCTGCTACTAGTTTTTAAGGCTCTAAAAGGCCTTAAGGTAGCCGCTTACATCACAGTGTGTCTGTTTTTGTTCCAGCATGTGATCGTAGGCTATGTTCACATTACAGGCCTACACTCAGATCTCTCAGACATGATGCTTAACACTGGTTTAGGTAAGTGACTCAAATCTGTCATGAAGTGATGAACCGGCGTCCTGAAATGACCCGCATGCACGTCACGTCAATGAATCACTGCATCATCAGCACAAAGTAATGAACAGAACGAGCTTCGCTGAGAAGTTAATTAACTCTGATCAGCTCTCAGCTTCATTATTAGAGCGGGATGGTGGAGGAAAAGGTGAGATGAGCTGCTTTTCCACCGTTTACAGGATTTAACTTCGGTTCAGCGCTGCTGCCATGGTAACACTGAATGATGGCGCACACACAGTGGAAAAAAGCACAGGAATTCCGATCTGAGCATCACATTAAGGTCACATGACCACGATTCGGATACGTATCCGATATAGGACCCCATATGAAAGTGACTCAGGTGGGATTTGAAAAGATCAGATTTGCGAGTCCACACAGCCCTGAACACATCAGATCTGAGTCACATTAGGGCCAAAACTTGAATTTGTACCACTTCAACCTGGTAATGTGAACGTTAGACCTGCAGATACTGACCGTCTAAAACGACCTTCTGTAACATACAGAGAACATGGAGAGACTCATTCAGTTATTCTGCTTCTAAACTGTGGAACTCAATTTCACCTTTTATTAGACAGTCAAGCTCAGCGCTCACTTCTAAGAAGCATCTAAAAACGTATCTCTCTTTAATTCAGCATTTAATTAAAACTCTGCATCTCATGGTGCTTATCATTTAATTTGATCTGTGTCATTTTTCTCATATGATTCTAAATGAATACTTACAAATTCTTGTATTACTGTTAAGCTTTATCACCTGTCTGTAAAGCACTTTGAGCCACTGGCATGTAAATTATTATTATTATTATTATTATTATTGTTATTATTATTATTATTATTATTATTATTGGTAGTAGTAGTATTAGCCTATTCAGCCTCCAGCAGTTTAGCCCCATCCATTCACTCTGAAGGAGTGTTTCAGCCTGGACTGCTTTTTCAAGGAGACCAATCAGAACACAGCTCATTTACATAACAAAAATAGTTTATGTCTAGGAGATAAAGAGAGGTTGGAAAATGGTCACATTAAAATGAATTGCGGCTGTTCTTTTGGTACCAAAACCCAACAAATGTCATCAGTGGAGCTAAAAAAAAAAAAGATGTAAAGTCCTACGAAATTACCGTTTCAGAGACAGTAACGATTAGGTGCAAAGCCCTTGGTCAGGCAGGGTGAAGCAGGGGTCACTTGAGTCACTTCAGTTACCATGATAGCTTTTTACTTTCTAAAAGTTCCAATGATCAGCCACTGCCAATGAATACAGAGACATTTCAATAAACCAGGATTTGGGCTTTAGATCAAAGCAGAAGAGATTAAGCAAAAGAGCATCCTGCCAAGACCCGGGTGGCTGTCCGCTAGCTTAAAGCATCTGTTAGATCCATCATGTTTAAATCGCAGCATGCCTGTCTGCCTGCCTGCCTGCGTGTGCATGTGTCTGTACATGACTGTTCATCTCTCTCTATCGCTCTTTGTCTCTCTCAGTCAGAGGCCCAGCACAGCACGGCAAAGTCGCTACGCCGTGTGACAAAGTCAAATCATTCAGGCAGCTTATGGCTCAGAGCTGCACACTATTCTGTTTACCTCTGGCAAAGAGGCTTTTTTTATTATTTCATCTCCCACATTGATTCTGTAAGACTGCCAGCAGCCATCTGAAATGATTCTCTTGGACAAAGTGAAGGGGAGAGAGAGGGAGAGAGAGGGAGGGAAGGGGGGCGGGGGTGAGAGAGTGAACGAAAGAGCAAGAGATACAGAGATACATAGAGACAAAGACGGAAGAAGGGAAAAGATACAGGAGACAGAAAGGGAAGAAAAAAAATGAAAGAAAAAAGAGAGATGAAAAAGAATAGGGAGATAAAAGAAAAGGAGGGAGTGAGTGAGAGAGAGAGAGAGAAATAAAAGGAAAGAAAGAGAGAGAAGGAAAGGAGAAAGGAATTGAGACAGAAAGGAGACAAAAAGAAAGCAAGACAGAAAGAGTGAGTGAAAGTGAAAGGCAGAATAGAGAAAGAGGAGAGAAAGGGAGAGAGACTGAAACAAAAATGAGAAAGAATCGAAGAGAAAGAAAAAGAGAAGGCAACACAGAGAAAGACAGAGAGGAGAAAAGCCAGAGGTAGAAGAAATAATAGAAAGAGAGAAACAAAGAGATGGTGTATAAGATAGAGAAGGACACAGGACAAAAAGAGAGTGAGCAGAGAGAGAGAGAGTGTGAAGCAGAGTGTGAGAGAGAGAGAGAGTGAAGCAGAGTGAGAGACAGAGTGAGAGAGAGAGTGTGAAGCAGAGTGTGAGAGAGAGAGAGAGTGAAGCAGAGTGAGAGACAGAGTGAGAGAGAGAGTGTGAAGCAGAGTGTGAGAGAGTGAAGCAGACAGAGAGAGAGTGAAGCAGAGTGAGAGACAGAGAGAGAGAGAAAGAGAGAGAGAGAGAGAGAAAGAGAGAGAGAGAGTGAAGAGACAGAGTGAGAGACAGAGAGAGAGAGAAAGTACTAATAGACTGACTCAATCTGAAAAGGTCTTTTTCTATCTGGTCGTTCTCTGTGATGATAAAGACAGACGGAGTGACTCTCCACCCACACTCGACTCAGACGCACGGACAGAGACACGGCTGATATGAAGCTGACACACAGAGACGTCTCTGAAGAGCGCCTGAGATCAGAGATGTGCCTGTTTTTTGTTCCAACGTTTAAGCTTCACGGTCACAGTCACTGCCTGCATGAATGAAAGGGTAACAGTGTAGACGGTAAAAAGTGGCTCGTCAGATCAATCTAAAAAAAAAAAACAACTAGTTTTATTCAACTCAAAATCCTACATTCACTGAAAGAATCATTCATTCAATCATTTATTTCAGTTGAATAAAACCAGTTCATGAAGTCATTTTGTTGGGTAGATCTGACCAGCCACTTTTTACAGGGTCATTTTTTTAGTATTTCTCACTTGTAGCTCGAAACCAGCAGGAGGGGATGAGTTGAATTTGATGGAGAGTTACTGCTGTGCTCAGTTTTGTTTTGCATTTCTTTTACGTCATTTTTTTTTCTTCAATTTTTGACATTTAAACAAATAACGTCTTAAGCAGACTCAAACTTGCCAAAACAGAAATCAAATGTAAACACTACTCTTGACTGTTTTAGGCCAGAAAAGGATATTTATATGTTATTTTTTGTTTTAATACATAATTTGTTGCATTAAGCTGCGTTCTGTACCGCATTATATCTTACCTAAGAACAAACCCCAAATAAGAAAACACTGGTGAATGTCAGAATACTAGTGAAAACTGCATAAGTGGGATTTAAGAAGAAATTTCAGTAACACTTTCTATGAATGTCGCATTTGTAAGCATCTATAAACACATTCATAACATGTTATAATGCATTCATAAGGCATTATAAACATGGCTATAAATATATATAAAAATGCATTACACGTTATAGCCATGCTTATTATGCATTATGAATTGTTAACATAATGCATTATAAGTACTGTTCATAACAAATTATAAGAGCTCATAAGTTGTATTTGTCCGCTCTAAGTAAAGTGAGGCGTACAGGACTAAAGCCTCCTCCAGGGTTTAGACTGAGGGTTCAGGTTGAAGTATTTACTGAAGGATTTACTGAAACACTAAAACACAATAAAGCTCATTACAGGCTTCAGATGTCAGAGTTTAAATTAGAGCTGCCGTCAGTGTTTCACCCAATGTGGGAAAGTTAATGTACACCACTGTTAATGTGCACCACCGTTAGCCTGGCACTCACTTAACACTGCATATCCAATAGAACGCCAGCAGAAATTAGCTTTATATCCCTCAGCCTCATGTTTTCATTCATCGCTGTCCTTTCACTACAATATCCAGCATGCATTACACACACTTACAACAGATCTAGTAATGGTTACATTATTCTTTTTGGCCGGCCTTCTAAGGGTTAACTAAAGAGGGCATTACAACCGGACATTTGAATTAAGCCAGAAAATGTTGCATGAAACACTGTGATTATAAAGCAAAGCCTGCGCAGAATTTTCCATAAAGCAAAAGTAGAAGTAAGAAAACTCAGCAGAAGGCAGCCTATGTGTATCTGGCCTAACGGCAGCACTGTGCCAGCGCCACAACAGATGCTGTGTAATGCTATAAATACACTGGATCTGACTATTTTAGTCTTTAGCACCCCCCACACTGCACCGTTTAGCAGGGACGCAGGAAGTGGGGGTGCTTTTTTGGGATTTTGCAATTGTTTAACCCCTTAAATGGCCAGGGCCTGCTTTTACTAACAGCTCTCATCAGCCCTGGTTTGAACATGAAGCTACCACCCATGAGCTCAGTGAGACTCTGCAGCTTCTGAAGCGTCTAAACTGAGGCTGCTGTTGTGTCAGATGGCAAAAATGATGTTTAAAAAAGCTGAATATTTGTTTGTTGCAAGGAAATACTGAAGTATAAACAAACAACAGCTACAGGTATTTAGTTTTAACTGTGGGTTTCATGGATTTGAATGGATTTTTAAAAATCTGTTAGCTCATGTCTTTGTTGATATTAAGCACGACTCATTAAATCATATGTTTAAAAAAACAAAATAGGTTTCAATTTTCCACCAAAATGGAAAATGGGCTTTTTTCCAGCTCTAAAATTTTTTTTTTCTGATTTTTCATTGCATCACATGCACCAGTGGACGGGACAAAATAAACATACCGATAACATCATGTTTTGCCTCCTCCTCCCATCACTCCCACCTATCGTGGTTAGAAAGTGCTCCGCAAGCTCAGAGACCCTCCTGATAACGTGAAATAGGTGATGATATAGGATGAAATGTGTTCCGATTCACACTGACTTTAAAGTTAATTAGTAACTTTTAAGTAATGTTGTTTGAGCTCAGTCTGCAGAACAACTCTTTCTTTTAATCCTTTCTCTCTCCTTCACTGTTAGAAATAAAGCTTCCTCGATGGCTCTTGGCTTGGAGATATGGTTCTAGGAAAAACTCACATTTAGACATTCCATTTACAAAACTGGGGTCGGATCCATGAAAACTTGTGACGATTCTTAGGACAGACTAAGAAGTTGGGCCTCAATCACCGGTATCTTCGTAAGTTTTCTCTGAAATTTGTTCTTGAGAAAGGTGCTACGAAAAAGTCTGCGTCAGGTTCATGTCGTGTTCTTAAACCACAGAACTGTTCACACCTTTGAGATCTTGAGTGTGTAGATTCTGTAACACTTTCTATGAATGTCACATTTGTAAGCATCTATAAACACATTCATAACATGTTATAATGCTTTCATAAGGCATTATAAACATGGGTATAAATGTTTATAAAAATGCATTACACCTTATAGCCATGCTTATTATGCATTATGAATTGTTGGCATAATGCATTATATGTACAGTTCATAACAAATTATAAGAGCTCATAAGCTGTATTAGTCTGCTGTAAGTAAAGTGAAGCGTACTGGACTAAAGCCTCCTCCAGCGTTAAGAGTGAGGCTTCAGGTTGAAGTATTTACTGAAGAATTTACTGAAACACTAAAACATCCACAATAAAGCTCATTACAGGCTTCAAATGTCAGAGTTTAAACTAGTGATGTCATCAGTGTTTCACCCAATGTGGGAAAGTCAATGTACATCACTGTTAATGTGCACCACCGTTAGCCTGGCACTAACTTAACACTGTATATCCAGTAGAGTACTAGCTTTACTTAGTGTAGTGTAGCTTTACTGTAGTGTAGTGTAATGTGATGTTACAGAGAGAAGGTTTCTAGTGCTGAAGCCCTGAAGATGCAGCTTTACGCTCTCCAAGCTGGGACCGACTTCTTTTAGCACTGACAGTACAACATATTATTAACACTATTTAGCATTGTATTATATAAACAATTAATAACATATAATAAACTTGGCTATAAAGTGTAACGCAGTGTAACTCATTTTTCATAAAGATGTACAACCATGTGTATAATGCCTTATGAATACATTATAACATGTTATAAATATGCTTATAGATGCTTACAAACGTGACATTCATAGAAAGTGTTGCCGAAATGTTCTTAAGAATGGTTGATTAATGAGGCCCATTGCTCTTAAATGCAATGATTTAAAAAAAACAAACTAAGAAGTTCTTAAATATTCTCATATTATATAATTTTCTTAAGAATTTCTGAAGTTTTCTTCTGTGGGTTACGTTGCATTTTACCACATACCGAAAATGATGCAAGATACACTCTGAATTTGATTAACAACAAAAACATCAAACCAAGCATCAAAAACATTTAGTGAATAAAAACTAGAGGTTATGGTGAAAGAAGCAGCCGACACACTCTCAGAAGAGATGCGACTCCACACACCCCGTCTCGTCTCCAGCCTTAAAACATTCGGTTATGAAATGGTACAAATACGTACTTTTCATCTGGATGGCAGCGTCCGGTAAATATTTAGACGCTCATCTTGTCAACTCTTACAGCCTAAGACGAGTGTGAGGCCGTTGTAAGACTAATAAAATGTTTAGGATTGTGATATTTTCAAGAATACCTCTTGCTCTTAGAATCATTCTTGAGAAAACAGGCAAAAGGTTGTTGAACGAAAAACAATTTCTGGCATTTTTCTTCTTAAAAATGAAGTTAAGAAAAGACACATTTAAGATTTTCTTTCTTAAGACACTCTCGTGAATCCAGGCCCTGGTTCTTTAATGAAGGTTCTTGAGGGAACCAAAAGTGGTGCTCCTTACTCCTTACTACCCACCGACTCTCAACTAAGAGAACTAACACGGCAGAGTCGCCCACTCTCTCCAAACCGATTCTAATTCCATGAATTACCAACGTGCAATAACAAGCGGCCGCCTGTCAGTCTCAGTTCTGAACGTCTGGAAAACTTACTGAATCTTCTTTGTGAAGTTTTTCGTCACGATTCCTCCCTCGTTCTGCTTCTCTTCGTGTTTCCCTGCAGAGAGAATGACGCGGCAGTCATTAATAACACCAAGATCAATCAGGCATGACTCTGAATAAAATAGCTGATTATGGCTGGCGGCTAAACTCGTGGCTGGTGCACGACACGTTCGCCGTCTGTCGAATTGTTTTTGTTTTCTGCTTCATCCAAAAATGAACTTTTGCAGCCTCAAGTGCGGAGATATCATCTTCTGAGTATCACGCGGGTACACGGGCTTTACTGTGTCCATCTGAAGCAGTTAAGGTTTTGAAGAGTATAGATTTTAACAGACTGACTCTGAAGAGACTGACTGGAGAAATTTCAGCACAAACATTACAGTAAAGATGAATATTTAGAGGTTGTGGTCAGTGGCTGCATGTCTAATATGGTCACTCGTTCTTTCTCTCCCTCTCTCTCTCTCTCAGTTTGTATCTTTCTCCTCATATTTTTATATATTTTTTCCCTTTCTTTTATGCTCCTTCACATGGTCTCGCTTTTCTTTCTTTCTCACTTTCTCTCTCTCAATCTCTCTCTGTTGCTTTGTTTTACTCTCCATCTCTCAGTTTTCTTTTTCTTTCTTTCTTTGTCTCTGTCTTGCTGTCTCTTACTCTATATGCTTCTCTCTCTATCTCTTTCTGTTTCCACTCTCAGTTTTGTTTTCCTTTTCTTTCTTTTTTTGTCTCTCTTTTTTTCCTCTCTCTCTCTCTTTTTCTCTCTTCACTCAGGATATTTCTCTCAATTTCTCATTTATTTCCCTCTCTCTCCTTCCCTCTCTCTTTTTCAGTATCTCTCTCTCTCATTCGTTCTCTCTTTCTCTCTCTCTCTTCATTCTTCACTCTCTCTCTCTCTCTCTCTTCATTCTTCACTCTGGATTTTTCTCTCATTTTCTCCTTTACCCCCCCTTTTTCAATATCTCTGTCCCTCGTTCAGTATCAGAAGGAAGGAGAGAGCGATTTCCTCTCTCTCTCTCTCTCTCTCTTTTTCTCTTTCTCACTTCACTCTGGATATTTCTCTCAATTTCTCATTTATTCCCCTCTCTCTCCTTCTCTCTTTTTCAGTATCTCTCTCTCTCATTCGTTCTCTCTTTCTCTCACTATTTTCCTTCTCTCTCTCTTCATTCTTCTCTCTGGATTTTTCACTCATTTTCTCCTTTACCCCCCCCCCTTTCAATATCTCTCTCCCTCGTTCAGTATCTGTTCAGTATCAGAAGGAAGGAGAGAACAATTTCCTCTCTTTCTCTCTCTCTCTCTCTCTCTCTCTCTCTCTCTCTCTCTCTCTCAGCAGCTGTTAGTCTCTAAATTGCAAGCATGCCACTCCCGGCCTCAGCTTGACTCAGACATGTACACTCCCCCAACTCCCAACCACCACGCAGCCATCCCACCCGCATGACTTCTGTACAAACCGTAAACGCACCTCTTTTTAAAACTGACCAAACAGTGTGACCAAACTGTTACTCGCGAACAAGGCGTCGATATAAATAACTATTCTAGATTTAAGTCAGTCGACAATTTTACTAGAACAACTGATCCGTCGTCTTCATTGTTAAAGTGTCAAAACATACTGTTCAGTCTGTTCCGTCCACATGTAGAACCTCAAACCTAATACAGTCATCTGCAAAAGTTTGACACCCCATCAAATTAAAAGTAGGTTTTCTAAACACAAATAAGTTAATATACGCTTAAAAATCAAATTCTCCTGCGCTTATTTGCTGAATTTAACATATTGGAAAAATATAATGTGCCACTAAGGCACGCAGAAGCATGTTCCCTTTAGAGAACATGAACAACAGAGCTATATATATGTACACACACACACACACACACACACACACACACACACACACATATATATATATATATATATATATATATATATATATATATATATATATATATATATATAGAGAGATATATAGACATATCAGTGTTAAAGGCACAGTAACAAATACAGCCTGTTGGAAAATGTTCTCTCTGTACATTGAATTAGTATTAAATAGCATGTGGCAATTGCAGTTTTATAAGTTAAGGTAACTGCTTAAGCCTTCAAATGACCAGGACTTGCTGGTGGGCCCAAAGTTTTATTACACACTTCTATAATCTAAGAATAGCTCAACCAGTTTGCAGTGAACTCCCTGTACTTATTGAATAATAAGCCTTGGTATATAATACGCTTCCAACTTCTACTTTTGTACTTTTTTAGAAAAGGCCTTTTTACTTTTAATTGTGCCATTTTCTCACTTAAGTAACAACACTTTAACCTGAGTGTGGTTTTCGGCCACTGTAGCAACCTCTGGTTATTATATTGTATTGTAATGTATTCTATTCTGTTATTATTATAGGAGGTTCAGACAGAGCAGTTCCCCGTCTCTCTTTATTTCACTCTCCTTTCAGCTGAGTTGAAAGCGTGGCCCTCACTTTGCCACAGCTACAAGAACATTATCCAGATCACTTTTAGAAAGAGGCTGAGTGACGTCAGAAGACCCCCCCACCCCCTCCAAACTTCCCAGCAGCTCTGAGTGAATGACCCAACTGGCATACCAACAATGTGCTTATAAAAAGCCCTGCTGCCTCACACATACATTCACATGACTGACGTACACAGATCCGACACAGGAGCTCCTCGCAAACATACAACCAAGGGCAACAAGGGCTAATGCACCAGTATGGCACAAAACATCATTTACACATTTCTTCCCTTTATCCCAAATCAGGGGTCGGCAACATGCAGCTGTTTTACTGCCCTGTTGTGGCTCCACAGCAGCATTAGATTATTAGATAAAATTAAAATGGTCCTCCTTTGCAGTAACAAAGTTCTGCTGGACGTTCAACACAGTTTTAACAATAAATGGTCTTAAACGCTGGAGTTAAAGTAGCCTATATATGCTAATTCACCTTTTAACCCTAAAGGTCGGTGCATACACTGCTGGTTACATAGCAACACAGACAACAATCTCACCTAGCTAGCAGCTAACGAAAGAGAAATATTTAAGACAAACATCGATAATTTGGAGACTAATTGACTTATTTGCATTTATAATCACTCCAGCTGTTTTTTTCATCTGTAACGATAAACTGCCGAACATTAAAAAGGCATGAGGCTGAAGTCGCTTCTCGTCCTTATTTGAATTTTCCCATTCCACCTTAAATGGCCGGGCAGATACACTACGGAACGTCAGGTGCCATTTAAGGTGAAGCGTGAAAATTCAAATAAGACTGAGAAGCGATTTCAGCGTCGTAAAAAATCAAACGTTGAGAGACATTTTACAAGAAACTCTTCCACTTTCGTTTCCTGCCGGAGATGCGAGAAAAGTGGCTATAGCTTAAAGCAAAGCAAAGCAAGTCTACATTTTTGTTACTGCTATATTTTTACCCTACACTAGTATATTAGCGCATGCTGAGACATATTTATAGCCAAGATGGTAAAATGGGTATAAAACGTTGCAGCTCCCGGAGTGGTTTGGTTTTTTTTAATGGACAAATTCTCTCGGCTTACCATTTGAGGTGCCGACCCCTGCCCCAAATGTATGCTGGTGCCTGAAGTTTACTTCTTTAGATTTGCACTGGAACTATTCTGCTAATCAGCAATTAAAAGAAAGCAGCGTATAATTAGCAAAGTGCAAACTGCTCACACATTTGCCTCAAACTGGGCTAAGTTGTTAAGTAATCTCAAATAGACTTGCTTATGTGAATTCTGACACTGTATGTGTATGTGTAGTGGCATTTGTTAAGTGGGCCTAGTAGTGAAGGTGGACATGGAGATGGTTGGTGTGAAAGTAGAGGAGGCAGATGATCCGCTGTGGTGTCCCCTAAAGGGAGCAGCCGAAAGAAGAAGAAGATGATGGCAATGTTTACACTGTCACCATCAGTTCAACTCCAACATATAATCCTGCTCCAATCCTGCCTGGAGACGGCCCTAAATGACTTGGTAAAACGTCTGGTTCCATTGACTTCCATTAAGAGTCAAGTGTGTTTTTCCTCCTTCTACTGTAAAGGTATCACTTTTGAGATACAAGGTTTTGGCCCGACAACAGCAGCATGCAATGCAAAGTAAATCATCTTTAATATATTTGGGTACAAATAAAGGCAAGTTGGTGGACGTCATCCTCACCATACCATCGTCTCTGGACTTTGATGTTTGCTAGCTGAACCCCCAACTTGTAAGCAGGCCCTCCTAAAATGAAATCCTGGCTGTAGCACTGGTTTGTAGTACAGCGAAAACAGACGTCTTGAAGCCTGAATTTTGACTTAAGCATTCGGTTTGTTAACTCAAGGGGTACAAGGTTTCATTCTTTGCTAGCATAAGCCTTGTAGCTCCAATGCAAGAAGAAGAAACTTCAGACACTGGAAACGCCTTGGCTGGCTGACTGTATTTAGGGTAAGGGAGAACCTTAACTTAATTTTTTTGCCAAAGTGTCGCTTTAAGTATCCACACTTTGATTTAAACAAGCCATCGGGGGGGCGGGGGCGGCCCTGTTTAAAGACAGACTGCTGGGACTCTCCATCTGAGGTCTAATTTTAACTCATGTTTAAAGCATTGAGATTCTTAAGGGATCTCAGCAGGTGTGGGGGTGTGAATGGAGCCATCGTAATGTGCAAGTCATGATAGAGGTGTTATGGCTGCGTGTGAATCTGTGATTCCAAACTGAGCTTGTGAAATGGAAATGGTGATGGATTCTCCTTCATTTTAGGGACTGGCAGGTTCCTCCTACGTTCCCCTTGCACTAAACAGCGATCGGTAAACAGTTTGAAAGGCCTAACAGTGAAGCTGGCCTGCTGAGTGTGATGAGTTTGGCTACAATAATGCTGGTCATGATATCTTCAGGTTGGTAGGGGACATCATCTTGCAACCAAAAACAAAACTAATTTTAACTTATAACACGGTGTGATGATTCTAAATGTCAGTCTTAAGGACATTTAGACCCAGCTAAGGCAAAGGTCATGATTCTGAGGGTCCAGTTTAGGATCTGCCTCCTCTCCATGGCTGCTTACCAATTTCTTTTAAAGAAATTCAAAGCCTTAAGTTGCTTTCAAGAACAATTTAAAGACATATGTGTTACTGTGCTTAATTAACAGTGATTTGACCTGTTTTATCTTCTAATTCTGCTTTGATTCCTTTGTGCCACTTAAGTATATTATGGTTTTTACTAATAATAGTGAAGTCGGCACTGTCATGGAAAAGTGAGCATTGCATCTCTATCACTAGGCCAGATCAGAGCCAGCCTCCACGTCTGTGTCCTCACCTGAAACCTCCACAAAACCGTCTTTGGTCTTCACGCTGAGCTCCTCGGGCCTGTAGCTGTGCACGTTCACGCACACTTTCCACGGCTCGTCCGGGTGGCTGGCCGGGGGGCAGCGCGGAGGCTCTGTGTATCTCCGCGGTGTGAAAGTGGAGCGCAGGCCGCCGGGCCAGGGCGCGCTGCGGCGACTCGTGATCCTGGGAAGCCCCCAGTCAGGCCAGTCCATGGCCATGTCGTCCGGAAAAGCCGGCATGCTGAAATCGTCGTCCATGAAATGCGGAGCGAACGGGTCTCTGGGAATCCTCTGCCTGCTGCCCAGCGTGTAGAAATCACCCTCTGCCATGGTTGAAGTGTGAAGGACCTCAAATAACCCGGACTGAAGGTCGAAAGATGTCCCTTGTTGAAGCTTTAGACGATTTTTTCCAAATTGGCGTCAACGCCTCTTGTGCGTTTTTACGCACGGGCTAAAATGTGCGTAAAAGTCGAAATCAGAAACTTTTCAAAGTAAATCTGCGTAGGAAAACTACTAATATGCTCCTCTACTCGTGCTGTTCTTGAAGTTTCCTGGCCAAGACCTCTGTTTTATACGCCTGCTGGGGCTTCGACCGCGGTCAGCCTGACAGATTCAGAAGTCCAGAAAGTGCTGGCCAAAGACCCTCCCCAAGGCAGGCCAAGTTTAGCCCTAGGCCCTTACTGGCTCCCCCCATCTGGCCCTCCCCTCTGATGACTCATTCACTTTTTAATAGAACATAACGCACAACCTTCAGGACCACAGCGATGCTCAGGGCTGTGGCAATGAGGGGTGATGTCACCATGCGCACAAACCAGCCTATATAATGCTCTATAAGCGTAAACATGACACAACTTAATGACCCTCAGGAATCCTGACCCTCAGATGGGGCCAAGAGTCCTTAAGACAGATATTTAGAACACAACATACCAATTTCATGTCATCAAGATATATAACAAGCCTCAAACGAGTTTACTTGTTTGTTTGACCATCATTATATGATTGGACGATGACGTCACCAACCAACATATGAAATGCTCCGTAGGTGTAAATATGACAGAACCCATTTAACCTCAACAATTCAAAACACAGGATACAAATTTAAAGGGGAGCTCCACTGATTGTGCAAAATGACTTAATCATTCGATGGTTTAGAGGTTAATAAATAATTATCACAAAACTATGTCTCAGACCTCAGGAGCCCCTGAACTATCCAGATACTATCAGGTGAGCCCCCAGCACTATGTGGTGAGCACCCGAGGTATTATCCGGTGCTCACCACTTAGAATTGGGTGCTCGCCACATAGTAATTTGTGCTCACTTGATAGTATTGGGCGCTCACCTGATAGTATCTGGTGCAAACCAGATTTTTAGACCCCCCCACCCCTTAACATCCTGTAAGGTCACACTAAACTCTTCGGATGTCTGGTTCCTATCACCACCACTGTGACCAGTTCTGATTCTAATTTTTCTAAAAATGAGCATTTCACATCAAACCACTCTGACCTTACTAAGGCTGGAAAATCTGTGGAATTTCCTTTAAAACTCTGTCCAAGAAACTGACCCTCAATATGCAAACACATATGCTGTGTATCAGACTTAAAGGCGATACAACCTAACGATCATCAACAGCCCTGAGGCGCCTTGTTAGTAAGTATATTAGCTTTAAATGAGTTTATTTGTTGCTTGATATTCTATCTTTCTGCCATGCAATGTGATGGCATCAACATAGGTTTAAATCTGGTAGCCTCTTGAACTCCTTGAGACCACCGGTGGGTCCAAAACGCAACTCGTCATGCTCTTCATAACTTTCATATTTCATAAGCTCCATTCAGAAGCTGGTCGTCGTGTGAGGCTGTAGCTCTTCTCTCCAGTCTAATAGACGGTGATGTCATTGTAAACCCTTATAATCAAAGAAGCTGAACTCACATTTTTCCCTAAATCTGGGCTCTAAACTATAAACAGACGACGATCTGCTCTGGAAACATTACTTTTATATAATAACACAAAGAGCGTCTGAGATTTTTGGTTTTCAGCAGTAAATTGTGAGCATATACACTGCGTGCACAATTATTAGGCAAGTCTTATTTTTGAGGATTATTTTTTATTAATGACCAACTACAGCGCTCTCGCTTAATCCGAAATGTTAATAAACCTCAAACATGAATGTTTAAGAAAAATAAAGTGAGGTTTTGTTTTTCTTAGGAGAATATCTAGATGTGCACATTTACTGGGCAACTATAATGGTGCAGAATTATTATGCAGCTAAATGAAAAACACACATTATCTCACTTTATTTTCATCTGTTCAAGTGAGAATTATAAACAAACAACTCAAAACTTTACAATGAACATTTCTGAGAAATAAAAAAAAATCAGTGACCAGTATAGCCAACCTTCTCTTCAATAACAGTGATGAGCCTTCCATTCATGGAGTCGGTCAGTTTCTTGATCTGTTGACGATCAACTTTTTGTGCAGCAGCAGCCGCAGCCTCCCAGACCCTGTTCAGAGAGGTGTCCTGTTTTCCTTCACTGTAAATCTCCCGTTTAAGAATTGCCCACAAGTTCTCAGTTGGGTTCAGGTCAGGTGAGGAAGGGGGCCACGTCATAAGTTTTTCATCTTTAACGCCTTTACTGGCGAGCCATGCAGAGGAGTACTTGGATGCATGTGATGGAGCATCGTCCTGCATAGAAATCATCGTCTTTTTGAAAGATGCAGATTCTTCCTGGACCACAGCTTAAAGAAAGTGTCTTCTAAAAACTGGCAGTAGGCTTGGCAGTTGATTTTGAGAACATCTTCAACCCGAAAAGGTCCAACCAGCTCATCTTTAATAATACCAGCCCATACCAGTACCCCACCTCCACCTTGTTGGCGTCTGACTCGAAGTGGAGCTCTGTCCTGTTACTGATCCAGCCACGGGCCCGTCCATCTGGTCCGTCAAGAGTCACTCTCATTTCATCAGCCCATAAAACCTTTGAAAGATCTGTCTTCACATTCTTCTTGGACCAGTCTAGACACTTCAGCTTATGTGTCTTGTTCAGTGGTGGTCGGGTTTCAGCCTTTCTTACCTCGGCCACGTCTCTGAGCGCTGAACATCTTGTACTTCTTGGTACTCCAGCTAGGCTGCAGTTCTGGAATATGACAGAACTGGAAGATAATGGGCTCCTGGTGGCTTCACACTTGATTCTTCTCAAATCCTTGGCAGTTAATTTGCGTCTTTTTTTCTCAGCACGTTTCTTGCGACCCTGTTGACTATTTGCAACAAAACATTTGATGGTTCTGTGATCTCGCCCCAATATCTTAGCAATTTCAAGAGTTCTGCATCCCTCTGAGAGACTTTTGGTCATTTTTGACTTTTCAGAGTCAGTTCAATCTCTTTTTTGGCCCATTTTGCCTGAAGAAAAAAGCTGCCTAATAATTATGCACACCTTGATATAGAGTGTTGACCTCCTTAGGCCACACCCTCCCTCATTACACAGATACACATCACCTGCTAGGCTTAAATCCATTAAGCATTCAAGTTTATCCAGCTTGGAGTTAGAAAATATGCCTAAAGATGATAATATGGGCAAAATACTCACTTGCCTAATAATTGTGCACACAGTGTAGTGATATGAGTGATCATAAACCACATGTTCTGTTCATTTGAGGGGAGCTTTCACAAAATAAATAAATAAATAAATAAACATTTGCATTTATTTCATAGTTACTGAATAATTTGCCTTATGATTTGTTCACGTGACTTCAGATGGAATAACCAAAATATACCCTGGAGAATAAGAGGTTAAATGTGTTATCCCGTGGTTGTATTGCCTGTGTACAGGGCTTTTAATATAAATCTCATTTTATCAAAGCATACTGACCTTCAGTAATCTGACCCCCCTCAGTTGTGTCCATAAAGATAATTACAACAATTCTATGACACCAAAGCATAGATTTGGGTTGAAATCTGTTTATAATTTATTTATTGACTCATTTTAATTACAGACTCAGACAACAGAGGAAGACTAAGTACTCATTTGAGGGTTAGGGTTACACATTCATAATCTAAGACACACACAGTATTTTGCATATAGTACAGTACAGTAGAGTACAGTAGAGTACAGGGGAAAGCAGGGCTGGGGATTCACTTCAGTATTAATATCATTTCTGTCCTTTTTTTACCTTGATCATTTATTCTTCAACACAATGTCTGAATGTAAAGAACATCCTTCATGATGTGAGCTGTAATTCGGCAGTGTTAAAGACAAGGATGAAGCACCCTTGGCCTTCATTTTCTTTTACTGTTTCTTTTACCTAAAACATTATACATCCTTTCACTTTCTGTTTCAGCGGGAGAGCCGGGCTGGGCGATATCGATCAAACTCAACATCATGATATCTCTCAAATATATCTCAATGTCAGATGATATTTTATTTAGCACAAAGTTATTAGACCATTCATTCTGAGTGCTGCTACTCTGTAAGAATGTCTTACAAACCTGACCTGGCTTATTTTGCTTGGACTGTTTTGTGCTGTTTTCTACTCTTAAAATCACTGAAGAGAACTTTACACCGTATTGTAAATTACTACTACTATTATTATATTTTTTATGTTTTTTTATGCAACAAAATCTCCCAAAACAACCCAAATTAGATGCCTGGCAGCAAACTGTCAGGTTCTGGGCCCTCATTTCTAAAATCTCATTCTAAATTTGATAAATTCGCTGTTGTCAGAACAAAACCTTGTATCTCCATTTTTCAGTTTGTGACATAATTTGAACATATCTGTTGCTCTTTGCACTGTCTGTAAATTTCATGATGAACGGACCAAAAGAAATGGTCCAAAATTGCTTGGAAAAAATTCTGGTTCCATAGACTTTCATTAAAGGTATGTTTTTTCCTTCTCCTGTAAAGTGTCCATTTTGGAAATATAGGTTTTATTCCAACAGCAGCAATTTATTTCAAACAAAAGCACACATTGGCATTCGCACACCAGTTTGGAAAGTTGTGCTCATGGATGTACATTTTCACATCAAATATGATTTTTTAATAAAACATTACTTAAACCTACATTTTCGTGTACGATAATATGTGAATATGTGCATATGAATGTTTTTAATTGAGGACACTGGATACCATGAGTAAAGTCCTATTCACACAAAGTGCTTTTTTTGGACAAAAAAAGAAAAGATGTCATTTTAAATGAAGGGGAATCTTCACATCAAGTTTAATATGATTTTATATCAGTTATATCTATTAAAGCAACACGATGTAGGATTTGGGGATTTGGAGACCCCTCTGGCGGAAACATGTAACTGCATGCAATGTGATGAACATTTTGTGCATCAGACCCTCGCAAGTGGATGACTCTGACGTTTGTGAGAGCATTGAAAGAGAATTCAAAGTATAATTCATTCAGTATTATGTTGGTTTTGAATTTGAGACATAAACATTGAGTTGGATCTCATTTTTGCACCTGTGTAATTGACATAATACATTAAGACGTATGACACGGTCCAGAACTCCTGCCAAATCCGTCCTGGTACCTCTGACTTTTAATTGTTTATTTCAGGGACAATCATGGTCTGGAGGCTAGGGAACCAGCCTTGTGACCGGAAGGTCACTGGTTCGATCCACTGAGCCGATAGTACGTGACTGAGGTGCCCTTGAGCAAGGCGCCTAACCGCCAGCTTCTCCCCGGGTACCATGGATAGGGCTGCCCTGGACAAGTGTGCTCACTGCCGCCTAGTGTGTGAGTGTGTGTGTGTGTGTGTGTGCATTCACTGGTGTGTAGGTGGTGTTTCGCTGCACGGATGGGTTAAATGTGGAGGTGAAATTTCCCTGTTGCCGGGACTTCCATCACCCATCATGTTTTAGTGTGTTCTTTTTCCAGCATACTCAGTAATGCTACTTCTTTCACTTTTTTACAATAAATATCACATAGTGCTGCTTTAGGAACTGCAACTGAACACCCTGTTTACAAAAAAGGCCAAACATGAACAGCCAGATTACGTTCATAGATAAACAGCTATAAACATTCACTATGTTGTACTAATCTAATCACCTTCTTTCCTCAGCCCTTCAGCTACGACCCACCATGTGTTCTTTAACTCCTGCATTTTTATAGTTCATGAGTGTGTTTACATGCTCTCAATAATCCGATTATATGTGCACACTCTTAGATCAGAGTAAGGTCTAGAAATCTGATTAAGAAATCTGATAACGAGAGCTGGATTTTAGCTCAGTGATCAGATTTCTGAGAGCTGTGAACTCTTACTCTGATTTCTTTCAGACTTCTCAGTCTGCGCATGCGTGAAAACAGACCGCGGTACCAGAAATAAGCAAGCAGCGTTACCACAAGATGGCAGCAAAGCACTTTTGGAGCGATGCTGAAACGAACTCTACGTATGGTGTAAATACTCTTCATCTTCTAGATGATGTATGTTCACAGTTCCAGGTAAAGTGGAGGGAAGTTTTAAAACCGTTTGTGTCACGTCTTCTTCTGTGAGTTTATTGGCTGGTTGTAAAACAGAAATCTGATTACTGCCTGACTCATGTAGACCCAGAGATTTCAAACAACCTGATTACTCAAGTGCATGTGAACATGTTGATCGGATTACGGACAAAATCCGATTTTCTGCATTTATCAGATCATAAAGTGCATGTAAACACACTGTTTTGTTTGTCGTGCAAGCTTTTGTGCTCTGTCATGTGCAACACAGTCATGGCACACATTTGTTTGGGTACATCCATGACAATCCGTACGAAGCATAAATCTGAGTTGATGAAAAACTTTATGCAATCCATTTCAGACTTTTAATTAATATGCGTTTTATCTTTTTAAAAACTTGACATGCTTTTCTTATCTGTATAAAATTAGTGTCTTAAAGTGCACAAACATAAGACAAACTGCTATGCAAAAGGGATGCTGCTATTGTATGGGCATAATTTGGATATAATTACCATTATATATTAAATATTTTGCTAAAAATATTGTCGAAAATTCGAAATGTATTATCACGGTGTGTAATTATCAATGTACACTGGTATAACCGATATATCGCCCAGCCCAGTAGTACATTTGTTCTAGACAAACTTGGCTGCTTTGCTGAATCACATGGAATAATAATAATAATAAGCTTATTTCTGGAAGAGTATAGTACAAATAGTTCTCATCAGCCGTCATTAAAAGCCTGGCGAGATACAGAAGCGTGTCCTTTCATGTTAATTGACAAACACTATGAAAATCAAGCTATACAGACGACGCTGGTGTGACCAGAGAAACAACTTCCATCTGATTGTGAAATTCACAGAGAAATTCAATTTTTTTTTTGTATTTTTTTACATTTAGACTGAACAGACGTCAAAAATATATCATTGTACCATAGCTATGTACATGAGACAGTCAGCCTAGTCAGCAAACAGTCGGTTAATTCTTTGCCATCACTCCATTTCAATAAATCACACACATGCCTACATAGTCACGCTATACCTTCACGTATTTACACAACAGATTTACAGATTGGCGCGCTAAACATACAGGGAGAGGAGAGAAACTGCATTGATATTTGTTCGTCACATTCCTTCAGCATGTCCTCTTTTCCCATAAATCTCTGTACAGGTGACGGCAGAACAAGTAACATAATGATATTTCACTATTTACAATGCATAGAGCCGGAGAGCGCCTGTGATAATCATGCCAAGGGTCAATAACAATTGAAAATAACAGCTCCACGACACAAAGTGTCGAACAATGAATGGAAGCTGATAGTTTCCAATAATAGCGATGATTCTAGTGATGAAAAGGGTTTATTTCATCACGTGGCCTATAAAGAACAGCTCACTTTTTCTTCGAAGATAATGGTTCGTAACTTTGTGCACTCAAATGTACAGCTGCATTTCAATAAATAACACTCATAAACACCAGATTATGTCAATTATCATTATGCACGAACTCACGCACAACTTCATTTGCTCGACCAGTGAGACACGCACATCTGCTCTGAGGAAAATAAATAAATAAGTAAATAAATAATAGGCTTTAAATAATGAAAAAATAAACGCCTGCGTCGAGCGCAAGGTCTTCCACCTGATAAATCATCATAAAAAAATGAATAATAAATACGCTACAATAAAATAATAAAATAAGTATTTGTCAAAAAGGCTGCCGCTCATATGAACTGAGATAAGCCTGAGATGAAATAGCAAAACAGAAGTCGAAAGTACAACAAAAGGTGGAATAAAATGACGTGACAAATAAATAAAAAATGCCAAACACAATAAAAGTGTAAATAAAATAAGTTAGAATAAGTTAGAATGTTAGACTAATTGTGGAATTTGAAAAAAAAAACTAAAAACCACTATATTTGGTTTTATGGACCAAAAACAGTCGTGAATTATTACACGACCGTCGTCGAGTCTCTTTTTAAATCTCTCTTAGAAGCAAACAGGCTGTTCTTGTTACCCATTTTGTGCCCAGTTACCCATTTCATGACGACTAATCTGTGATCAGTTGGCCATTTCGTGATCAGAGGACCAATTTTGTGGTCAATTACCCATTGAAACACTGAATTTGCGCGTTCGGTATTAAGGGCCTCTACTAGTCACGCATTCGGAACATACACATTCCTCACAAAAGGAGACATGCATGCACAAATGGGATTTCGCCACTGAAGAACATGCTGCATCCGGATCGTCCGTCATCACTGTCATCATAACCCTCGTCATCGTAACAACCACTGACATTTGAATTGTTTTCCACTTCGGCAGAAGATAAATACCTCTGGCATTTGGGCTGACAGGGCGGATGTTTGGCACATTTTTCAAAGCGAGCGCGAGTGTGATGCAGGTGTCAAAGAAACCCTGCATGCAGTAAAACCTGTTATGGAGGCCATATATCTCTCGTCTTGAACATTTCTGACATGATCCTTAAAGGAAAAGGGAAATAAAAACAGAAAGTGGTGCAAAAAGAAAAAAAGATCTGTGTAAAATTGTGCTTTTCTCAAGGTTACCAACTTGTGACTGCAGCAAGTGAGGCCTATCCAAAAGCAATGAGAGAATCAACGACAAATGGCCAGTTTGACGAAGAACAGCAGTAACGTCCCGTCCAAGCCATGTTGACGCTGAAATGTTTCTTTCTCCTCCCAAGAGGTGCAACCATCGAAGTGTTGGCCCTTTCGTCTAGACATCACGAGTTTGATCCCTGGTGATTCTACAGCCATTCGTGGCCGGGGGTTCAAGAGTGCACGATTAGCCTCCCTGTCTGGGTGGGTAGGACGGCCCACCACCCCCCCACCATCACTCAGTGCGACTCTAGTCAGCGCAGGCGTCTGTTAGCTGTTGTAACAGAACTGGTGGTTGATGCTTTCCTCCGAGCGCGTTCGGCTGTCCAGTGATGCATCCTAGCCTCCTAATGCTGGTAGTATTGTGTGTTAGGGAGGCCTAACTTGTGGATGAATTGGAAATGACTCAGTTGGGGAGAAAATTGAGGAAAAAAATCCACCAAAAAAAGAAAAATGTCTCTTTCCTTTTCTTCCTTGTTCCCCTTGTAGAAAACGGCTTTAAGCAGAGTTTGGAACATAACAGAATGGAATAAAGAAAGGCTCAGTCTTCTCTGACTGTCACCGACTGGAGTCCCAAACCCGACTGCAGTGACTTCTTGCAATCTTTTATTGTTTTGTTGAGGAAAATCTGGTTTTGAAACCTTCCCCACAGCTTTAGTCTGTGTATTAACGACGAGCTCGGCTAGCTAGCGAATCATAGCTCCTGCTGCGACTGTGGCTGCGGCTCCGGCTGCTGTAAAGGGAGTTCCAAGAGGAGCTGCGGCTGTAACTGCGGTATGAAGAGCGGCTACGGCTCCGGCTGCGGTTGGGACTCCTGCTGCGGGTGCGGGTCGGGCTGCGAGTTGGGCTGCGGGTCAGAGAGAACAGGCTCCAGGAGGACAGGCTGCTGCAGGACGAGGAGGAGGAGGGACTGGGGCGGTAGTAAGGAATCGGTCTCTTCCTCGCACTGCATGTAAAGAAGATATGGAGAGAAAATGTGGAGGACAGCTGTTAGTTCAGTGGTTCTAAATCACATTCCTAAGCAAGTGAGTCACCTGAGGGGAGGTGAAGAGTTCCAACAGCGTTGAAATGAAAAGCTGAAAGAAAGCAGTAAATGCATTCATCCTGACACATTATAAAAAATAAAATATAAAAATATAAAAATAACAGGAGTTGTAATTCCTAACTAGGGGTGTTACGATACAGATATTTGGGCTAAATACATTTTTTTACTCTGAAATCAAGATTTGACTAATTCTGTGCTATATTGATTGGTTTAATTTAAAGTTTAATTAAAATATTTTTACAAATTTGATTTTTTACATTAGATTAATGCATTGTTTTATTTTTTACATTTCTGACAATATGTTGGAATTCTTATATTGGTGCAATCACCTATAGAGGGCAGCACTAAGTAATATTTTTCTTTGTCTCTAATTTGAGCTTTTGGTGCATTTATATTATTTGGCCAAAAGCTCTAATTCCTAATCATTGAGTTTTATTATTGAGTGTTTCAGCCACATCCATTGCTAACAGGCGTTTAAAATCAAGCAGACAGCCATGCAGTCTCCACATAGACTGGCAGTAGAATGGGTCGTACTGAAGAGTTCAGAGACTTTCAATGTGACACCATCATAGGATGCCACCTTTGCCACAGCTCAATTCATGAACGGTTTGCTATACTAGATCTGCCCTGGCCAACTGTAAGTGCTGTTATCATGAAATTATGAACTTGAGATAAACAAAGGTAAACTGTTGTTAATTGTTAAATGCATCATTACCTAAGTTTGGCCTGCAGTGTTATATGTCACTTATTATCATGCGGACGGTCAGTGTCGTACTGAATCCCTCCCTGATTCACAGAGGCAGTTGTCATTGAAAAGACACCCTGATCTTATTCATGCGCTACACTAGATCAGCTTCTATACATTCAGCACTGTACTTTCAATAGATGTGTGAAGCTGATACTGCTATGCAGGTGCAGAAATGACCTTGTAATTCGCCGGGCCTCGAGATGGCTGGGCGAATCTCTTCTCCTTTTCCTCATGGGTGAACAGGCTCTCCTCCTGCTTCGCTTCCTGCCTCGCTTTGATTGCTTCTCGCAGGAGCTGGAGCCTCTTTTTCTCTCCCGGGTCCTTTCAGAAAGACATGAATACCACACGTGGCTCCTGTGAGACTGAGTTTAATAACTGCTTCTAATGCACACTGTGTGGAAGAAGTGGAGTTTCAAATGGTTCAGTACCTGTCTGGTGTGTATCTCGAGTGTTTTGCGCTCCGCCGGCTGCTCCCACTACATACACTCCCCCTCCTTGAGTCCAACGAGTAACTGGACGAACGGGAGTATGACCTTCGAGCAAGTGCATAGGAATTACTGGCATGTATAACACATGTAAATGCCCAGTATATCGCTGCTGTTGGAGCAAAAACCTTCCGTCTATTAGTTTTTGTCTTTAAAAAAAAAATTGTGTTAGTGTGTGTTGCGCTGGTCTGAGTGGATCAGTCTGTAATTGTAAACTACAAAGTGCACCTATATAGTAAGAGGAGCTGATAAAATGGACAATGAAACAAGGAGGTGGTCATAATGTTATGCCTGATTGGTTTATATATATATTATATATATATATATACTCATTGTTTATTTTATCAGCTCAACTTGAAAATGTGCAAATATTTATATTGGGCTTGTAAACAGTGATGTACACACTGCTACACTTGGGGATCAGTTCATTTTAAGTTTATCTTAAATTGGGACACATTTGAATGAGCTACATCTTACAGTATGATCTACAAACCTGCGGCTGGAGGATAAGGACCTGCTCCTAGAGTAGCGCCCATAGTGGCGAGAACTTCGGGATGATCTACTCCGGCTGCGGGACCTTGTTTCCGATCGATATCTGTCATGAGAAGGATTCAAACTTCTAGCAGCTTGGCTTCCGATGGGCTGTGTCCTCCGGCTAGGTTCTTCACTGCAATTACAGCAATGATGTTATGTGATATGTAATAATATATATATATATATATATATATATATATATTATATATCACTCTTGTCAGAAGAAAACCTTGTATCTCCAAAATTGTAACTTTACTTTTAATGTAAGTCAGTGGAACCAGACTTTTTTTCCACATCATTTTGGGCTGATTCTTTTTCATCATGAAATTTAAATGCAATGTAAAGAACAACAGATGCTTTCAAATTATGTATAAAACTGAAAAACGACAAAAATGGAGATACAAGGTTTTACAAGGTTTGACAGCAACAATATATATACATTATGTTCCAGAGCACCTTGGCTGTAACAACAGAAGAATGTCTTTTCTTAATACGCAAAACAGGTGGATGTCTAGAACTCAAGCCTAGCAATCTGAAGTTTAATCCAGGAGGCACAACAAGCACGAGAAAAAACAGCCATAGAGCTCAGCAGGATCTAACAAACTCATGTTTTCATTAAGAACTTTTAAAGCCAAACGTTATAAGGTTTAGTTAGTAAGTATCATTAAAGTTTTTCATTTAGTTATTTAATGTTAAAAGCATGCAAGTTAAAGAACACATAGCACACAGCAGTGATGCTTCTAAAAGGTACATCACAAAGATATTCCATTAAATTGTTACAAAATCATGGTCTGATGTCTGAGAAACTGTAGTTTAGACAGTAAAAGTTTTACAGTAGTTTAGACAGTAAAAACAATGCATTTGCACTGTGGACTGTAGACCCCTGCTTTCTATAACCACCATTATAGAGAAACCACTCTGAATAACCTCATGTACACCCCAACCTCTGAATCACGCAGAAATTTCAGTGGAACTGCTTTGCTGTAGTAACAGCCTCTACTCTTCTGGGAAGGCTTTACACACGGTGCTTGATTTGATTGCATTCTGCCACAAGAACATTGGAGAGGTCAAGTACTGATGTAGGATCACTCCAATTCATCCCAAAGGTATTGAATGGAGCTCAATCACTCCAGAGAATGCAGTTCCGCTGCTCCACAGCCCAATGCTGGGAGACTTTATACCCCTCTGGCTAAGGCTGTGCAATGGGCATGGTGACCTTAGGGGTCTGTGCCACTCCAGACTGTCCCCTTTTATTGGTTAATGGTTTTACAAAGAAATTATACACTCACCAGCCACTTTATTAGGTGCTCAGTTGCTTGTTAACACAAATAGCTACCCAGCCAATCACACGGCAGCAACTCACTGCATTTAGGCATGTAGAGGTGGTCAAGACAACTTGCTGAAGTGCAGACCGAGCATCAGAACGGGGAAGAAAGGGGATTTAAGGGGCTTTGAACGTGGCGTGGCTGTTGGTGCCAGACGGGCTGGTCTGAGTATTTCAGAAGCTGCTGATCTACTGGGATTTTCACGCACAACCATCTCTAGGGTTTACAGAGAACGGTCCGAAAAAGAGGAGATATCCAGTGAGCGGTCAGTTGTGTGGACGAAAATGCCTTGTTGATGTGAGAGGTCAGAGGAGAATGGGCAGACTGGTTCCAGATGATAGAAAGGCAACAGGAACTCAAATAACCAACCAGAATCTCTGAGGAACGTTTCCAACACCTTGTTGAAAGCCTGCCACAAAGAATTAAGGCAGTTCTGAAGGCAAAAGGGGGTCCAACCTTTCATTAGCACCTAATAAAGTGGCCGCTGAGTGTATAAGCTGTGTATGCACCTTAAAATAGGTACATTCAATCATTAACATGACCATCTGGATACGTCTGGACAGAGAGTGAGATCATTTGACCTTGAGATCTGGAAAAATCTCAAAACTGGCTCTCACCTTTTGACCTTGTTGAAAATGGAGCTGGACAGGTTACTCTCGCTGTGTGCAGCTTTCCCCAGAGAGTCATAGCTGGTCAGAGAGTTTCCAGAATCAGAGGCATTGTCCCTGTCCGTAAACCTGAGCTTCTCCGGAGACGTGATCTTTCCGTCTCCCGCGACCTTTGCTCTTGAGATGCCAGTCTTAGTAGACGGCGGAGAGGACGTGTCATTTCCTGAATCGTATTCTGCGTGTCCTTTGCCCTGATTGGACAGTGAGTCCTGGACGATGGCTGTTTTGTTTAAAGCTTCAAGCCCAGGACGCGAATGTTCGACCTGCAAGCAGACAAAGCAGCGCTGTTGTTTTTCTACAGGAAAAAAAATAATAACAAAAATAATCACAGCACTCCTAATCTTCTACCTGCACGGATGCAGTGAGAGTAGTCTACAAAAAGTCACGTTATGTCCCTACGAAACACAGAGAGAAAATTAAGAAGAGCTTTTTTTAAGGACAGATAACCGTAAGAGATCAAAAAATATCATGCAAATTTGTCACATGCGAGTAATTTCAAAAGAAAAGAAGGAAAAAAAAGAGCAGAACTCATAAGAGAAGGGAAATTAATGGAGGTACACTAAAAAGAGGGTAAAAAGAAATGACTTTCCTCAATGTAATAACCATACGAAAGAAAGAAGATCAAAAAGAGGAGGAGAAAATCATAGTAAATAATAAACTACTTGAAAGTCAATGAAAAGAGAACAGAAAACGGAAAGCAATGCCCAGTTTGAAAGTTCTGTCTATTAAAGAACATTGAACAAACATCACAAAATGGGCGTGAATATATATATAATATAGAAACAAAATAAAAAGGATTGCAGACAAAGAAATACTTCCATCACTCTAACTAAAGTAAAAGCCTTGAGGAAAAAAAAAAGAACATTTCTTTTGTGCTTAGGTCCCCTGTAGGAAGAGGTTTAAAAGTCCACCAGCGACCTATATTAAGTCCCTAAGTCTGCGGATAGCATCGACTTACCAATCAAGACTTCCTCCTTAAGTAGGTAAGGTGTAAGAAAAAGGGAAGAGCGGGTAACGTAAGTGAATCATTAGAGTGGTAAAATGCAAGAAAAAAGAACAATAACCCTCTCTTCTTCAAACCCAGACTCTATTTTTTATGCTTCCTTTGCCTTTTTTATGTTTTCTCCTGTGTGCTGATTGTGTGATGAGCCTGGTCTTTAACCAGTTTCCCAGATAAAACATCAAACGTGTCAAATTATCAGGAAAATATCTTATGTTTTTTTTCTGGAAAGTCTACAAATCTTAAAGCTTTGCTCACGTTTTTGTCTTTTTGAAGTGAAAATGATTTCTATCCACAGCTGATCTGTGATGCACTTATGTAGATACCTTTCTAAATGTGGGGGCAATTAGTCATATGTCCTCCTGGGCAGTCTGTGCTTTGCACCAAACCTCTCTTAAGTGGCCCATATTCAGCTGTTTATTTCGTCCCTGAGGTTCATTTAAAGCCATATTTGAGCTGGATTAGTTTTACCAGAGAAGGTCCATTAATGAAGTTCGTGCGTGATTGACTGGCTGAGTTGCCCCGGGATTAAGGATCAGTGTAATTTCTCCATATTACCCCAAGCAGCCTGGACCAAAACATCATCATACAGACATTTGCATCAGCGTCATACAACAAACAACACACCTTCAAACAATAACACAATAACCCTGCCACATCACGATGCTGGATTTTACCCCTTGCCCCTTGCTGCTTAACCCTTACGGCTCTTGGTTTATCTTAGTTTGATGTTGTTTCAATGTGTTATGGTCTTCATAACAAGCTCATAGTAGGCTAATGTCTCAGTAGCTAGCTGGCTAGATTTCCCGTTCCACCTTAAATAGTCCAGCAGTTCTGATGCCTGAAGTGCCAGAATGTAACTGCTGCTGGATTTAAGGTGGAACGGGAATATCTGACATCAGCTTCACATCACTGAAGAATTAGGGGTGGGTGGTAATAAATAAATGACCCCCTTTTTGAAGGCGTATGATCCCTAAATGTAACTAAAGCCCAGCAGTGAGGAGCCGAACTTCACCCTCCTCTACTGTCGCTGCCGACTGGCAGGGTCGCCTACAGAGCGGCGCTAGTAGCTGTTAATGAAGTGATGCTCTTTTTATTTGAGGCTCCCATTTCATAGGGAAGATGTCAACCACTACCCCTTGTAACTCAGTTCTGAGGGTTAAGATGACACTTGAAAACAAGGGATAGGGGTAAACATAAGAAATGGGATTTGACCTACACCTCATGTCAGTGTGGGGTTGTTAAGGGCAATTCCAAATGGTATTGTATGTAGGAGGGAATATGCCGTGAATGGCTGTGGATTCCAGGAGCCTTGTCATGAATTTGAGGATGAAGCACTGTTTTCTATTCCCCTGTTTTATTATTAAACCACTGTGATGTTGATTTAACCCCTTGAATGGACCAAAGGTTTAATAAACACTTCTACAACCTAAGAATAGCTCAGCCAGTTTGCATTGAAGTGCCTATATTTACTGAGTACTAAGCTTTAGAATATAATAAGCCTGGTTTTTTAAGGGGTTTTTAGTTAATTATAGAAGGTTATAGAATATCCAGAATTATTACTCAGCAGACTTGTGAAAAATACACACACGGCACTAAACTATAGATTCATACTGGATTAAAATGACCAATCTTGTCTGTAATCACTCAAATTACAGCACCTCTCCAGATTAAACTAATCCAGCTCAATAGGACTTAATTCATTTGTTTTTATGTACCAAAATCAGGCATAATTCACAATTCTCTAGGATTAGAATTAAAGACAAACTGAACATCAGCTCAACTGAACATCGTCTGGTTGGTTGGGGTGGGAGGCATAAAGCTATGTGATGCACTGTAACAGTCGTTATCTCAGTCAAACATGAAAAAATAACTGGGGAAAACACAGGAAACCATTACATTTCACTTTCCATTCTTTTAGTCGAGGAAAAACAGTATCAACTCAAGATGAATACCCACCTCCGTCACCAAGACCTTGTGTGAAAGCAGCCATGAAAAAACACCAAATTTGAGCTTTTTTCACATCTGAGCTGTGATCCGAGCTGCTATTCGCATGTGTTTCAAGGTCATTAACAAATCAAAACGTGAGCTAGTTGGAAACGCCAAAATGTCCCCTTAGTTTATCTATTAGGTCTGGTCTTAGGTCTCTTACAACCTGGGTTCCCCTAACTCTGAGCTCATGTAAATGTTCTTATACCTTTGCTTCCCTTAAAGAAAAGTCTTGTGTTAAAAAGGAATTTGCAATGATTTTTCAAAATTTTTTAGCTATTCATTGTTTTGATGTGAAATGGTTGAGATGTCTTTATCGTGGTGGTGATAGGCACCAGAAGTCATTATGTCTACACCACAAATATGTTATTTACTCTTTAAGCTTACACGTATCTTCTAAGTTTTTATATGTAATGTTAATGGTGGTAAAATAGTGATGAATCTGAAAAAATAAGTATTTTTGGAAGAGTATTTTGCTTCACCACACCCTCCAGGCACCTTTCCTGTATAAAACAATGTGAGGAAACAAAAAAAAATCTTAACTTTTTATAAAATCCAAATAGAATTCAATAGAAAAATTCAACTCTTTGGATGTCTGGTTCCTACCACCACCACCACTGTGAACAATTCTAACCTGGTAAATTTCTCTGGAATGAAGCATTTGAAGTCAAACCACTCTGAAAGACTTTTACATCTTAACTAGGAAATTATAGATCAGTGGAATTCCCCTTTAACGACCATAGCATGCTGATTACATGCTTGGCTCGTCATTGTTTGTTGCCACCTTGAACTACATTTGCTTGCACTTCAGTTGCAAACTCAACTTCAGTTGTGTAGTAGTTCAATGTAATAATGTTCAGGGAGAATTTACAGGTATTTAATGCTTCAGCGCACACATCTGGTGTTGCTGTGCATACGGAATCTGTGAATCTAGGATGCAAGTTAACCCTCAGGTTGTTGGAATAACATACATGGCATCCTAGTGTTTGTAGCACTTGCACAGTAGTTTAACACCGTTTTAGGAGGTCACATTAGAGCTGGACACATCATATTCTATGGAGTAGTTGTTGCAATAATCTAAATTATATATAATATATTGATGATGCCAAGACTATTGTTTTTAGTAGCTTCTCTCAACATCTAAAAAACACTTTTTAAAAAAGCAGCCTAGTAATCTTGCAACAAATTATGCAAAGCAAAGACATTATATAAACTGGAATTAGAGTAATGGGTGTTTTTTCCCCAGGGTAAGCGCTGAGAGGGATGAAAGGTTAGATGAGAGTTAGGCCATGTATAATTATTCGAGTTGGAAAACACTTGAAAAACACTCTCATTTAAAAGTTAATTGATGCAAATTTAAGCAGGGTGTCAAGAATATGTGCAACATGCAGATCCGATGCAGGCCCCTCTCTCAAAAGTATCCTCACTAAAGGGCTTAATGAAATATTGGTCAGTGTCTCGCGCATTCAGAGATTAAAAACATAGGACCACAAAAATACAGAGGGGTGGTCATGTTTCTAAGTCTGCTTTGGATGAATTTTGTCCTTTTAGACTGACTGAGGGCCAGCTTTCCCAACCCAAACCCATATTAAAGCAATAGCTCATTGGAAATCAATCAATTTTATGCAGTTTTGTGGTTATGCTCTTAAATATTTTGACCATAAAGGGGAATTCCACCAATTTCTTCCAAATGTCTGCATAATTTAAATGTTTAGATTTAGAGTGGTTGGATGTGAAATGATTCATTGTGGAGAAACATATTGACTTAGACTTCTTTACAGTGGTGGTGATAGAAACCAGGGGTCACCATGTCAACAACACAAACATAGCCCCTTTATATACTATCCAAAACCACCTACATATTTTATAGTATTTATAGTATATTCAGTGTTGATAATGGTAAAATATCATGAAATCTGAGGAAAACAAAAAGGTTTTCTTTAAGGCCTGTTGCACATTATAACCCCCTGCATGTGCTTCAAAAGATACTTTTAAGTTCAAACCTTATCTCAAAACTATCATAAATCAATGTCTCTGGCATCAGGCAGTGTATTAATACTCGTGTAATAACTTTCTGTGAGGGAGCTTTTAAAGTCATGCATCTCTTCAGACGTCTGGTTCCTATCACCACCACTGTGAACAATTCTGACTCGGTAAGTTTCTGTAGAACTGGGAATTTCACATCAAATCACTCCGAATGATTTCACATCTTACTCATTAGAGACATTCAGAGAACTCTGTGCAAATTCCGCATTAAACCAGGTCCAAGTTTTTAAGCAGACTGATCGTCGACTGGCTGCATTAGATTTCTTGCAGAGCTGTAACTTTAACTATTGCAAGACAAATCACAGCATCAACCTTGAATCAGTGTAAAAAGGCAACTTCTCCCTGTTCTGGCTTGCACTAAACGTCTCTCAGGAAGTTGATTGTGTGTATTAGTGCGCTGTGAAGTGTTCAGGACGCGCTGATGGGTGTAGAATGGCATCGGCCCTCTCTCTGCTTCCCATTAAACGGCAAAAAAGAAATCAATGGTTTTACACGGCCTTTAACAGAGTAGCAGCCTATAGCGCTATTAGCGCACCAGGCAGCAATCGGAGACACTTACTGAGCATTCAGGCAGCATAGTGCAGCACTTAGAGGGGATTTTATTGGCTAGCTTGACTGCTGACCCCCATTCAAAACTTCTGTGGTCCCCCGAAGGACGAGTGCCGTCTCCAAAGCCAGATTTGCCATGATCTTCAGATCTATAGAGACAAAACAAACACATTTTAGATTTATAGACCTGGAACAGTGTTTGTAGAGCAGTGCGCTGCACGTTTTGCGTTTACCTTTAACGGATTGAATGGACTGTGTTGTCAATAAAAATGAGGCGTAATTGAAAAAAAAAATACAAAGGCCTTCATTTATCGATTACATATTTTTGGAAAGCTCAGCCTGCATGAGGTGTGTTTTTTCAAATAGAGACTTTTGTTTGGGTTCATCGTAAATTTACCTCCCTCAGTCTTCACCATCACCACTATGATATGACGTTGTCATTCTAAAACATGCAAAAATAGCCTCGGTCCCTGGACAGTGTGCAGCAGCACCTAACCTAGCAGTTAAGTTTGCAACTTTACACATCTTTATCAGCTAACTGAGCTACAAAGCTGGGATGTTACTAACTTCTGGCTTGGGACATGTTAAGGGGGGTTTTCTGAATCTTTCTGAAGGAGGAAAAACAGTGCAGTCTTTCTTTTCTTGTGGGTTCATGCTGACTGAGCATCTCTCTGCTACTAAGTAACAATAGCATTGTACCCATCCATAAGCTGCACTAGATAGCTATTGTTACAAAATTTAGAGGCAGAAAGGAGAGTCTGATCAATAGAAAAAAGAGCTAAAAATGCAGCATGTTTTATGGACTGTAAAGCAAATTTCACGGTTTTATGAAGCCCACAGTCCACAGTGTAGAGTCAGAGTAGAAACTGAGAGGGGCAAAACTTCTAACACACATTTTTGGGAAGTCGTGGGTTGGGAACCACAATGCTAGAGCAGGGAAAAGACAAAAATCCCCAAGACGGGGGCTAAGAAGATCACTCTGAACTGGTATACTGAACTGGTATGATAAATTCTACTAAAAAGCAATAAACTCTATTTATCTCACTCTGCTGAATAGTTTAAGCGCTCCGGCTCCGAAACCTGGGCTTGATGACATCATATCACACTAATAACTTTGCATCAGAACTGAAATAAGGCCCTGCAGGCCTTATTCTCCCAGCAATGAGGCCAGCGGAGAGATAAAAGTACAGTTACATACTAATGTTATTTTGCCTGAAGTTTGAGTTCTGGTATCTGCATAACATTATATAAAACATTTAAAAATAAAAGCTAAAAACCAGTAGTAGGACCTGTTCTGAACCCCCTTTTTGCCCATTTTTAAACTTATACATTATTTATATGTAACTTTTAGCTAGGTAATTTACCTAATGCATGCTAACATTCAAGGTATGTGCCTTTTATTGTTATTTTTCCATGTTCATGTGTTATACAGTGCCAGAAAAAAATTCAGATTGTTTAAAAATCTACATAGTCTGAGGCAAGTGTGCTGATTTTAGTGAGTGAAGCTAAATAGTGCACAATAAGAATTACCTGCTAGCTACATTAGCCTCTTAGCTCCAGTGCTAATGCTCAGCTGCATTTGGGGTAAACAGAAAATAGTGTAAACTTGCCAAACTCTCACTGTAACTTTGCACAGCGAGACCAGCAATGATAAAACTTTCTTGACTCATCGCTGTGAATGTAGAATTGCACAGAAATGGAAACACAATGAACCCTGGGAGGATCTAGGCAGCTCTGTCTGCCCACGTGTGCTTCCGTAGGTCAGTGGGCCAAAAGCTGGACCTCTCTGCATGCTGGCGTACAGGAAAATGTCACCAGCACAGAGCTAAATCTGAAAAGTGCTCCCGCTGTGCGTGCGGTTGAGGCCATGGCCTGTGGGAGAGAGTGGACTGCGTATAGAGCTCGGGTGGTCTCTAAGGAAAGCAGAATCGCAGCAGCCTTCACTTTTTTCGCTTCTTGAAGGAAAAAAAAAAGGCTCCAGAAGTCAAGATCAAGTGCTGAACAAGTGCTGTAAGCTGAGGAGGTATCCTGCTCGATGCCTGGCCTTGTGCTCAGTATTTTGATTTATTTATTCATTTTGTTGCTTTTGAGAAGGTTGCTGTTGTCTGGGCACTCAAACGCAGCCACAACACTCTGTGAACAAGTCAAAACTTTGCTTAGACAACAGCAGTACAGCCTAAACAATCTGGGAACAAAGCAGCTGAAACCTCAGTCTGAAGCCTAAAGAGCTCAACAGTGCATTTATCATTGTTTTTCTTTTTCAGAGGTAAAAGTAATGAATTCTGCTGTTATTTTAACATTTTTCTCCAGTAAAAGTAAATTTTTAGTAGAGATATTGAATCACTGCAGGGCGGCACGGTGGCGTGGTGGGTAGCGCTGTCGCCTCACAGCGAGGAGGGCCTGGGTTTGATTCCCCGGCCGGGTGGCCAGGGTCCTCTCTGTGTGGAGTTTGCATGTTCTCCCCGTGTCTGCGTGGGTTTCCTCCGGGTTCTCCGGTTTCCTCCCACAGTCCAAAGACATGCAGCCAGGCCAATTGGACATGCTAAATTACCCCTAGGTGTGAGTGACTGTCTGTGTCTGTCTGCCCTGCGATGGACTGGCGACCTGTCCAGGGTGTATCCTGCCTTCCGCCCGAGGACTGCTGGGATAGGCTCCAGCTTCCCCCCGCGACCCTGACGGAGAAGCGGCTTAGAAAATGGATGGATGGATGGATTGAATCACTGCTATTTTACTTAAGCATTTTTTGGGTGATGTTTAAGTAATTAATCACAATTAATCACATTTATGTGACTGAAATGTGTTCCAAAAAGATTTGGTTTCATTTAAAAAGTAATGCATATAGTTACAGCCATATGCATGGACAAATAACCATCATTAGAATGCATTTGTTACTTTCAATAATCCAATAGCATTCATTTTATCTAAACATGAGACATGAAAATCATAGAGTAAATGTAATTTCTGATCTTTGACCAGTGAGTGTTTGTATCATATTTATATAATTTATGGGTCTTTTTGCCAAACTGGTTCAAAGTTAGAGCAGAAAACACATTTCAGATGTGGTCTTTACACAAAAATCATTTCCTTTGAGTGACACTACACCTTAATTCTAAGTATTTTATTAAAATAAATGATTAAACATTCTATTTTGTCACTACCAAAAACAATCATAATGCTACCAAAACTTAACCAAATGTTTCAGTAGTGACTGTTTTGGTAGCAACCATTTTCATCATCATCATCATCATCATCATCATCATCATCATCATCATCATCATCACTTTTATTTATATAGCATCTTTCCCATGCTCAAGGACGCTTTACAATCAAAGAACATCAACATATTAAACAACAAGACATTAAACAAAAGGCAATACAGGTAAACATTCAAGTATAAACGGAACAATGAAAACACAGTGAAAACAAGTCTTTAGCAGAGATTTGAATGAAGACAGAGAGGTTGCATCCCGAATAGACTGGGGGAGAGTATTCCATAACTTGGGAGCTACTACATTAAACAATCAACCACCCATAGAAGTCAATTTAAATCTAGGAACATGAAGGAGGCCTAGATTTTGTTATCTCAAAGTATGGGACGGGACATATAGATCAAAATAAGGTCCCATTGTTGACATCCACATTGTTTTACATGCTTTAAACAAATAACTAGAAGCTGACAGTCGTACAAAAAAATAAATTGGCTATGATGGGGCTGATTTACATCTAGTCCAAGGTACAGATTCACACAGCCAATCTATGATTCTGTGTCAAATTTAATGTGAGGTATTACATTATCAATTTAGGCTCATTTTAAGCCCACAATGCCTGGCACCCTCGGCCTACAATCTGCAGTCAGCACTCTTTGGCTGCTTCATAAGAAGCCTGTATTCATCTGCTTTGCACCACAACAATGATGTTAATTTCCATATTTTCCAAAGCATGTTATGGAATTCATAGTACTATGTAGGTGCCATGCTAACAGGGGTTCTATATCAGTAGAATCAAGGCCTTCCCTGAAAAAGACATAGTCTAAATGGCAGCATTTGTTGCCAAAACCTGTATATATATCTCAGCATTAATCGTTCCTTCGCAGATGTGCACATCACCCATGCCATGTGCGCTAATGACCTCCATGCCATCAAGGATACTGCCTTTTGAATTGTGCACTAATATTTTAAGTTTTGACTTGCTTAACCACAGAACACTTTGCCTCAGTCCATCTTAAATGAGCTCGGGCCCAAAGAAGGCGGCAGTGTTTCTGGATCCTGTTTGTACATGGTTTCTTCTGTGTATGTTGGAGTTTTAACCTGCTTTTGTGGATGCAGCCATGAACGGTGCTCACAAACATTGGTTCTCAGAAGTGTTCCTGAGCTGATGCAGTGATTTCCACTACAGAATTGTATCTGTTTTTACGTAATGCTGCCTGAGGGCCCAAAGATTATAGCCCGCCACTATTGGTTTTCAGCCTGGTTCCTTGCATACAGAGATTTTGCTGGATTTTCTGAATCTTTTAATGATATTATGTAGCAAAGATGATGAAATTATTTTATGTTGAGAAACATTATTCTTAAATTGTTGCCTTATTCGTCTTTCACAGAGTAGTGAGCCTCTTCATATCTTTACTTCTGAAAGACTCTCTAGGATGCTCATTTTATATCCAATTGTGTTACTGAGCCATTGCTAATTAACCACCGTGTGTTTCTTTTGAGGATTACACAACTTTACCCGTCTTTTGTTGCCTCGAACCAACATTTTGGGATCTGAGGAGTTATATTGTTTGAGCTTACATATGATTTGAACTTCTTCTGCTCATGTTGTAGTTGATAAAAAGCAATGCTGTTGTGAAATATGCTATGTTTGTTCTGTTTACTTGCTATCGCAGTCGATTTTGGCACACATCAACATTTGAACACTTAGGTGTGACCTGTAGATAGTGAGACAGCACATTTCAATGTTCTTGAATAGAAGGGGCTCTCAAATCTGATGCTACAGCAGGTGGCCTATCGTTAGGTGTTATTTTTAGCCCTCCCATCCAATATTATGACCAGCCATCATCGCTTTAGAAAATAATAAAAAATGCATAAAGACTGAGGCAAAGAGAGGCTAGTTTGCAGAATCTAAATAGCAGATTTAGTCACTGTATGTGTAATTTCATAGATCTGATGAATTCACCATTATTCAGTAATGTTTAAAATAATAGAAACTAATGCATACTACACAATACACTGTATGCGAGAGGAAGGATAATCAAACAGCTGTCCATTTTCACTGAGCTTCTTTTTTAAACTCAAAACTACTTTGGGAACACCACGGGCTTCAAACCAAAACCCATTATTGGATGCAGAAATACCACAATAATAGCGTCCCAGTAGGCAGATCTATGTAAGCATGCGTGGAGCGAATGGAGCCACCTGGGCTTTTTTAGGAAAGAAGCTTGCTCCTCCTGCACTTCTCTCTTCCGGCTTTTTCAACACACTACATTTGACTTCACACTTGTCTGTTTCTATAATGATTCCTCCCTTTCAACATCCCTTTGAAAAAAGCAAATAATGGAGAGATCAAGAGGGGATTTATAAGCAATCATCTCCAGCTTAAGATAATTTCAATTGGAAACCAGAGCTCTATTCTGCTGCTTTTATGAAGGAAAAGTTTGAGGCTAAAATGATGGAATGACTGTCTGAAGGGGCCAATGAAGCAATTAGTGTGTAGTGACACAGGGTTACAGGAATTTGGGTCAGAGATCTGATTTAAAGTGAAAATCCAAAACTCTCTCTTCTTTACAGTGTTCAGCACTTCATATCTAGACTTCAGGAGAACCAACTGTCTTCACAAACTTGCAATTATCTACATGCATTGGGCAAGCAGTAGATCAATTTTAATTGCATGGTTACAGCGTAAAGTGCCCCTTAGCATAATAAGTGGCCGTATGTGAAGCTACAGAATAGGTTTGTTGTTGTGCACAATACGCAGCTGTCATACCCGTGTGCTTGATAGATCTGAAGTGGTTACTGGTCCCTATTCGCTGGACATTTCTGCATTTTCCCTATTTTAATTAATGAAAGGCTTCATTTGAAGGATGATAAAATGTAGTACAGCAGGGAAAACACAAACATCCCTGCAACTGAAACTGAGAGGATCACTTGGGGTGAAAATGCTGATCTGGGATGATGAGTATGAATATTCAAGCTTTCAGTATGAATATTTTAAGAACTGGTATTGAAAAAGACATGATGTGCATTTTTGTATCTGCAAGAATCTATTCAACATATTGATATTTGCTTCATTGCTTTTTAAATGGTATAAATTCTTTTTAAACAGGTTCAACTTTGAAAATGTCATATGGCAACCATACAATACCTCAAAAATATGACGTTAAAAATATTAAGTTATTTGTGTCTACTGACAATCTGTTAACTAGCCTTAGTGCTTGGACCCCTATATAAACCTGTGTCCTTGAACTCAAGTTTATACACTTATTTCCCACAAATAAGTTAATATCATTCAAAATATGAACCGTTTTCCTGAAGTCACACTACCTCACTTGATAAACTGAATCAGCCTGACTATGACTTTAAAAAGAGTCCGTTTTTTAAATATCTATCAAATAGCTACTTGACTTGACATGAAGGCCACTTGGGGTCTTCTTTATGATGCAGTAATCTGCCCCCTTCTTTCTTAAAAGCATGTCAGAATAAAAGCCCTTTGGTGTTGGATGTGCAGCATGACATTTGAGCAAATCAGAATTTATGGACAAAAATATTTGAATACTTTTAAAGCTCTATTTTGCAACATGGTATTCATTTTAAAATGTCAAACATCAAATCACGGCAAAATATTTCACTTCATTTTAATCTGATTTAATGTTTACTTAAACTAAATACAGGACATTCTTAGACTTTGAGTGGCATAAATGGCAAAATGTATTTTCTTTTGCCGCACTGACAATGTTTTCTCATTCATGTGGATATTGTACAGAGAGGTTCGCTTGAAAGAGGCCCCGAATGTTCTATAATAACTCTCCCTAGGTCGAAGCAATCTGAACGAAACAATGTACAATGAGGTCCTCAGTACATGGAGCCTCGAACAAGCTGGGATGCCCCTGCATCGGAGCGATGAGGTAGGCGCCGGACAGCTGTTACGATATTTAACCTCCATTTGTAACTTCCAGGTGCGTACCCCCATACCTCTTCATGTGTCTTGCAGAAAACAGAGATCCCTTCCTGCACTGCGTGTAATGCAATCGATTACACATATGTCAAGGTATTTTTAGGTTTTTGGTTCAGATTGCTTCATCCCAACGGGAGTTACAACAGAATATTCAAGGCCTCTTTCGAGTGAATCTCTATGTAGAATAACATGCATTTATGTATTCAATAAATCATTTGATAGAACATTAATGGACTTGGGCAAAAGAAAACAAATAGCCTAAATACATCAGACAGATTACATCTAGTGGCGTTACATTGTTACATATTACATAAGACTTTTGGGGGGGACATTATAAAAATGTAAGATTAAGGCCTGTTCAGTGAAATGTATGACACTGTAAAGACCTGCAGATTCACTGATTGATTCAGTAATTTATGGTTTGGAAATTCTTGCAATTCTCCACCACAAGGCTCCCTAAAATCCACTTAGTGGGGAAAAAAATACCCAGCACAGTCTTCAGTGGGTGCGGGATCTCATGTTTCATTCGCAGCTGGTTCCCATTGATCCGCAGACCAAATGCTTGGCATCAGCTGTGAGGCTCTGATAAAAGCATTTCCTGTGCTCCACAGATCACACAGTCACCTCTGCCTCTATCAGTCATCTCCTCACCAGTGCTGGACGCTCCCCATTGATAAGATAAAATGCCTGTCCAAGCAACACCAGCCATGGCTAGGCAAGAAAACACAAACATCTGAAAGTTGCCACTTGACTTGAGAGTGCTCAATGTTTAACTCTCTAAAATACAGGCTTATGAATGTGTAACAATGCAACGTGCAGTGTTGTAACGTTCAAGACATGGTTTTTAATTCAATGTGCTTGAGGCAACAGACAATACCTTCCATGAATTGCAGCGAATAAAGTATTTGTTTTACTATGATGTGTAAACATGATTTTTCTTGCCTTAGGAAATGAATGGCAAAATGTTTATATCTAACACAATGTCACAAAGGACACCTCTCACACTGACACTCATAGACATTACATACAAAGGCTACTATCACACACACTGATCAGGCATAACATCATGACCAGCTCCTTATTTCTACGCTCACTGTCCACTTTATCAGCTCCACTTACTGTATAGCTGCACTCTGTAGTTCTACAGTTACAGACTGTAGTCCGTCTGTTTCTCTGATACTCTGTTACCCTGTTCTTCAGTGGTCAGGACCCCCATGGACCCTCACAGAGCAGGTACTAATTGGGTGGTGGATCATTCTCAGCACTGCAATAACACTGACGTGGTGGTGTGTTAGATGTGTGTTGTGCTGGTCTGAGTGGATCAGACACAGCAGTGCTGCTGGAGTTTTTAAACACCTCAGTGTCACTGCTGGACTGAGAAGAGTCCACCAAAAATATCCAGCCAACAGCGTCCTGTGACCACTGATGAAGGACTAGAGGATGACCAACACAAACTGTGCAGCAGCAGATGAGTTTATATCTACAAGGAGGACCCAGTGTTTAAAAACTCCAGCAGCACTGCTGTGTCTGATCCACTCAGACCAGTGCAACATACTCTAACACACACCACCACGTCAGTGTTACTGCAGTGCTGAGAATGATCCACCTCCCAAACAGTACCTGCTCTGTGAGGGTCCATGGGGGTCCTGACCACTGAAGAACAGGGTAACAGAGTATCAGAGAAACAGATGGACTACAGTCTGTAACTGTAGAACTACAAAGTGCAGCTATACAGTAAGTGGAGCTGATAAAATGGACAATGAGTGTAGAAACAAGGAGGTGGTCATAATGTTATGCCTAATAGGTGTATCCATACACATATTAGCAACCACCTGGGATATCATAGCAATGCCTTAGCAACACCATAACAACCACCTGGGATACCACATCATTGGCCTAGCAACACAATAGCAACCACCTAGCATACAATAGCAATGGCTTAGCAACACCATAGCAACCACCTGGGAGATACTAACAATGTCCTAGCACATCTTAGCCACCACATGGCCTAGTAATACCTTAGAAACCACCTGGGATACTATAGCCATTGCCTAGCAACACCTTAGCAACCACCTAGGAAACCACAGTTGGGGATTTTTGGGGAATGTAGGGTTTTTGGGGAATGCAGGATTGGATTAACTAGTTGTCACACTGGCTGCGTTGTTGCAGCAGCAGTCACAGTTTTTCACTGGAAAAAATCAGGCCTCTAATAGGGTGAACATTTCTCACCCTACTGCCATTTATGTGTCCATACCTGTTCTCTGTGCTTGTAGATGTCCAGTCAAGACTTGGAGGCTCCACCCTCTGCAGACGCCGTCTATGGTGAGAGTCACTCCGAGTCCTACAGCAAAGACAGACCGATGGTTACTATATTTTCCCTAACTACAACATAGAGAGAGAGAGAGAGAGAGAGAGAGAGAGAGAGAGAGAGAGAGAGAGGAAAGATACAGATAGAGAGAGAGAGAGAGAGAGATAGAGAGTGATAGAGAGTGAGAGAGAGAGAGAGATAGAGAGTGTGTTGATATATAGAGATAGAGAGAGAGAGAGAGAGAGAGAGAGAGAGAGAGAGAGAGAGAGGAAAGATACAGATAGAGAGAGAGAGAGAGAGAGAGAGAGAGAGGAAAGATACAGAGAGAGAGAGAGAGAGAGATATAGAGAGAAAGAGAGAGAGAGAGAGAGAAAGAGAGAGAGAGAGAGAGAGAGAGAAAGAGAGAAGGAGAGAGAGAAAGAGAGAGAGAGAGAAAGAGAGAGAGAAAGAGAGAGAGAGAGAGAGAGAGAGAGAGAGAGAGGGGAAAGATACAGATAGAGAGAGAGAGAGAGAGAGAGAGAGAGAGAGAAAGAGGAAAGATACAGATAGAGAGAGAGAAAGAGAGAGAGAGAGAAAGAGAGAAGGAGAGAGAGAAAGAGAGAGAGAGAGAGAGAGAGAGAGAGAGAGAGAGAAAGAGAGAAGGAGAGAGAGAGAGAGAGAGAGAGAGAAAGAGAGAAGGAGAGAGAGAAAGAGAGAGAGAGAGAGAGAGAGAGAAAGAGAGAAAGAGAGAAGGAGAGAGAAAGAGAGAGAGAGAAAGAGAGAGAGAGAGAGAGAGAGAGAGAGAAAGAGAGAAGGAGAGAGAGAGAGAGAGAGAGAGAGAAAGAGAGAAGGAGAGAGAGAAAGAGAGAGAGAGAGAGAGAGAGAGAAAGAGAGAAAGAGAGAAGGAGAGAGAAAGAGAGAGAGAGAAAGAGAGAGAGAGAGAGAGAGAGAGAGAGAGAGAATGCTTTTGTTTCTGCATGTAGTTGATCAGTCAACAAGTACTTGGTGGCTGATCTGATATTTACTTCTTTAATTTTGCACTGGAGCTACAAGTAGCTAACAAGTATTGTAAGTGCACACCAGCTTAAATCAGTAATAGCGTTCACCTTGAAGCCTGAATTGTGTTTGTACTTTTGTCCACTTTGCACTGCTGAACTCTCAATAGCATAAATGCCTAAACATGCATGGAAGAAACTGCTAAAACATAAGGATGTATACATTAAATGATATGCGTTATATTCACTAAAGGTGAATCCGAACCAAGTTGCCTCAATGTGCATAATTAAAATAAACATTTTTAATATTTATACAAAGGTTTGATGCGAAATTCTCTGTTGTAAATTTACCAAGTCAGAATTGTTCGCAGTGATGGTGAAAAGGCCAAAGAATTGAATGCAGGTTGGCACCCTCACAGTAAACGATTACATGAAGAGGCTATGAATGCACAGCCTGATGCCTGAGACATTGTTTTACAACCGATTTGTGATAGGATTTTGGCACAAAATGATTTTTTTTTTCAAAGTAAATTTGATGCCAGCAACACATTCCAAAAAAGCTGAGACAGGAACATGTTTGCCACTGGGTTACATCACTTTTAACTGCACTTGATAATCATTTAGGACACATGGTGCATTCCAATCGCAGTCGTGGGGCAGTCGTGGGCTGGAGGTTAGGGAACCAGCCCTGTGACCGGAAGGTTGCTGGTTCGATCCCCTTGGCTGATGGTCCTTGACTGAAGTGCCCTTGAGCAAGACACCTAACCCCCAGTTGCTTCCCAGGTGCTGTGGATAGGGCTGCCCACTGCTCTGAGCAAGTGTGCTCACTGCCCCCTAGTGTGTGTGCTCTAGTGCACTAGTGTGCATGTATGTGGTGTTTCACTGCACGGATGGGTTAAATGCAGAGGTCTAATTTCACAGTGTGCAGACACAGAAACAGATGGTTGTAAATTCTATTCTAAATTCAGTCAGGAGGCAGCTGTCTAAGTAGGCAGCAATTGTGTGCTCCTGAGACGAAGGCTGTCCAAATCAGAAGGCAGCATAAGTCAGCTGCCTTCTTTGGTGCCTTATTTTGACCAAATCTGAAGGCACCATCACATGTATCCTTCTCAGCCAAGGCAATCCCACAATACCATTTACCTGCCAAGAGTTCCATCGCTTCAGTTAGATTATCATGGCGAACGGAGCGGCCGTCTTTTGTCGACTGAGGTGTCTGCAAATGGAAGTTATTTCTTCACTTCTGTCTTTACTGTTTCGACTGACTGTTGTATTCTTGTAGTATTTAACATATAGGATCGGGTTCGATTCCCCGGCTGGGTGACCGGGTTCCTCTCTGTGTGGAGTTTGCATGTTCTCCCTGTGTCCATGTGGGTTTCCTCCTGGTTCTCCGGTTTCCTCCCACAGTCCAAAGGCATGCAGTCAGGCCAATTGGATATGCTAAATTGCCCCTAGGTGTGAGTGAATGTGTCTGTCTGTCTGTCTGTCTGTCTGTCTGCCCTGCAATGGACTGGCGACCTGTCCAGGGTGTATCCTGCCTTCGACCCAATGACATCTGGGATAGGCTCAAGCACCCCCCCCTGCGACCCTGACAGAGAAGTGGCTTAGAAAATGTGTGTGTATTTGAGTCCAGTTTAAAAATGCCGGCTGTTCATTCTTTAGTAGTGCTTTTGTATGCAAATAATAATTGATTTGATTCTATACTCAGGGTTTTTTTTCTGTCACAGAAGTGGACAGGCGCTGTCCGAGGGACTGAGGAAGAGGAGCGAGGCGAAAACAGCGCTGAGCATCTAAAATCACTCGCCGAGCGTATGGTGGAATGGAAACACGGCAGAACCAGGGATGTAAACTGATGTTCTCCCTAAACCATGAATAACACTTTAACATACTGGATGATGTAGAAGTTCAGAAACAAAATGTTTTTAAAATAAGTATAAAATAAGTATATAATTGCTGTGCTTATCACATCAGTGTGAGGCGAATGTTGACAGCTAAATTTCAGAGTAGGAATTAAAAATCTAATGAAAATGCATAAAATAAGGTGCATAATAGCCAGCTTAACAGACTGTGTGGTATCCTTTTTGAGTGCATTTTGTACAAAATTATATGCAGTTTTTATCCGTTATGTGTTAGAAATAAAGTGGGTTCATTAAGGTGGACGAGGACAGTGAATTAAGTGAAATGATTCACGAACTAGTATGATTATCTGTATTTTTCTGGGAGCTGAGGCGAGAATATATAACAGATATGACTCCTTAAAGTGGCCTGTTCTTCATATACAGATTTCCAAACAGCTGCTGCAGGTTCAGAGCTGTCCTTATTTACTGAAGTGACTGTAAGCTAACCAGCGACTGAAGTACAGTCAGATAAAACCTGAACAGCGCAGTGAAAGTTATGACGTATGATGGCTCAGAAGTACAGTCCTGAACACGAGGCCTACTGAGGTGCCTTTTCGGTTAAAATGCTGCCCAACTAGAGAGCTGCCTTTGAAGTCAACGACTAGTTAGGCAGCTGCCTTCAGAATGGAATGCACTAACAAACTGATCCAGTTTGCTGTTCTTCTGTTAAACAAGTCTTCAGCTGTGTAACAGTTTAAGGCCTTTATTGTTTCTTGAGTTTAATTATGCTCCAGACATTCACACTCTCGGATCACGCAGCCATGTTAGTGTAATGTGCTGAATGTTTATTGGTGTCTTCTCCCCGAAAAAGACAGAGTCTAGAAGGCAGCTGTTGTTGGAAGAAAACCTTGTATCTCCAAAATGGAAAAAACCTGCTTTTCTTTTAATGTAGGTCAATGGAACGAACACACACACACACACACACACACACACACACACACACACACACACACACACACACACACACACACACACACACACACACACACACACAATCTATTGTGGGACTGCAGACTAACTCTGCAGGATGGTATATATACACATATAATGAAACTATATAAATACTTATTTAATTATGTTTTACAGCTGCTACGAGAAAATATATGCCTACAATGAAAGATGTCCAATTTTTGGCAGCCATCATCAGTCACTAGGCAGCCATACGGGGCTGAAGGAAGGGAAAAAAAAGAACAATCTAATTTCTGTCTCATGCACACAGCCCTGCTGAACCTGGGGAAGGTCAGAAGCACAGCATGCTCTCCTCTGCGAGGTTGGGATGTGTGCGGAGCGGTGCCGTGAAATTGGTTTATGTTTCTGCCTCCTAGGCTGTTTCGCTGTTTCAGACACTGCTGCTCTCTCTCACTCACTGCGGCCACAGTCTCGCCGGATCCCACTGAGAGAGCAGCGGGACTAACGGCCGCCGAGACTGATCTGAAAACGCCGTTCCACACGGCCAGTGCACTGTGGCTAATCTGAGTAATGACACACTAAACCCAGCTGCTCAGAAAAGTCCAGCCTGGCTGGGTCTATATTTATTATTCCTGATCTGCTCATATGCACCGTGTAATAATCACAAGTGCACTTCCCATCAAAAGTTTGGGGACAACATCGTCTCCTTTGGAGTTTTCTTTTAATTTACCATCAGCATTAGTTATGCACTTACTCTTTGGGTATATTTAGCTTCAACACTCAGCTTCATGTTCATCTAAGTGTCTCTCTTGGTATGAAGAGCAGCTTTGGTCTAATTATGATTTGACAGTTCTCCAAATTATTGTTAATACACACCTATTGAAATAAATGGAATCGTTTTTTAAAATTGATTTAGACAAGTCATTATGAACAACTTTTTATTTACAAAGGTGGCCTGGAAAAAGACAAAGCTTCTTGAGAAAGAGCAAGACTTAAGTGCTGATATTACAACAAGGGGTAAAAAAAACAAAACAAAAAAAAACCCCCAAAAAAAACCATGTTTTTTGGCATTTGTCCAAAGTGAGGAATTTTATTAGCTGTTCCTTCAGTCTGACAGCAGGGAAATCTTCTACAAATCAACAAAGCTTCTACATTATTTATTCTCAAAAACAAAGTCATTCAGAGTGGTTTGATGTGCACCATTCAAAACAAATTCCAACTAAATGGAATCTGTGGATTTTGTTGCTTTACAACACCCGGCATGTACCTCTCCACCATGACCAGATTTTTAAAATCTCAAAACTATTGTAAAAGAGCACTTTATAATCCAATCATAATCAGATTTCGGATTATCTGATTATTTAAAATGGTCATGTGAATGGCATACTCAGATTTCTAGAAATCCAGTGAAGAAATCTGATAAAAAGAGCTGGATTTTAGCTCAGTTATTGGATTTCTCAGCGCGTGTAAACTCTTACTCTGATTTCTTTCATTTTTCTTAGTCTGTGCATGTGTGAAAACAGAGAGCTGTGTCAGAAATAAGTAACACAGCACCCATAAGATGCCAACAGCAACACTGTAACCAAATACATTTGGTGAAATGAAAGATTCATCTTCTAGATGATGTATGTTCCTATTTTCAGGTAAAGTGGCTAAATGTTGCCCTGCGATGGACAGGTGACCTGCCTTCTGCCCCATGACCACTAGGATGGGCTCCAGCACCCCCCGCGACCCAGAAGGAGAAGCGGCTTAGAAGATGTGTGCGTGTATGAGTTTTACATCACGTTTACATTACACCTTCTTCTGTGAGTTTATTGGCTGGTTGTAAAGCAGAAATCGGATTACTGCCTGACTCATCTAGACCTGAAGTTTTCCCATTACCTGATAACTCAAGCGCATATAAACGTGTTGATTGAATTTTCTGCAGTTATCGAATTCTTAAGTGCATGAAAACGCATTCACTGTTCAGGAGTTCAGGAGTGTATTCATGATGTACTATCTTTTGCTGAGGTAGTCTCGCAGTGCCAGACATGATCTCATAACGAGAACAAACATCTGGTGGACTTTGGCACTAGATCACCAGGAAATCTTTCGCAAAACAACTGTATGATGCCTCTAAAACCCACCCCCAAATCCCTCTAATGTGTCTAATGTGTTTAATGTCTGGAGTGCAATCAATAAAACAAGTAAAATAAGCATCTTTTTGCTAATGGGACTGTTTTTCCTTTACAAGAGGCCTTGTTTACTTTTACCACATGTAATATGTTCTCTCCACATGCCACCCACACACATCCCCATGCCTTTGCTGAGTTTTTCCAACTATGCTAACTTGGACCACTGGACAATGCACCATCACCCCTCCACCTTCATGAGGCATTGGATTGGTTTAGAAATTTCACTCCCAGTTTGTTCCCACCCACCCAGCCTAGATTTCCACCCACATCTAACCCCAAATCTCTCATGTTTGTCCCCAGACATTACGAGATCACATGTCTATCGGCGAGGGAGCTTTTAGAGACATTGAGCAATTCAGACGTCTGGTTCCCATCACCACCACTGTAAACAATTGTATCACTTCACAACAAACCTCTCTGAATGTCTTTGTTTACATCTTAACCATTTAATTATGCAGAAATTTGAGAATTCCCCCCAGAATTCAACCAGCTGTTGGTTTTACATGTTGAGTATATCGCTGCTGTCTGGACAAAACCTCGTATCCCTATTTTTGGAGTTTTTTCAGTTTTTGACGTAATTTGAAGACGCCTGTGGCCCTTTACACTGTGTATAAATTCCACAATGAACTGACCAAAAGAAATGGCCAAAAATGACTTGGTAAAAACTCTGGTTCCATTGACTTACATTAAAAGTAAAGAAGGTTTTTTTCTTCTCCTGTAAAGTTGCCATTTTGGAGATGAAAGGCTTTCTTCTGCTAACAGCCATATTCTCTTTTATTAAACACATTTTTCCTCATACTTCTGACAGGCAGTGTAAACGAAAGGAAAACTATTTGTAGAGTACATACACTTAGGAGTTATGTGTTTATATGAGTGTTTTTCAGAGCATAAATCTGAACGACCAACCTCTTTTTATGTTTTCTGTCATCCTTCCTTTTGCGTCTGGTGCTTGAAGAGCTGAACAATGAGAAAGATATATAAAATATAAATAAAGACGGTGAATTATTTGGATAAATGACTTAGTAAGTGAAGTTTGATGCATAATAAATCAAATAATTGCTCTTTTGGCTCATATTTTTTAAACTGCCAGTCTAAATAACCAATAATCAACACTTATACAATGAAGTGTTTCTTTAGTTTCAAAACAGATTCATTAGGTGTATCAAAAAAGCAGGAACTCCTGCAACTCTTGGCTCCATTTGTCATCTTTTATGATTGAATACCAAACCCAAACGCACCTGTGTCGTCTCTTCTTGGAAGCAGACCTGTGAGAGAGACGGAGTAGAGGTTGCTTTAACAGAAGCGCTGACACGCAGGCCCTTTCTCACCGATATGATCTGACACACAAACATGACACGCTACCTGTGTTGCTTCCTTTTCTTCGAGCTCTTCTTCTTCTTCTTCTTCTTCCTTACGGGTGACGGACTGAAGGAGGGGGACCTGCCAGATCAAACAGCACAGCAGCTGAGAAAGCGCACACTCCACTCTGCCGCTGACAGCTTCCAACAGCACACAGCAGCAGCCAAAACTCTGGAAACACTTCACCGAATGTAGTTTTCTCACAGTCCTAAAACCTTTTGGATTTACAGTCTCATACAGTACTTAGAGCTGCACTATGTAAGATGCTTTTGTGGAAATTGAAAGGCTCTAAAAGAAGATCCAGCTCCATGTCTACGTCTCAAATGCAAAATCAGCATTATACTATATCTATTTATATCTGTTATCTATATTATTATACTATATATTGCATTATATTATATTACATATTATCTATTGTGATGACAATAGCAGACAGTTCACTCACATCTTTGGAAGACACATGATTTTTTTGAACAATCTTTCAAAGCACTTGATCAGATTCATCCGCTCAAAGGAAGGGGTCCAAAGTGCTAACTACGTCACATTGGCTGATAAAATGGTGAAAGGGCGGTTGTGGGCTGGAGGTTAGGGATCTGGCCCTGTGACCAGAAGGTTGCTGGTTCAATCCCCAGGGCCGAGTCCATGACAGAGGTGTCCTTGAGCAAGACACCTAACCCCCAACTGCTCCCTGGGCGCCGTTTATAGGGCGCCCGGGGAGCGCCCGGGGTGCTCACTGCCTCCTAGTGTGTGTGTTCACTAGTGTATTTGTGGTGTTTCACTTCACGGATGGGTTAAATGCGGAGGTGGAATTTCCCCGGTTGTGGGATCAAAAAAAAAAAAAAGTATCACTTAAAATGTTCTTCCACACATTGCATGCAATTACAGATTTTCACCAGAGAGGTCTCCAAATCCCCTAATCTTGCATAGTGTAGCTTCAAATGCTAAGACAAATCTGCAAAATCTGAACTGAAAACAATTGAATTTCTAGTTAAAATGGTCAAAAATGATAAATTATTCAGACATTTCTGAGGAGATTGGACATAAGATAATCTGCATGAGTGAGGAAGGGGAAAGTCAAAGGAAAAGAAGCGAAAACTCAGGAGTTTCTGAAACTGCAGAACAAAAATGTGAAACGTGAAAAGATTCTTCAGATTGATGGAGAATGTGCTGTAGATGGTTCTGTATAGAACCTTTAAAAAAAGTGTCCTACACTCTTAAAAAAGATGGCTCTGTGAGGGTTCTTTGGTGAAGAAAATATTTCTACAAAGAACCATGAACACTTTGCATGATCAAAGAGTTCTGTGCATCATGAAGTGGTTCTCCCATGATGGTCCTATATAGAACCTTTTTGAAAATGGTTCTATATAGAACCCAAAAGCGTTCTTCTATTGTTATGAGTTTGACATTATAACAATAGAAAAGGTTCTATAAACAAGAACGATGTCAAACTTGTTACAATAGAAGAACCATTTTGGGTGCAATATAGAACATTTTTTTAAAAGGTTCTGGAACCATCTGTGCCACATTCAAGCACATTTTGCATCAGTCTGAAGAACGATTTCATGATGCAAAGAACCCTGTAGTCATGCAAAAGGTTCTTTGAATGTTTGAATGAATTTTATATAGAACCATTTTCTTTACTGAAGAACCCTTGAAGTATCATCTATTTTAAGGGTGTATATAGCACCAGAAAGGGTTCTTCTATTGTAACAAGTGTGACACTGTTTTCGTTTATAGAACCTTTTTGAAAATAATTATCTTCTAATCTAATCTAATCTAATCTAATCTAATCTAATCTAATCTTGAAAAAGGTTCCATATTGCACCAAAAAGAGTTCTGCTATTGTTATCATGTCAAATTTGTAATAATAACCCCATTTGGTGCTAAATACACTACCAAAAAAAGTTCTTCAAGGGTTCTTTAGTAAGGAAAATGGTTCTATACTGAACCTTGAACACTCAAAAAACCTTTTGCATGACTAAAGGGTTCTTTGCTTCATGAAAGGGTTCTATAGGTTGGTGCAAATGTGCATGAATGTGCTGCCAATGGTTGTATATAGAACCTTTTTGAAACGTGTAAAGTCTAAAAATACACAGAGAAAATGATGTATGAATCAACGAATCAGTGAATCAGTGAATCATGACAGTCACTCCTCCTTCCCTTTAAATGCCATTGTAACCCATTCAATCACATGAGCGATGCTTTGTTCAGTCACATTCATCTCGTCCCTTTGTTTGCAGTGCATGATTATATGCAATGAAAAGATCCTCAGCATGTTTTAAAAGGTTACACTGCTCATCCCTAGCGGTGTATTAAAGTCTAAAAGCTGTGTTCCAGCACTAAGTGTGTTATGAAAGAAGGCTATTATACCACTTGATTAAACGGCTTATGATGTATCAATTATTAAAGGTACTTGAGATTATAATGCATTGTAGATAAAACTGTTTCAGAAAAATATGACCTTGACCTTTTCGGCCCAAAGCAACTTTAACAATCTTCATTTTTTCATTTTTATTTGCCTTCACCTGCGCACTCATTCCTCTCATCCCTGCCTTTTCCAATAGAAAACCTCACGAAGCTTCAAAAACCTTGCCGGAGCTTCAAGCCCAGCGTCATTTGTTTCCTCAACTGACCTTTCTCTCCTCCTCTTCCTCTCTTTCTTCTTCTTTTTTTTCCCTTTGGGTGCTGGCCGGGTAGAAAAATCAGCATCAAACGACACACTGCAACAGACACAAAGAGGTAGAAACAGATTTTACATTTTCAAAACACACTCGTATTATTTTTGTTTTGTATCACTGCTGTTGGAATGAAACCTTGTATCTCCATTTTGGTCATTTTTCTATTTTTAACATAATTAAAAAAAAATACCTCCTGCTCTTTATATTGTGTGTAAATTTCACAACGAATGGACCAAAAAAAAATCACTCAAAATGACCTGTAAAAAAATTCTGGTTCCATTGACTTGCATTAAAAATAGAGTAGGTTTTTTCCATCTCCTGTAAAGTTATCATTTTGGTGATGTAAGGTTTTGTTCCGACAGCAGCGATGTGTAATAATAAAATAATACTTCAGTCATTTTAATCATGAACAAGTTTAATAAATGCTGAGATAAAACAAAGAGAGCAAAGGTTAACTATACACTCACTGGCCACTTTATTAGGTACAGTAAAAGGTTGGACTCCCCTTTTCCCTTAGAACTGCCTGGAAGACTTTCAACAAGGTGTTGGAAACGTTCCTCAGAGATTTTGGTTGGTTATTTGAGTTCCTGCTGCCTTTCTATCATCTGGAACCAGTCTGCCCGTTCTCCTCTGACCTCTCACATCAACAAGGCATTTTCGTCCACACAACTGACCGCTCACTGGATATTTCCTCTTTTTCGGACCGTTCTCTGTAAACCCTACAGATGGTTGTGTGTGAAAATCCCAGCAGATCAGCAGTTTCTGAAATACTCAGACCAGCCCGTCTGGCACCAACAACCACGCCACGTTCAAAGCCCCTTAAATCCCCTTTCTTCCCCGTTCTGATGCTCGGTCTGCACTTCAGCAAGTTGTCTTGACCACCTCTACATGCCTAAATGCAGTGAGTTGTGGCCGTGTGATTGGCTGATCAGCTATTTGTGTTAACAAGCAACTGAACGTGTACCTAATAAAGTGGCAGGTGAGTGTATATGCTAATATTAATAGGGCTCATAATATGGAAAAACATTTGAAGTTGAATTTAATGTAGTACATTTTAAAAATGATGGTTCTTCAAGGGTTCGTTAGTAATATTATAAAACCATGAACACTCAAAGAACCCTTTGCATGATTAAAGGCTATTTGTAATAATAGATGAACCCTTTTTTATGCTATATAGACTCTTTAAAGGATGGTCCTGCAAAGGTTCTGCAGTAAAGAAAATGGTTCTTTATAGAACCATGAACACTCAAAGAAGCCTTTGCATGATTAAAGGGCTCTTTGCATTGTGAAAGGTTCTTCAGAATGATGCCAAATGTGCATGAATGTGCCACAGATGATTCTATATAGAACCTTTTGGAAAAGTGTTCTACACAGCCCCCAAAAGGGTTCTTCTACTGTACGAGTTTGACATTGTTGTCATTTATAGAACCTTCCTCTATAACCATTTTCAAAAAGAACCATCTACAGCACATTCTCTACCAATCTAAAGAACCCTTTCATGCGTTCATCCAACGAACCCCTCAGTCATGCATAACGTTCTTTGAGTGGTCAAGGTTCTATATTGAACCATTTTCTTTCCCAAATAACCCTTGAAGAACCGAGTGTGGAACACTTTTAAAAACAATTCTATATAGAAGCACATTCTCTATTAATCTAAAGAACCCTTTAGTCATGCAAAGGGCTCTTTGAGTGTTCTATAAAGAACCATTTTCTTTACTAAAGAACCCTTGAAGAACCATCATTTCATATTGTGTTTTTAAACATTAAATTGTTAAAGTTTCAAAAGTATTTTCCCCCCAAAATGATAAAAATGACTGTACAGAGACACGAGATTGCTGAACCCGTTATACTGCCCACTTAGTGCCACCTCCAGTTTGCCACTATGAGGACTGCTGCTGTATAGAGTGGGGCTCAGACCCACTTTTGCATAGTAGATTTAAAGGGCAATTGGACCAATTTTTCAAAATGTATAAATGAATTCATTCCTTGCGATGTAAACAGAGTTAATTAAAGTCGTTTGATGTGAAGCGATTGATTGTAGAGGAACTTAAAGACTCAGCAACACAAATATAGTCATTTCATCTACTATCCCAAACCAAGAGTGAGCGTACATGTGTCTCCTGAGCTTTTATTTCCAGTGTTCATTAAGGTAAAATAGTGTCACGAATTGGACTCATCAGTTGAACTCCAACTCCCAGAATACCCTGGGAGATCCTGTGACTCCGGACTCAGGCTCGCGCACCTATCAGGGCTCACAGTCACCAGACTTTTAACTGATGTCACCTGCGTCTCATTAGAGCACAGAGTACAAAAGCCTGGGCTTGGCAATCAGTCAGTGTGAGGTGTTGTTTTCTCTGAAGCTTGCTGAGCGGATTCTCCCTGTTCTCTCTAGTTTTTCTGTGATTTTGACCATTTGGATTCGTGTTTTTGACTGGGTCTGTTGCCTTTCCCTTTTTGGTACTTTTGCTGGTTATTTGGGTTGGTTATTGGACATTTGGACTGAACTTGGACTACTCCTTTGTGTTTTGCCCCTTTTTGTTGCCTTGGCTGCTAGTTAGACGAATAACCCATCTAACCTCTCATCCGCTAGTGTCTGGGTTTCTGGCACATCGTAATGAATAGTCATAAATATGAAAATTAAAAAAAAAAATAAAAAGTTTTTTGGGGGACTATTTTCCCTTACAGCCCCGCCACCATGAATGGATTATAATGGAAACAAATGACTGAAATACACTTTAAATCAAACCCTTAGCACAAAACTACCATAAAACAATGCGTCAAAGGCATCAGGCAGCATATATTTAACCATTTCATGTAATCATTTTTTTGTGTTGGAGATTTCAAAGGCATTAAACTCTTCAGACGTCTGGTTCCTATCACCACCACTGAGAACAATACTGATTTTTAACGTTTCTCTAGAGTGGAACATTTCACACCAAACTGCTCCGAATGGACCTCGTTTATATAAAAAAATAGCTTAAATCTTTTTGGAAAATTGGTGGAAAATTGGCATTTTAGGCTGCTGTGGAAAGACACTTTGCTTCCCTCTGAAACGCAATGATGCTCCGTTTCACTTGTTGTTGCAATATGCTGGAAATTAAATTTACATTGTTAAATCGTGTTGTCCTCTTTTCCCCCTCAAGCCCCTGCCCTCCCAAATTGTCTGTGACCAGGCCTGACATAAGCCTCTATTACTTGTTTGCTACATTAGCTTCATAGCTCTAGTGCACATCTTGCCTGATTGACCACAATCAGAAAACTGTAAATATGATTTTGTGCTGAACTATGTGCTACCAGCTCTGTGCATTATGGCCATGTAAATGTACTCGGCCGACAGTATAGCCAGGCTGGGAATGAGGGTTTTTGAAGCGCTTGGAGACTTATTAACCTTTTCAGGATTGCGGTCAACTCTGTGGAAAGTCACATAATAGAGTTATTGATGATAACATCTGGTCATCATAAGAGGAGACTGAAACATTTGAGAGTGTGGTGATGCTTGTGTGGGCAGGTAGACGGCTGTTTACGTTAAATGACTGACTTGAGTCCTAACCCAGTGAAAATGTAAGGTTAGCCCTGGGCATGGTGTATAAGGTGGGCATGTAAAAAGCATGGCTGTTGCATTGCATTTTAAGCAGCGGCTTGGTGCAGGGGTGGACAGACAGGTCAGGACTAACAGCTTAGCTGAGACCTTCACTGCTGTACCACTAGCTGACAGACGTACACTCAGGTGTACCAGCAAGTTAATGCTTGCAAGTCAAAGACTGGATTAAATTCATTATTATGAACTTTAAAAGAGAGACTGTATATAGGAAAATTGTAAATATGAGCATATAAAGATTTGGACTCTCCTGACTGATTGTGAAATTTTTATGATTAAAAAAAAATAAACAGCAATGTTTACACCTATTTATGCCTGTTTGGAATGTATTTCCAAATACCTTTATATTTGTTTGTTTGAATTACTAAGTGGCAACTACTACTTAATAAATGGTCAACTACTACGCTCACTGGCCACTTGCTAGTAAAAGGTTGGACCCCCTTTTGCCTTCAGAACTGCCTTAATTCTTCGTGGCAGACTTTCAACAAGGTGTTGGAAACGTTCCTCAGAGATTCTGGTTGGTTATTTGAGTTCCTGTTGCCTTTCTATCATCTGGAACCAGTCTGCCCATTCTCCTCTGACCTCTCACATCAACAAGGCATTTTCGTCCACACAACTGACCGCTCACTGGATATCTCCTCTTTTTTGGACCGTTCTCTGTAAACCCTAGAGATGGTTGAGCGTGAAAATCCCAGCAGATCAGCAGTTTCTGAAATACTCAGACCAGCCCGTCTGGCACCAACAACCACGCCACGTTCAAAGTCCCTTAAATCCCCTTTCTTCCCCGTTCTGATGCTCGGTCTGCACTTCAGCAAGTTGTCTTGACCACCTCTACATGCCTAAATGCAGTGAGTTGTGGCCGTGTGATTGGCTGATCAGCTATTTGTGTTAACAAGCAACTGAACACCTAATAAAGTGGAGATGAGTATACACCAACAATGAGTAATCAATGACTTTATAAAGACATAATTAGTAATTGACTTGCCATGCTTATAGTAAAGTGTTACCAATATGACTACAACCACTCCATTACGCTTCACAACCCAGTGCTGGTAATTCAGACACATCCAGAATGCTTTCACTCTCATGCAGTTCAGATGCTGTAAACGCACAGGCTTGAGCCACGAACAGCGCTGACATATCAAACAAAGCAGTGAGATGAACCCAAACTCTGAAGTTAATCACCTCCTCTGAGCTAATTCAGGAGGAAATCTCTGGCAGTGGAGAGAGGAGGATTTATCTTCTATGAAAACAGAGGAACGCTGGTCTCTCTTATTTAGGCACATCGAATAACCCCTCCATTTCCCCTTTTAATCCTCTCAACCTTAGAGAAGCTTCGCAGCACCCATGTCTCTGTCACTCACACGCAGATAACAGCAGCAGAACGCAAACGCTGACCTCTACGCTGCATCCATCAAAGGCATATTCCTCTTTTCTGATGTTTCTGCTTATATCAAAGGGATTCTTTTTTGGCTTGCTGTATGAAGAGCTGCAGTTGATTTAAAGCAACAGCTCAAAGCAAATTTGCACCTTTTTCACCTTCACGCTAAATGTCGTCGATTAACCAGAACATGGTCTGTGTTTAGTAGCATTTAGAGTTTTTCCACTAGTGTTAATGTAGCTAACAAGTTTAGTACTAGATAACTGCTTAACTGACTCGCGACTCGGCCCAGACGCGAGCTTAACTGACTCATAAAACAACATGGACATGAGCTTAACTGACTTATGACTCAATCCAGACACAAGCTTAACTGATTAACGACTCGACCTGGACATGGGATTAACTGACTCATGACTCAATCCAGATATGTGCTTTACTGACTCATGAATCAACCTGGACAAAAGTTTAACTGATTCACGACTTGACCCAGACATACGGTCAACTGACTCGTGACTCGACCAGGACACAAGCTTAACTGACACAAAACTCAAGCTTAAATGATTCACTTAACTGATTCACGACTCAGGAACAAGCTTAACTGATTTGACCCAGACATGAGCTTAACTGATTCACAACTGGATCCAGACACAAGCTTAACCGACTCATGACTCGACTTGGACATGTGCTTAACTGACTCACGACTTGACTCAGACACAAGCTTCACTGACTCATGACTCGACCTGGACACGAGCCTAACTGATTCACGACTCAACTCTGACACGAGCTTCACTGACTCATGACTCGACCTGGACACGAGCCTAACTGATTCACGACTCAACTCTGACACGAGCTTCACTGACTGACGACTCGACCCGGACATGAGCTTAAATGAGTCACGACTGAAATCGTGCCTTAACTCTGTACTCCAGGGGCAGTGTAGAGTTTGTCCTGATGTTTAGGTCAAAGATTCTTATATGTTAACTCCAAAGGAAGAAGCATGGAAAGGCTGCTGCAGCCAGCTACAGGCTACCACACACCAGAGAAAGAGACAGCTGTAGAAGCTCAAGCTCATTTAACTCTCTGCTCATCTAGAATTAATTAAATAAAACTTGCATTCATCAGGTTTGATATCAGCTAACTAACGCTTCACCAACTTCTTGTTTTCCACCTAAAAGGTATGAAGGTGAAATGCGATGTGACTAGACTAGTAATGTTAGATAAGGTTGGCGTCTGTTTTAAAGACTTCACTTCGATGCCTTTCTCAGGCTTCACTTCAAGCCACATGTTATCTAGTATGGATGTATGATCTGGGTTTAGTATAGTACACCCAGCAAAGCTGTGCACTGCGTTTTATTGTGTCTAAAGTGCGGTAGGCTTAAGACAACCTTACAAATTCGGATCATAAAACTACCTGAAATGCCCATCTCTTACATGGAGGCCATTCATCACTGGTGACGATTTCACCTGCAGAGGGTCAATGTCAACATATTACTTTTGTAAGCAACATTGGCAGACAGATTGACGTCTCTTGGAGTCAAAACTAATTTAAAGCCGACAAGGACAAATTAACACACACAGGAGCTACATTGTGCTTAATACATCCACTCTGTAACAAATGGAGAGGACAGATGAAGGCCAGAGACAGTGCAGCTCGAGTCTGCTGAAGAAACGCTGGATTTCCATCATGCCTCGCCAGACTGATAATGTTTCCCGGACTCGGGGTGGGGGGATGCTGTCCGTGACAGGCGATGAATTACAGCCCGCTAAAGCTTAGCTTCAGCTACGGCCATGATTGATTCCATACCAACAGTGATAGCAGGCCTTTAGAGGGGCTCCAAACAGACAGTGGGAATGAATCTGATGTGCTGGAGGGGAGGCTGATTGGAGAAAGGCCGTTTGGGTTGATATAGGGAGGCACATGCTGCTGCCTCCTCTACATTAGCCGAGCTGGAACACATTAGAAGCTGATTAGAGACAAAGCAAGCGCCTTTTCTGCTTAATTAGAAAGCTTTGTCACTCATTACGCTCATTGCGGAGAGACATGCACACACACTCACGGATCCTCAGTATGGATGGGAGACAAAGAAAGTTCATTTGCATTTTGTCACGATTGCAAATCGAGATGAGTTGGCACAAGAACTTTGTGCGAAAAGTTGTGGACAGAAGAAGTTAGTCTTGGCAGTTCTACACCTCCGAAATTACCCTTTTTCCTCTATTTTCGCCCCATATGTTTAAAAATAAAGGTGCCAAAAAGGATTATTTGGAGTGATGCTGTAGAAGAACCACTTTTTGCTGTTGTCAGAAGAAAACCTCATATCTCCATTTCTGTCGATTTTCAGGTTTTGACATAATTTGAAAATGCCTGTTGCTCTATACATTGCCTATAAATTTCATGATGAATCGACCAAAAGAAATGGCCCAAAATGACTCGGAAAAAAGTCTGGTTCCATTGACTTGCATTAAAAATGAAGTAGGTTTTTTCCTTCTCCTGTAAAGTTAGCATTTTGGAAATACGAGGTTTTGTTCCGACAGCAGCGTTTTGCTTCTCTAAAGAACCTCTGATGTACGGTTTGGTAGAGAACAATATTTGTAAGTGATGGTGAGAGTGAGTAATATTTTTCAAGTGGCATTCCAGCCTAAATCTAGACGTATATATGTTTTGTCATGTTTTGAATTATTCTGTAGTGCAGCATTACAGAATACACAATTTAACATAGCTTTCATGTTTTAGTTCATTAGTGTTCTCACTACCCAGAATACTTTATGCAAATATTCTACATGGCCAAAAGTATGTGGACACCTGACCTTTACACATGTATGATATTTACATTTACGGCGTTTTGCTGACGTTCTTATCCGGAGCAACTTACAATTTTGATCATTTTACACAGGTAGGAAAAGGTGGTGTTAGGAGTCTTGCCCAAGGACCCTTATTGGTATAGTGTAGGGTGCTTGCCCTGGTCAGGGATTGAACTGCAGTCTACAGGATAGAAGGCAGAGGTGTTAACCACATCAAATTCCAAAGCTAAGAGCGTCCACTCTGCTGAGAAGGCTTTCCACAAACTTTTTGGCGGGCCCTTACCCTACTCCTGAGCAGACTGCATGGCTATGTGCTTGATTTCATACATATGTTAGCAGTGAATACAGTTTAAACACCTGAACTCAAAAATGACTTACGTTTGAAAAAGCATGGTTCTTTAGTACCGAAAATAGTTTCATATAGAACCACAAACATGCAAAGAACCCCTTGCCTGATTAAAAGTGTTCCTTGCATCGCTACATGGTTCTTCAGTTTGATGTAGAATGTGCTTCAGATGGTTCTACACAGAACTTTTTTTGACAAGGGTTCTACATAGCACCGAAACAGGGTTCTTCTGGACATCGTAACAATAGAATTACCCGTTTTTGGTACTATATAAAACCGTTTTAAGAAAATGTTCTATATAGAACCATCTACAACACACTCATCAATCTGAAGAACGCTTTCACGATGCAAAGAACTCTGAAATTAGGCAAAGGGTTCTTTGCACGTTGTAGTATGAATGTTCATGGTTCTACGGAGCCCTGTTGGTGACGTCCTGTATATGTGGCCGTGCCTTGCTAAGTCGTGGGAATGAGATGATTAAGTTGTGGCCATGGCTTAATAAGGCATGGGAATGAGATCCCAGCGTACTAAGTCGTGGCCACGCATTAGGATCTCGTTCCCACACCTTACTAAATCATGGCCACACTTCATTTTTGTTCATACAGGATGTCACCAGCATGGCTCTGTATGGTTCTGTATAGAACCACTGTCTTTATTAAAGAACCCTTGAAGAACCAGCTTATTTAACAGTGTAGGCCTGGGCAATAGGACCAGATATAACCACATATCGTAGCTGATGAACAAATAACCCGATTGCAGTGTGTTGCCAATTTAGTAAAAGAACTAGGAGAGTAATAGAGAGGACTAATTTACTGTTAAGCAGTTTGTAAATACATTAGTAAACTGGAGATAACATTTAATAAGTGTGTGAGTCTGCACTCCAATCATTTGTTTCTGTTTGGTGGTTGGTTAGTGTAGTGGTTAACACCTCTGCCTTCTATGCTGTAGACTGGGGTTCAATCCCCACCTGGACAAGCACCCTACACTGTACCAATAAGGGTCCTTGGACAAGACTCCTAACACCACCTTCGCCCACCTGTATAAAATGATCAAATTGTAAGTTGCTCTGGGTAAGAGCGTCAGTCAAATGCCGTAAATGTTTGAGAGAGAGAAGGAAACCGACAAAGAGAGAGAAGTTTGTTAAGAAGCTGCCAGTTGATTCTCTCACTGCACTGTTAGCTTTACCTGCCCCACAGCTCTTCCTCTTCTACTTAACCGTAAATAATGCAGTCAAGCTTTAGAACTTCAACTTGCTTCAGTGCGAGTCGCTGCAGTGCAACAACCAAGCTAAAGTGACTGATATTACCTGGCAGCTTTGGAAACTGGAAGAAGCTCACGAATGCAGGTGTTTATGGTAAAGTCTATTATAACAACTGAAGTGTTTATAAAAGCTTGTGTGAAGAAGCGAAACTGAGGTAACACACACTGACCAACCACTTCATTAAATCCACCTCCTCGTTTCTACGCTCACTGTCCACTTTATCAGCTCCACTTACTGTATAGCTGCACTTTGTAGTTCTACAGTTACAGACTGTAGTCCATCTGTTTCTCTGATACTTTGTTACCCTGTTCTTCAGTGGTCAGGACCCCCATGGACCCTCACAGAGCAGGTACTATTTGGGTGGTGGATCATTCTCAGTACTGCAGTAAGACTGGCGTGGTGGTGGTGTTTTAGTGTGTGTTGTGTTGGTGCGAGCGGATCAGTCACAGCAGTGCTGCTGGAGTTTTTAAACACTGTGTCCACTCACTGTCCACTCCTACCTTGTCAATCCACCTTGTAGATGTAAAGTCAGAGACGACAGCTCATCTGCTGCTGCACAGTTTGTGTTGGTCGTCCTCTAGTCCTTCATCAGTGGTCACAGGACGCTGTTGGATGGATATTTTTGGTTGGTGGACTGTTCTCAGTCCAGCGGCGACACTGAGGTGTTTAAAAACTCCAGCAGCACTGCTGTGTCTGATCCACTCAGACCAGCACAACACACACTAATGCACCACCACCACCTATATGCTATATGCTACACCTTATGCTATTGTTATGTCATTTGAAAATGCCAGGTGCCTTTTATGGTCAACAGACATTTCACAATGAATGGACCCGTCATGAATTCTCCCCATGTTCCTCTGAGTGTCTTTTCTTCCCCTCTGTGGTACCATGTGCCTTTGTTTTCTAGTACCATGTGTTTTTGTTGCTGGTCTGTGTCTCCTCCCTGGTCCTGTCCCCTTGTTATCTGCTCCACCTGTATGTGCTCCACCCCTCATTAGTCCCAGGTGTTTCTTATTTTTCCTCAGTGTATTTATACCCCTGTGTTTGTTCAGCATTGTGGATGTTACCTTGTCTTGTGCTTTCTTGCATCTTATAGTTTGTTTTTGTCATGGACATGTGTTTTTCCAATCCTCTGTTCGTTTGGATTATAATTTCAATAAAAACAACTCGCATTTGCATCCCGCCTCCATGCCTCATCTGTTACAGAATCAAAATAAATGGCGCAAAATGATTTCTTGCTATATTAACAAACCTTAAGGCTGAGAATGTTATTTCCTCTTCTGCTTTGAAGACATGCAATGTTTTCTTTAGGCAGGAGGAATAAGATCCTCTTGTCTTTCCACTTATTCTTTTCAGATTGCACAACTCTCAGACATCTAATAAACTTTTATTTACACTGTTTTTTATGAATGGCACTAATTTCAACCATATGCGCTTCCAAAACACCCCAAAGCTGGCTGAGATGACAACAGTGCAGGTCTTTGTCTGACATCACACTCTGCAGCTGCCTCTGAACTCACACTGTTTACAGTCTTCAGCTTTTCAGTTCTGTATGGAGGCTGGTTTTCTCCTATCACAACCGACCTGCACTCTGACCTTGAGGGCATGCAGGTGACAAATGGCTCTGGAGAATACTGAAGGTTATGGAGCTAAAAGCCTGTCAAGACCAATAATGGACGTCTAGCGGGGAGATTTAACCAGCTGTTAGGAAGTGATGGCTGTTAAGTGGCTGATGCTTTCACAGTTTGACTCAAGGCCTTTTGCGAAACAATATAAAGCCAATTTATCAGCAGTACACTGAATTATTTATTTATTATCTTGTATGTGATTTAAAGCAGCCTTCCGCTGTATAAAATGTATTGAAAAGGAACACACTGGAGAAGATAAGGTACAATAATTGCCCTTGTATAAATACAGTGGCTATAAATACATTTTATTAGAAACCATCATTTGTATCCTCTAACCCTTCATGAGTGGTCAGTTTCTGACCACAGCGCTGTTCTTGGCTAGATATTTTTTGGTGGTCTGAGGTCAGCAGTTACACTGATGTGTGTTAAAACCCTAACACCACCACTGTGACTAAACACTTGTATCAGCACCGCACACACGACCATGTCATTGTCACTGCTGTGCTGAGAATGGATCACCACCTAAATAATATCTGGTCAACAGCGGCCCTGTTGTCAGAACTGTCTGTAATAGTACACCTATGTCGTGGGCTTGTGAGGTGGGTGGAGCTCAAAACAAGACTATGAGCAAAGGGTACATGTTTCTAACACAGTAGCCAGCGAGTGGACGTAGAAGGTAGGTGTTTCCAATAAAGTGGGCAGCGAGTGGACGTAGAAGGTAAGTGTTTCCAATAAAGTGGGCAGCGAGTGGACGTAGAAGGTAGGTGTTTCCAATAAAGTGGGCAGCGAGTGGACGTAGAAGGTAGGTGTTTCCAATAAAGTGGCCAGCGAGTGGACGTAGAAGGTAGGTGTTTCCAATAAAGTGGCCAGCGAGTGGACGTAGAAGGTAGGTGTTTCCAATAAAGTGGCCAGCGAGTGGACGTAGAAGGTAGGTGTTTCCAATAAAGTGGGCAGCGAGTGGACGTAGAAGGTAGGTGTTTCCAATAAAGTGGGCAGCGAGTGGACGTAGAAGGTAGGTGTTTCCAATAAAGTGGCCAGCGAGTGGACGTAGAAGGTAGGTGTTTCCAATAAAGTGGCCAGCGAGTGGACGTAGAAGGTAGGTGTTTCCAATAAAGTGGCCAGTGAGTGGACGTAGAAGGTAGGTGTTTCCAATAAAGTGGGCAGCGAGTGGACGTAGAAGGTAGGTGTTTCCAATAAAGTGGCCAGCGAGTGGACGTAGAAGGTAGGTGTTTCCAATAAAGTGGGCAGCGAGTGGACGTAGAAGGTAGGTGTTTCCAATAAAGTGGCCAGCGAGTGGACGTAGAAGGTAGGTGTTTCCAATAAAGTGGGCAGCGAGTGGACGTAGAAGGTAAGTGTTTCCAATAAAGTGGGCAGCGAGTGGACGTAGAAGGTAGGTGTTTCCAATAAAGTGGGCAGCGAGTGGACGTAGAAGGTAGGTGTTTCCAATAAAGTGGGCAGCGAGTGGACGTAGAAGGTAGGTGTTTCCAATAAAGTGGCCAGCGAGTGGACGTAGAAGGTAGGTGTTTCCAATAAAGTGGCCAGCGAGTGGACGTAGAAGGTAGGTGTTTCCAATAAAGTGGCCAGCGAGTGGACGTAGAAGGTAGGTGTTTCCAATAAAGTGGCCAGCGAGTGGACGTAGAAGGTAGGTGTTTCCAATGAAGTGGCCAGCGAGTGGACGTAGAAGGTAGGTGTTTCCAATAAAGTGGCCAGCGAGTGGACGTAGAAGGTAGGTGTTTCCAATAAAGTGGCCAGCGAGTGGACGTAGAAGGTAGGTGTTTCCAATAAAGTGGCCAGGGAGTGGACGTAGAAGGTAGGTGTTTCCAATAAAGTGGCCAGGGAGTGGACGTAGAAGGTAGGTGTTTCCAATAAAGTGGCCAGGGAGTGGACGTAGAAGGCAGGTGTTTCCAATAAAGTGGCCAGCGAGTGGACGTAGAAGGCAGGTGTTTCCAATAAAGTGGCCGGAGTGGACGTAGAAGGTATGTGTTTCCAATGAAGTGGCCAGTGAGTGGACGTAGAAGGTAGGTGTTTCCAATAAAGTGGCCAGTGAGTGGAATTACAAGGTAGTTGTTTCTATTAAAGTGGCCAGGGAGTGGAAGTACAAGGTAGAAGTTTCTAATAAAGTGGACAGTCAGTGGAAGTACAAGGTGTTTCCAATAAAGTGGCCGGAGTGGACGTAGAAGGTAGGTGTTTCCAATAAAGTGGCCAGTGAGGACGTAGAACGTAGGTGTTTCCAATAAAGTGGCCAGTGAGTGGAATTACAAGGTAGTTGTTTCTATTAAAGTGGCCAGGGAGTGGAAGAACAAGGTAGAAGTTTCTAATAAAGTGGACAGTCAGTGGAAGTACAAGGTGTTTCCAGTAAAGTGACCAGGGAGTGGAAGTGCAAGGTACATGTTTCTAATAAAATGGCAAGTGAGAGGAATTACAAAGTAGGTGTTTCTAATAAAGTGGCCAGTGAGTGGAAGTACAAGGTAGGTGTTTCCAATAATGTGGCCAGTGAATAGAATTACAAGGTAGTTGTTTCTATTAAAGTGGCCAAGGAGTGGAAGTACAAGGTAGGTGTTTCTAATAAAGTAGCCCATGAGTGGAAAAGTATTTTTTCCCCTATATTTGGCTTAACTGCTGTTTAAACCAAGCTGCATGCTCTGAAAAACCCTCCTCATGAAGCGGGTGCATTTGAAACTCGCTCTTTTCTCTCTGGCAGACGAAACTGAGCATGAACGCTTTTTTAAGTTCGCCAGCCATGTGGCAAATTCAGCTTCTGATTGAGATAAGTCTGTAGCCTCCACTCTTCCCCTGATGTTTGCTTTCCCGCACACTTTGAAGCTATCACAGGAATTACGCCTTTAGGAATTTCAGGCTGAATCGATTATTTTACTTTTTTTCACCCCAGAGGAGTTTTAATTTCAGCTGGTGTGAAGTAAGCACCAAGATGCACCCATGAAAGAGCTGTACTTCATCTTAAAATTCCCAGCAACACCTGAGAGCTGGTGCTGTATAGGCCTGATAAGAGTGTTTGTGTTCATTTCCCTTCTGTGTTTGAAGATTTTCCTTCCCTGCATTTATGTTCTTATTGTTAGGCTGAAGCCTCCAGGTGCTGTAGCAGGTTTGGGCCTCCATATTGCCATTACTTTTATCACATGCAGCAAAAATGAGATGCAGATTAGAAGATGTGCCTCTAAGAAAGACAGCACCAGTGTGGAGTTGCAAATGGTGCTCAAGCAGACATAGTATTTGTGTGAAGAGTCAAATGAAACAGCCGCTGGGGGTGTAATGGTTCATAGAAGTCATGATTTGGCTCCTAACGTACGATGTTGTCATGATTCAGTACATTTTTTTGATATAATTAAAGTATTAAAATGTAACCAAAGTCGTTCAGAGTGGTTTGATGTAAAATGCTTTGTTCTACTTGCTAAGTCTAAATTGTTCCCATTGGTGGTGATGGGAACCAGATGTGTGAAGGCATCTAATGGGGTTTAATGGTTGTGAAATCCCCCTCACAGAAAGTTGATAGATAAAAAAGGGTATGAATGTGCTTCTTGATGCCCGAGACATGTGTTGAGATGATAGTTTTGAAAAGGTTTTGGCCTAAAAAGTATTCTTAAAATCCATTTATGATGTAAAACAGTCCCCAAAAAATCATATTTTTTCATGTTAACTATTTTACGATTATCAACATCACATAGAACAATGTGGAGAACAGGTGTAGTTTCACTGGTCATTTTAGACAAGTAAATAAAATGGCTAATGGTTCTGTATAGGACCAAAAAATGGTTCTTCCATCGTTATAGTGTTAACCTTGCTACAATGGAAGAGCCCTTTTTGGTGCTATATAACCCTTTTAAAAAAGGTTCCATATAGAATCATAAACACATTCTCCATCAATCTGAAGAACCACTTCATGATGCAAAGAACCCTTTAATCATAGGTTCTTGAGTGTTCGTGGTTCTATATAGAACCATTTCTTTACTAATGAACCCTTAAAGAACCATCTTTTTAAAGAGTGTACTGTAACAAACCCAGTTGATACACTATATTGCCAAAAGTATTCACTCATCTACCTTCACACGCACACAAACTTGAGTGACATCCCATTCTTAATCCGTAGGGTTTAATATGATGTCGGCTCACCCTTTGCAGCTACAGCAGCTTCCACTCTTCTGGGAAGGCTTTCCACAAGGATTAGGAGTGTGTTTATGGGAATTTTTGCGCATTTGTGAGGTCAGACACTGATGTTGGATGAGAAGGTCTGGCTCACAGTCTCCGCTCTAATTCATCCCAAAGGTGTTCTATCGGGTTGAGGTCAGGACTCTGTGCAGGCCAGTCAAGTTCTTCCACATTAAACTGGCTCATCCGTGTCTTTATGGATCTGCTTTGTGCACTGGTGCGCAGTCATGTTGGAACAGGAAGGAGCCGTCCCCAAACTGTTCCCACATGAAATTGTCCAAAATCTCTTGGTGCTGAAGCATTAAGGGTTCCTTTCACTGGAACTAAGGGGCCGAGCCCAACTACTGAAAAACAACCCCACACCATGATCCCCCCTCCACCAAACTTTACACTTGGCACAATGCAGTCAGACAAGTACCGTTGTCCTGGCAACTGCCAAACCCAGACTCGTCCATCGGATTGCCAGACGGAGAAGTGTCATTGGTCACGCCAGAGAACACGTCTCCACTGCTATAGAATCTCGGTACCACGCTGGAATTCACTGAGCTGCTGAGAGCGACCCATTCTTTCACTAATGTGTGTAGAAGGCCTAGGTACTTGGTTTTATACACCTGTGGTCATGGAAGTGATGGAAGTAAAGTAGGTTTTTTCCTTCTCCTGTAAAGTTACCATTTTAGAGATACAAGGCTTTGTTCTAACAGCAGCGATATACATGGTTAATAAGAAATGCTTTTGTGTTTTAAACCTCTTTGAAATTACTGTGAGTGCTTTCATTTGTGGTAGATGATTTTGCTGTTGTAAGAAAATCTCATATTACTAAAACAGTAACTTTACAAAAAACACAACAGATAAATGCAAGAAAAGTTTAAGTTCATCCGTTTGGTATGAAAATCAAATTATGTAAGGTTTTCTCCCAACAGCAACAACGTTCTACCCCAGTGTGGCCGAATGTGATTGGGGGTCTGCTGCTGTGGCGGACCTGCGAGACCGATGACGGCTGTGATGTTTCCGTGTGCTGCTGCGTTTGGTGCGCCGCTTCCTTTCTGTGGCCTTCAGTTGTGGTGCTGGTTCCGGTTCCGGTTCTGCTGGCTCTATTGGGACCACACTGCTCTTTGGCACCAACCTGTGACGACACAAGAGCAATAGATGTCTATTAGAAGCATCTAGAATGTCTGTCCAAATTTAGAAAGGTTTTCAGTGATGTTCTTAATTCTAGAGCGTGGTTCCAAACTTAGTACCACATTATAGAATGTCCTGCAACTTCAACACTGAGTCCTGCACATACCTAATATTTCTTACTTTGTGATTATTGTAAGGTTATTATAAGATTATTTAACTTATTTTTAGGTGTTTTATGCTTGTTTTAAGTGATTCTGTTATGTGGAAGTATCTCCTTATATAAACTTTATCTCAGAAATAAGTCTGCAGCAAGCAAAACTGCCAGTAAAGTGAGATGTCATGTCTTTTCACATCATGATACAATGAGATCCCATGTCTTTTCAAACTGCTGCTAACCCAACATCACTGGACAGCTCAACACGCTTGGAGGAGAACACTAACTTCCAATTCTATTGTGTCAGCTAACAGACACCCACACTGCCTGGCATCAAGGAGGACTATCCCAGCTGAAAAAACAGACAGACCAGTAAGAATTTCATTTTGGCTAAAGCTGGTCTGTCCTGGTGTGACAGAACAAAGAAACTAGTTTCCCTAGTTAAATCCCACCACTGCCACCTCCGTCACACCTTTCTTGCAGGTGAGGGTAGATATACTCTGACCAGGTTATCAGTTGTAAGGAAAGTGGCAAACCACAATAGCACATTCAGTGCACGGGTGTTTATTTAGTGAGCAGTGCGGAGAGGTATTGTGTATTTCAATGGAAACAACAGTTCTCATCAAACCGACCAACCATCTCGTTCTCTCCCAGAAACACATCGAGCTCTTTAAATAGACATCCACTGGCTACCCAACCCAGGTCATACCAGTCCTTCTCATCTGCAGGGAGAAACAATAAAAATCATCAATAATACCTTGTGAAATAATACAAAATCCAAGAAAAGCTTGTCCACAGTGGGTGGTTGAGTCATACGCTACAAACACAAAAAATGAACAAGATAAAATGAAATAATAATAAAAAAAAAAAACATTTCAAACTATATGAATCCCTTGAACTCCCCCTCCACATGGATCAGTCCTATAGGGTTCTACAGCTCAAAGCAGGCTTAGGCCTTTTCCCAGACCAGGAACTTGCAGCTCATGTAAGTAACGTCTGTTATAAACCTGCTGCTGGTATCATGATATAGAGTCCAGTCGCATGACTTTAACTGTAAAAGGTGATATTATGGACTAAGTGAGCAAAGACTGAGACTGCAGTGAGAAGTAAACAGCAGCATTGGCTGATAAAATGGTGAAAGGGCAGTCGTGGGCTGGAGGTTAGGATCTGGCCCTGTGACCGGAAGGTCGCCGGTTTGATCCCCAGGGCCGACAGTCCATGACTGAGGTATCCTTGAGCAAGACACCTAACCCCCAACTGCTCCCCGGGCGCTGTGGATAGGGCTGCCCACCGCTCCGGGCAAGTGTGCTCACTGCCCCCTAGTGTGTGTGTTCACTAGTGTGTATGTGGTGTTTCACTTCATGGATGGGTTAAATGCGGAGGTGGAATTTCCCCAGTTGTGGATCAAAAAGTATCACTTAGAAAGCAGGGACAGAACGGTACCGAAATAAGTGGGAAATGTGAAAGGAAATGGATTTAACTAGGGAAACTATTTTATGGTTTATGCTGCTCTAGAGCTGGTCTGGTTCTGGTTTAGCTGGTCACCCCAGCAAGGTCATGCCAGTTGACCAGCATACCAGCATCAAAACAGAAAATATGCTGGCTTTGCTGGTCACCAGCCACGCTGGTCGGTGCTGTTTATTTCTAGCAGGGATCCTTCACACCCAGATAGAGTAAGGACAGTTATACTAATGAACATTTTGATGTCCTGATGAGAGGGACGTTGCCTCGACCGGCCAAATAGCCCTGGACTTTCAGTAGCAGTGTTCTGAGATGGGATCAGTTCTCAAAATGGTGAAGCACCAAGCATCCACTCTGCAATGTTCTAAAACAGCAATCATAGTGTATGTAAAAGCATTTATAGCAAAAGAAAGAAATAATAACCTTTTCTGCTTTTATTCTTTTTATAGATGCACTATTTGTGCTGCTTATCAATTTTATTTGATATGTTATTTATCTATTTATCTATATTTTCTCCTCTTATTGTTTTTACTGTTATGTTGTGAAGCAACCAGAGTTTGAGCCGCACTTTATGCATGCAAGGTGCTAAATAAATAATTTTTATTATTGCAATCTTTGTACTGTGCAATGGTACCTTAGGCACCCAAGTACATTATTTAAAAGCATTTATCTTGGCAATAAATGTGCTTGTGCTTCTAGAAACATCATTGATCATTAGAATAAATGCAAATAGCCCTAAATACAGTAAAAAGCAGTATGAATGTTTTGTATTCAAAGACGTACTTGATGTCTTAAAGGACAAATTTGGATCCAGATTTCTCCTGGACGCCTCCAGCCATTCCATGGATTTGTTCAATTCCATCAGCACACTTGATTTAACATAATGAAATATTGAGTAGATAAACCAGATATTAGCTCAAAATAGCTTATGGCTATTTAGGGACACATTGGCTTATGTTAAATCACCACTTATTGTATTAACATCATTGTTCTAATATTGCTGTTTTTCTGAGCATATTGACTTTCACGGCCCAGAAAATCAGCTTTTTAAATTTTCTTTTCTAAGGAGCTTCAAACATTTGTGCTGCATAGCAAATATTTTAAAATATTATATATAAAAAAAAAAAACCAAGCATTTAAAAAATGAAACGAGGTGTGTGCTGATCTGAGGGGACCAGCCGGAACGCTTTTTGTTTTATAATTCATGTCTGAGGCAGTTCTTGTGACCTGTGGAACACGTGTTTTTCCCTCCTCAGTCCTTCATGAATTCAGAGGTCATCTGCTCAGCATTTAAATGAGACGTTGGCAGAAAAAAGCCTTTATTTACACGCTTCGTCTGATCCGACGTTTCTGAGATGATTTCTGGATCTCAAGGTTGTCAGGCGTATCGCTGGTGAGCTCCACGCTCAAGTGGAAAACCCAGTAAGGTCATTCACTGATGGTGGACAGTTTGGGCTTCAGTCCAGAGCAGCAGCCCAAACTACAATCACTCCTGTTTTCACCTTCCACTCACTCATTACTAATTACACCATGGCCATAATGAGCAAATAAGTCTCTTTCCTTTTGTACAGCATCAGTAGCTTATTGAAACAATCGGTAGAAGTGATTAAGTGTTATTCCATATCATAAACTGCCCCGCTGTGCCTCTTCATAATTTCCAATTACTTAAGACCAAATCTCCTTAAAATAACATTTAGCGTGAAAGAAAAATGAAATAACGCGATTCTCCTCATTAACACTTCACAAGCCTCCCACCACAATTTTTAAAAGCTCTGTAAGACTTTCATTTCAACTGACCACTGCATTACAATTAATCGGGCTGCACTCCAGCAAAGCCACTTTCTGCGTATTGCCTCGTCCAGTTATTGCAAAGAACAGGATTTGCTTAATAATGATTAAAAAAGGAGAGAAACCTCGAGGGCCCTTAAGAAAAGCTGAAGAAAATGTCCATGGGAATTGGTTGAATAGGTAAACGAAGGCCGTGTCATTTAGTAGAAACTGTACTTCTTCCCTGCACAGACATGTTTTATTGGCCGTATGACCTGCACGTTAAAGAAATGCATGTTTTTATAGAATTTTGCAAGCTGAGAATTTTAACTGTTGTCTCTGGTTTGCAACAGAAAGTGACAGTCAAATGAGATTAGAAGAGAAAACTGTAAGGGTGAGTACCTGGCTTTTTTTTTTTTGCAGTGGTACAGTCAAATGTTATAAGTAGCATGGCAAAGTCTGGAATTAATGGACTCACAATACTGATAAATATGTCCACAACAAGCTAGAAGTCCAGATGTCTATGGTTTCAGAACTTCATGTATAATCATGAGATTCAGTGTAGAAACTGATAATGCAGGAGCTCTCTAGATTACCGAACCATCTCAAGAACTACCGAAGCTCATCTCAAGAACTACCGAAGCTCATCTCAAGAACTACCAAAGCTCATCTCAAGAACTACCAAAGCTCATCTCAAGAACTACCAAAGCTCATCTCAAGAACTAACGAAGTTCATCTCAAGAACTACCGAAGCTCATCTCAAGAACTACCGAAGCTCATCTCAAGAACTACTGAAGCTCATCTCAAGAACTACCAAAGTTCATCTCAAGAACTACCAAAGCTCATCTCAAGAACTACCAAAGTTCATCTCAAGAACTACTAAAGCTCATCTCAAGAACTACCAAAGTTCATCTCAAGAACTACTAAAGCTCATCTCAAGAACTACCAAAGTTCATCTCAAGAACTACCGAAGCTCATCTCAAGAACTACCGAAGCTCATCTCAAGAACTACCAAAGCTCATCTCAAGAACTACTGAACCATACCAGAAATTGTAAGAATATACACACACACACACTTCTAATCCACTTCTCCTTCTGGGTTGCAGGGGGTGCTGGAGCACTTACAGTTCACATGTCCAATTGGCCTGACTGCATGTCTTTGGGAGGAAACCCACACAGACACGGGGAGAACATGCAGACTCCACAGAGAAAGGACCCCGGTCACCCAGCCAGGGAATCAAACACAGGCCCTTCTTGCTGTGAGGCGACAGCGCTTCCCACCACGCCACCTCGCAGATCCGACGTGATAAGCACTTCAGTGAGTCTGGAGATTTGCGATGGTCTAGAAATTTAGACTGAGCAAAGATTTAGCAAGACTTTGGCCTTGACTTGAGCTTTAACCTTAATGGAAAAGTAACCATAATGGAAAGCTGTGGAATGTGACCTAAAGGCAGCACCGTCCATCAGGTTCAACGCAGTTGAGATCTTATTAGGCTCATTAGCAGTGATTCTTCTAGCGCAAAAAACTTGTATGTGTGATATTTAGTCATAATTACAGATCCTCTTCCCTCCATAGGTGTTTTGTGTGTGTCTGTGGATACAAGCTGGTGTGAATGTTTGTGTGTGTGTGTGTGTGTGTGTGTGTGTGTGTGTGTGTGTGTGTGTGTGTGTGTGTGCCTGATTGTAATGAGAGGTTAATCAGTCTCTCAGATTAAAGCTTGATTGCCTGTGTCTTCCTGCCGGAGGAGGAAGCTTGTCCTCTTCCACCCCCGAATTAGTGAGGGCAGGGCAAAATCACACTAACAGCCTGGATCCTCAACTGCCTCCCTACGTGAACAGAAAATATGAAGACCCTGCAGCTAGGCATGATGTACTCAATGAAAATGAGATGTCATTATGCTGTTGATACAGTTCAATCTATTTAGACGAATGCTTAATGGTAATGTCTTGCTGAAACTGCTTTGCTTTTTGTTTGAAATGTAGGAAATTACAGGTAAAGTTACAAAAAATTACCATGATACACTGAATATGTAAAATGACAGCATTTTTGTTAGTTTTTCAATGTAGAAATTTGCTATCATGTTTCAATTGCTGTCATATTTGATTTGGTGCTGGTGAATGAATCTTTTTAACCGTTAAGTCAGATATTGTTAGCAATAACAAAACCATGCTGTCATTTTATTTTAATTCATTTCTCACTGGTAGTTCATCAAAATAAGTGAATAAATTGTAAATCAAGAACTTCTAAACTACACCAAGTACTACCCGACCATCTCAAGAACTACCAAAACATACCAGGAAACTACCAAACTATCTAAAAAATCTACCAAACGCTATGGAGAATGACCCAACTATCTATAGAACAACCAAACCATACCAAGAACTACCAAACCACCTCAAAAACTACCAAACTATACCAAGAACTACCAAATCATACCAAGAACTACCAAACCACCTCAAAAACTACCAAACTATACCAAGAAACAACCAAATCATACAAAGAACTACCAACTTGCTTCCGGAATTACCAAATGATCTCAATAACTACCAAAACATCTACGGAGCAACCAAACCACCTGAAGAGAACCATCTCAAAAACTACCAAACCATACCAAGAACTACCAATTTATCTCAGGAACTACCGCGTGATCTCAGTAACTACAGAATCATACCAAGAACTACCAGACCATCTCGGTAACTACCAAACTATACCAAGAAACAACCAAATCATACAAAAAACTACCAACTTGCTTCCGGAATTACCAAATGTTTTCAATAACTACCAAACCATCTACAGAGCAATCAAACCATCTGAAGAGAGAAGAATCTCAAGCACTACCAAACCATCCCAAGAACAACTAATCCATCTCAAAAACTACCATATCATACCAAGAACTACCAACCCACCTCAGGGACTACCAAACAATCTCAGTAACTACCAAACCATACTAAACTACCAAACCATACCAAACCATCCCAGTAATCTCCAAACCATACCAATAACTACCACACCATACCTAGAATTACCAAACCATGCACAGAACTATCAAACCATTCCAAGAACTAACAATTCATAAGAAATGCCCAATCAGAAGCCATCAAAATTCTAAACATCAGTATGTGACCTCAGCTCTTGTGGCTGAATGCAATCAGCTCTTCACAGCAATGTTCCAACATCTACTGTAAAGCCTTCCCAGAAGAGTAGAGTTACTGCACCAAAGAGAGACAAACTCCCTATTAACATCCAACTATTAACATCCAGCCCTCATTATTACAGCCCAACACTGTGAAAGAGAACTGCACAAAAAATCATGATGCCTGAATCTGAGCTTCAGAGGAGCTCAGCAGGTGAGGGGAGCTGTGAGGGACGGACAGGATACACCACTCTAACGCTCTGAGAGGGTAGATTAGTCTAAATGCTGCTAAATCTCCTTTATTAGATGAGTCACTTTCTGTAGCTCACACATTTACCGTTATGTAGTGCTCTAGTAATTTCTCACTTGTTGTCTGCTAGAGAGGTTCGATGATGAGAAGCCTAAATGAAATCGATTCCTCCCTTCCTCAGATCACTTTTCCTCCTGTCAACCGGATAATAAATAGGAGAACTGTTCTTCAGCTGGCCACACTTATGCTTACAACTGCTATGTGCTGCCCGTCAAAAGTTTGAGGAACACATTGCCTTTTAATTATAATTTTCTCACTAACTTTAACATGAAATCTGCAAAGTTTTTCAGAGAACTTTAGGTATTTTAGAGCTTGAAATACACTGCATGGACAATAGTATGTGGACACCCCTCCTAGTCATTGAGTTCAAGTGTTTCAGCCACATCTATTGATAAGTGAAAACAAGCATACATAGCCATGTAATCTCAATCACTAGCAGCAGAATGTGTCGTACTGAAGAGCTCAGTGATTTTAATTGGCATCACAGGATGACACCTTTGCCACAAGTCAGTTTGTGAAATTTCTGCCCTGCTAGATCTGCCCCTGTCAACTGTAAGTCCTACTATTGTGAAATGGAAGCATCAAGGACCCACAACAGCGCAGCCACCTTGTGGAAGACGAGAAAAGTCCTGAAGCATGTAATGTGTTAAAAGCTGATCCTCTGTTGCATCCCCAACTACAGAGTCTCTGGAAGAAACATCAGCACAAAAGCTGCATTGGGAGCTTCATGAAATGGGTTTCCATGTCCAAGCAGCTGCACCCAAGCCCACCCCACTCAGCTGGAGTGGTGTAAAGCAGTCACCGGACTCTGGCGCAATGGAAACGTTCACTGGAGTGATAAATCACATTCTACTCTCAGGCATGATGGATGATGGGGTTTGGCAGATGCCAAGAGAACACTACCTACCCAAATGCGAATACAAGGTAAAGTTTGGTGGAGGAGGGATAATGGGTCTGGCACTGTTTTTCAGGCTTTGGGTCCCTTAGTTCCAATGAAGGGTAATATTAATGCTTATAATAGTGGTTTGACAAGTTCCATACCCTTGGAGCCCTGACCTCAACCCCACTGAACACCTTTTGGGATGAATTTAAATGTAGATCACAAGCCAGACCTTCTCATCCAATTTTAGCCAAATGCTCAGAAATGCTCTTTGGACTAAATGGGCACACTTTCCCACCGACACACTCCACAACCTTGGAAGCCTTCCCAGAGGAATGGAGGTGGTTACAGCTGCAAAAGAGGGGTATTTCTTTATTAATGCTCACAGTTCTGGCATGGGATGTCCAGCAAGCTCATAGATCCCACTCTCTTGAGGTAAATGTGTTCCAGCGTCTGAAAATCAGTGTGGAATTGTCGCTATTGAAGCTTTTACTGCAATTAAGTACTTTCGTGTTTTAATTAAAATATGATTTTATCTGTGTGCGGCTGTTCAAAGCTGTGTTTGCTAGTCATGAACTGGCACTACTGAAAGTCATTACCACAGTAAAATGTTGGTTTGAGTAGTAACAAAGTGGAATGTTAACTCATTTATTTTGATGAAATAAACATCCAGGTATACAGTCACTCAAAGCAAAAGGATTTTCGTCTAAAGTCCAAGTCGTTGAATGATCCGAAATGAGTTCAACTCTCGAATTTAGTACAATGTAAACCGACAATTTGGTAGAATGATCCTAATTTTATGTTATTGGTCATGAGCTGTGGGGAATGACCGAAAGAACGAGATCGTGAATACAAGCAGCACAAATGAGCTTTCTTTGCAGGGTGGCAGGCCACACTCTACTTGATTGGGTGAGGACCTCGGTCATCTGGCAGGAGCTCTGAGTAGAGAGGCTACTCCTCCACATTGAGAAGAGGCAGTTAAGGTGGTTCATGCATCTGACCAGGATGCCCCCTGGACACCTCCTGGTGGAGGTTTACCAGGCACGGCCTACTGGGACAAGTCGTCACAGGACCTGCTGGAGGGATTATATCTCCAAATTGGCCCGGGAGCGGCTTGTGGTCCCTGGGATTGAGCTGGAGAAAGTTGCAGGGGACAGTGTCGTCTGGGATTCTCTGCTCTCCCGAATGCTCCTGCGACCCTATCCAGACTAAGCGGTTAACGATGATGATATTGAGAACTGATGAGGAAAACATGGTTATGGGTGTTAAAATCTTTCTTTTCAATAAGTAGGTGTCCTTTAGCTTTTCACAATCATGCTGTACACAGTGCACTCATGGCACATCTACACGCTCAAACAGTTTTCAAACCTTCCGTGTCTGAGGTGGTTTTATAATCCTAATCCAAGTCTTAAGAGCACAGCATTACCGAAGTCAATAAACGGGTGCATTCAGAGGCGCCAATGGGGAAAAGAAACTTAAAGCAAACAATAACAGGAGGAGAGGATGAAAGCGTCTGATTTAAACCGTCTCACAGTGCACGCAGATTTACCATAGTAGAGAATGAGTTGGGAACCAGAGCCTTCTGCATTAGCACAAATCATAAAGTCGCAAATGTAGCTATAAAATAACCGTTCAGCATCAGCGCACATAATAAACAGTTTCTTTTTATGTATATTTTTTATTTCTGCGCAGTTTCATGAGTCTCTCATCCTGCCGCTGCGACCAAAATAAAACCATTATTCAGAAGTCACTGGACTGTTATGATGCACGGCAGTTGTGACTTGCTTACAAACAAAGCGAAGATTTTAAGCAATTCTAATGGCACAAATAAATAGCAAAGGACATAAATCATGAACGCAAACACTGTCACACTCTCCATCTCTGTCCCGCAGTGCTGTTGTGTCTGACGTTTGTTGCTTTGTGTTCCTCCCTGTGCTGTAATCTGCTCTCTGTAGTGCTGTAATATTAGATCCCAGAGTCGTGGGACTTTGTGTGTGTGTATGTGTGTGTGCGTGTGTATTGTTGCTGTTGTGGATGAGTCATGACTCTTGGCTCAGGCCTTCTTTGATTCTCTGTCATACAGTGCAGAGACCCTGGAGTATGGGGGGATGAAGAGAAAGAGAGACAGATGGTGTAGGATGCTCAGAACAAACCACAGGAGAGGAAAAGTCATGCTCACCTCTGAGCACATAAAAACACAAGCTATATATCCGATATATGGGGTTTTCTGATAAGGGTGTATGTGTGTGTTATTTATATATATAAATAAAAAAATATATATATATATATTGACATATAATGTGTGTGTATATGTATATAAGGGGTGCATCCTCTGCATTAAAGCCAGGTTAGATCAGGAGTCACAACCCAAATATTAAGAAGAGCCATTTTCTCCTTTCAACAAAAATCAGACCACCTTGGGTGCCACTGCATTTAATGCCCAGTATGTCTCAGAGTGTGATAATGTCTTATAGGCTAAACAATATGAACGAAAATGCAGACTTACTTTCCTCTGCCTAAAGATTTAGCTATAGCCGCTTTCCTCCGGTCTCTGCCAGAAAACGAGATCAGTTTCTTGTAAAATGTCTCAACGTTCGACTGATTATGAGGCTGAAGTCTCTTCTCATTCTGCAGCTTCTTGTTCAAATTTTTCCGTTCCACCTTAAATATATATATAAAGTCACATTATGACCACCTCCTTGTTTCTACGCTCATTGTCCATTTTATCAGCTCCACTTTGTAGTTCTACAGTTACAGACTACAGTCCATCTGTTTCTCTGATTACCCTGTTACCCCCTTTTACCCTGTTCTTCAGTGGTCAGGACCCCCATGGACCCTCACAGAGCAGGTACTACTTGGGTGGTGGATCATTCTCATCAGTGCAGTAACACTGATGTGGTGGTGGTGTGTTAGTGTGTGTTGTGTTGGTGCGAGCGGATCAGTCACAGCAGTGCTGCTGGAGTTTTTAAACACTGTGTCCACTCACTGTCCACTCTATTAGACACTCCTACCTTGTCGGTCCACCTTGTAGATGTAAAGTCAGAGACGACAGCTCATCTGCTGCTGCACAGTTTGTGTTGGTCATCCTCTAGTCCTTCATCAGTGGTCACAGGACGCTGTTGGCTGGATATTTTTGGTTGGTGGACTGTTCTCAGTCCAGCAGTGACACTGAGGTGTTTAAAAACTCCAGCAGCACTGCTGTGTCTGATCCACTCAGACCAGCGCAACACACACAAACACACCACCACCATATCAGTGTTACTGCAGTGCTGAGAATGATCCACCACCCAATTAGTACCTGCTCTATGAGGGTCCATGGGGGTCCTGACCACTGAAGAACAGGGTAACAGAGTATCAGAGAAACAGATGGACTACAGTCTGTAACTGTAGAACTACAAAGTGCAGCTATACAGTAAGTGGAGCTGATAAACTGGACAATGAGCGCAGAAACAAGGAGGTGGTCGTAACGTTATGGTCAGTCCGTCAGTCCGTCTGTCCAAAGTTAAAAATGTTGTATCTCCAAAATGACTTTATGGGAGAAGGGAAAACCTACTTGTAATGTAAACCAATGGAACCAGATGTTCTTTCAAGTCATTTTGAGTGGTTTCTTTTCATCAGTTTGTCATGAAATTTGCAAACGGTGTAAAGAGAAACTGCCGTTTTCAAATTATTTTCAATAGAATTGCCTCAAATTTAACCCTTTAAGTATTTGGCTCAGAATTGGGTCCAATCACCACATTATTTCTGCACTAAACGTGTAAATCTGTGAAGTGCTTTCAAAACAAAGCATGCAGCCTCGGTTCTATGTGCCAGGAAGCCACGGTCTCAGCCCGCAAGCAGACGGAGCATCTCATGTCTCAGTTAAGCTGGCCACATCGATCGTGATTTATCGCGGATGTCAAAAGGTTTGTGAAGTTCACAGCATAGCATCTATTTTATAGTTTTATTCGGAGCTCTTAATAACACGTAAGTGAGAACATCACATGTTCGCTGCTGCTTACCAATTTGTTTCCCACCTGCTCTTACATGTCACATTAATGCATGTGTGTTGTTGGTTATTTTACACAAACATGCATCTTCCATTAAAGTAAGCAGTTCTTGGACAAATTAAGGCAGAGGTCTCTCTTGCATGTGAGAAGCTATGGATAACAGGTCTGATTTACCAACAAGCACTTCAGCTGAAGACGAGGCGAATAGTTATACTAAATTTCCTATTTGTTTTGATGGATCTAAATAGGCTACATAAAAAAGGAAACATCAGACTCAATTTTCACAAATTCTACTGTGCAAAAAAAAGCTACGGCCTCAAATTTAAACATTTATTTGCACAGAGAAAACATGACACAATACTGATACAATAAGTAGTGATTCTATGTATGTGATTCTGTTTGTAACCATCACCTAATAGCCAATTTGGCTTATCAATACTCAAGTTAAATCAGGTGTGCTGATGATGGAGTTCAAGTCTGTTATGATGGACCAAACGTGGCTCCTCTTACTTGCTCTCAATATCTCAACTACTAGTTTAACGAATTGTTTTACTGTATTAATTGCATATAATCAGTAATTAAAGCGCCAATCATAGCGCTCTTTCTTTCAATCTTTATTTATTTATTTATTTATTTTTTCCTCTCCCCAATTTAGTCGTCTCCAATTCCACCCACTAGTTAGGACCCCAATCTCATGATGCTACCAACACTAGGAGGGTGAAGGCAGCACAGGCTTCCTCCGAGACCTGCGAAACCAGCCACCTTTTCTTTTCAAACTGCCGCTCCCTCAACGTCACAGGACAGGAGGAAAGCGCCGACCGCCAGATCTGCTACATCAGCTAACAGATGCCTGCGCTGACTAGTATCACAATGAGTGATGGGCTGTCCTACCCACCCAGAGAGAGCGAGGCCAATTGTGCTCTCTTGGACTCCCGGCTACAGACGGCTGTAGCATCACCAGGGATCTAACTCACATCTACTGATGACAGGGCCAACGCTTAGACGGTTGTGCCGCTCGGGAGCCCCATAGCACATTTTCCTAGACACTTCGTACCATCTGTAGTAATGCAGGCTAAAACCCAGCCGCTATTCTAGCTTTTAACTGCACCTTCAGCAGACTGGACTGGACAGTGCTGAAGACCGATAGACAGATCAACAAGCAGTAAAAAATCAAAAGCAACAGCAAAGTGGAGCTCCAGTTCATTTACAGGCCTTAATAATCCAATTATAATTGGACTTCTTACCTGAGCAGTTACCTGATTATTCAAATGGTTCTATAAACAGCACACTTCGCTTTCTTAGATCAGAGTCTGATGGAGAGAGTTGGATCTCAGCTCAGTAATCAGATTTCTTAGTGCATGTGAACTCTTACTCTTGATTTCTCAGTCTGCGCATGGGCGAAATAGATGGTGGTACTGGAAATAAGTGAGCAACGTTGCTGCGAGATGCAGCAAAACACTTTTGGAGCGGCGCTGAAACAAAATAGTTGATCAGATTACTGCCAAATTCTGATTTTCTGCAGGTACTGCCTGTACATGATATATACACTCATTGGATCCGGTCCTGTTTTATTGAATTGAATATTTTACTGCCTACAAACACAAATTCTGGCAATTGTGTTAGACCATTTCCATCCAACCTTCTTAGATGATTTGTCCAAATATGACATGGCTACTGCTGTGCTGAGTGTGGTCCGCCACTCAAATAACATGGTCAGCAGCAGTCCCTTCATCAGAAACTGTAAACTGAAGAAAACTTTTACAAATTTTACTTCCCAAAATATACAGTACTGTGTGAGTCTTAGGCACCCAAGACACATTTTCAAAATCTGTTTATTTGTGTAGTTTATGTTTATTTGCTGAGAAAAGCATCAATATTTAAATAAACAAAATGTATAGAATATTAATTAATAATGATTATGTATGTTTATATGTATATAAATAAGTATCCCAGTATTATATGTAGTTAAAAAGCAGCTCCTGGTTTGACCAATCAGTGCTCAGTAAATTGAGCTCATGATGTAATTGATGATATTAACGAGTCTCTGTGGCGGCTGTGAAGGTGTCCAGGAAAAATATGGACCCAAGAAATTCTTGTTACTGTTTATTGTTTTTATGTTCATTTGAATTATGAATACGACTTTATTCTAATGTATACACTCAATGGTACCTTGCTAGTAAAAGGTTGGACCCCCTTTTGCCTTCAGAACTGCCTTAATTCTTCGTGGCAGACTTTCAACAAGGTGTTGGAAACGTTCCTCAGAGATGTTGGTTGGTTATTTGAGTTCCTGTTGCCTTTCTATCATCTGGAACCAGTCTGCCCATTCTCCTCTGACCTCTCACATCAACAAGGCATTTTCATCCACACAACTGACCGCTCACTGGATATTTCCTCTTTTTCTGACCGTTCTCTGTAAACCCTAGAGATGGTTGTGTGTGAAAATCCCAGTAGATCAGCAGTTTCTGAAATACTCAGACCAGCCCGTCTGGCACCAACAACCACGTCACGTTCAAAGCTACTTAAATCCCCTTTCTTCCCCGTTCTGATGCTCGGTCTGCACTTCAGCAAGTTGTCTTGACCACCTCTACATGCCTAAATGCACTGAGTTGCAGCCGTGTGATTGGCTGATCAGCTATTTGTGTTAACAAGCAACTGAACTGGCCGGTGAGTTTATTGTGATAAACTTACTGCTGAGGTAAATTGTTTAAAAAGTTACTAAGATGCCTAAAACTTTCACACAGTCCTGCATCCAGGATAAAATACCCCTCATCCTGTATCAAACTTGGCTGAGGTGCTCAAGCTAAAAACAGTCTAAATGTGGAAAAAAGCATCTACATATTCAAATTGGATGAATTTTCAACATTTATACTTCTAATAATATATCAAGCTAATTATATTTCATAATTCGCACAGAGAAAAGTAGCTTGTTCTCTAAAATGTATTAGAAATTCCTCAACTCATCCTAAGTGTAGCTCAAGGCAGTGGTGCAGAAGCTTCAGGACATTCTGGAGCTGATATCAAAACTGACTATGGTTTTTCAGGTGCTGTGAGGTGAGGGGATAAAATAAGGACCAAAGCAGATTGCTGAGGTCATTGGGGAGTATAAGAAATGGCTTTGATGATTCATATCCGTCTTGGCCGTAGCAGGAGGGAGAAGCCATCAGCATAACAGTTGGCAGGAAGAGCCTTCAGAACAATACGACCACAGGTGGCATGAAGCAGACGGAGACTGTGCGAGGCGAAATGAACATGGGCACAAGCACTTGGGAGCTCAAATAAAGAACGCCCAGAAGAGATTAACCCTTTAGACCGCACAAATATACAGTTATTCAGCTTAAGGTTTGCTTTTGTTCAAAAATGTAACCATGTTTTGCCCACAAGGACTTTTTTTTTCTACTGGGAGGTTAAACAAACCTCAACTTAAACCTAATCCCATCCAACCTGATGAGAAATTATTGTGCACAACTCAAAACTCCTGCATCTATGATGGAGTTTTAGGGACTCTGAAAAAAGAAATAAATAAAAATAATAGGCTTTGAGAATATTCATAATTTTGAAGTAGGATTTTTTATGGAATAAAATCATATTTAGAGGAAAAAGTCATAATATTTTGAGAACAAAGTCGTATTTTTAGAATAAAAGTTTATTCTAATATTTCAAGAATAAAGTCGTAATATTTTGATAAGGTTATAAAGTCACAAAAACGTTAAATCTTTTGAGGACAAAGTTTAGACAAAGTTTAGAGTGTAGACGGTTGCTATGACGTTTTGGGGCCTCGGTTGCTGTACTGGTGCCAACGAAGACGCCAAGTGCGTCAGATTTCCGCTCCTTCAGGATCAATCATTTTGATTATCATTCTTATGGCGTGTTTCAAAACTACATGCCCTCTTTGAATGGTGTGGAGATGTACCCTTGTAGATGAATGCTGGATATTTCTTTATGGCTGAAATTGATATGAAAGCATGACTCCTCCAACTCTTCAGCATCCCTCATTTTAAGATGAGGAGGTGCTACACTTTCCCTTTGCAAACCCTTTGGCCACAATACTGCGACTTTTCCTGGTATTATTGCCACTTTAATGTCGAAATTCTACAACTTCATTCTCAAAATATTACGATTTTATTTTTTAGAATAATTTTATTTTCAAAATATCACACTATATGACTTTTCATCTCGAAAATATGACTTTATTCTCAAAGTCTACTATTTTTTTAACTTTTAACAGGCCCTAAAACACCAATACCTAAAATTAGAGTGTATTAATCATTTCAAATGATGTTTAACTTGTATAATTGTGGAAAGTTACACTACTAGGACCGGTCAAGTGTAGTTTTGTGTAAGCAATTTTTCAAAAGCTAGCTGGAAAGTGTTTTACCGTTGCTAGGAAGCACAGCAGTGGTCTCCAACCCTGGTCCTGAAGAGCTGCCTACCTGCAGAGTTTAGTTCCAACCTCTACACAACAAGCTGCCCCACCACTTACTTAACTCTAATACATCTGATCCAGCCAATTAGGGACTTGGGAAGAGGTTGATTAGCAAGAGTGTCAAACTGTGGTTGGAACTAGGCTCTGCAGGAAGGAAGCTCTTCAGGACCAGGGTTGGAGACCACATCTGCAGCATGACTGAAGTTTATCTAGGGGGTTTGCAGACATTCTCCCTGCCATACATCGGGAGGGAAAGTGCAGATCTACATTGCCTGCTGATTATGTTGAAAACATTTGAATCTGCATTTATTTCCCTATAAGGGGAATTTTAAAAACAAATTAAAAAGTCAGTTGAAGCTGGGATTTGATGTAACCATCATTTTGCAGATATATAGGCTGAGTAGCTATGAATACAGTATAATAGCAGAATATACCGGATACAAAAGCCTGAGACCACCAATGAAAACGCTTCCATTTTGCATTCGTTTCATTACAAATGACATTAATATAACATAACATAACAATCCGAGAAGAAGAAGATTGTCAGAATTTCAGAATGTCTTAGTATTTGTCCCTCTTATGCCTTGAAGGCATGGTGCGCTTGAGCTGGTACGGACTCTGGTTACTGACAGTGTCAAAAGGCTCTGACGAGTGGATCAAATCCACCTGAGATTTGTCTGAACACGAGTTACAACAGAAGAGACAAGATTGGAAAAAAAAAAAAAGTCTGACCTTTTTGTACGAAGACCTTCACGTGGTCAGTGACACAAATTCAGTTCAGTTTGAACAGTGTCTAGAAACAGTGCTGAATTGTGAACACCTTTCCAGTTCGTTTTATCTGTCATTTCTTCTTTATATTTGAATATGGAGGCAGTGATGTGACAGCCTGTGATGCACATCATCTCCAACTCCCTGTTAACCTCCACTTTGAACACAAACAGCAGGGGGCGATCTGACCACTCTCCTTCCCTGCACCAATTACATTACATACCAAATACATTACAGCAAGAACAGAATCTGTGACAGTGTGCTGCCTCGAGCATCAGCTGACGTCAAGCTATTTGGAGAGAAAGAAGCCAAGGCTGTAGTTTGGTTTTGGCTTGGTTTTGCCCCCTCGTAGCAACACCATAGCAGCTATCTGGATTTACTATGTAAACCCACTTAAGTTGCCAAAAACAATCAACAGTGTTTTTAAAGTGTTATAATCTGGGTTTGTCAAGCCAACTTAAAGCTCATTAACAAACTGCACCATCCTAGTTTTATTCATTTTCATTGTGTAAACAGTCTCATCTGGGACGCACTGCCACATTGCTCAGGCAGGCTATGCAAATGCTCTAGCCTGTTAGCACAGACATCTAAGGTCATGTTATATTGGAAACTCGAGATCTGGGTCAAAGCTGGCTTCCCCAAGGAAAATGAATGGCTTTTTCCCCAAAATTGGAGTTGCCTCCGAACACCACCGGATCCTCTTCAAAGTCATTAAGAAGGTGTGATAAGACTATTGCTACTTATGAGCTAACACTGCCAACTGCTATGCACTACATTGACATCATAAGACTGGCATCCTTACCAAAATACCCAGTGCAAACCTACAAGCTTCGTTCATCATGGTAGTTAAGTCTCTATTGCACAATGTTGCCTCAGGGCAACAAACTCATTTTCCTCACTTTCTAATACCATTACACATATTTAAACACATCAATAGGATTGGCAATAAAAGGAAGAGTGTGAGTGAGTCAATAAAAAGCATGTACTTAGTCGTACTCCTAGTGGCACCTTTAAACCTCTGTTTTCAGAGTTCAGTATATTTTTTATAGTATATGAGAATTTGGAGAAATATGTTTGTTGCCCAGAAGCAACACTGTGTGACAGTGGAATGGGTTTAGCCTGTCACAAGCCAGGTCTCACAACTTCAGGGAATACGGCTCTATATCATTTCTTCTCAGTGTTGCATACTCCAAAAGGACGCCTGCACACATTCAGGTACATTTTATGCAAGAAAAGTTAATCGAATTTTTTTTTTTTTTTAACAAAAAAAGTTTTTTAAGTAGCTTTAAGTTGCAGGTTTAGGCTGTAGTTTGAGTACCTGGTGTCGGTATATAACAGTGTTGAAGTTTAGTTGTGGACTGTAATGCAGAGTCATTTGAGTTTGCAGGACTGTTGGCTTGCTCTTACTGTATATGTAGCATTTCTGTTTTGACTGCTAAAGAACCTTGAAATTCAGAGGAGCCAGTGACACTCAGGGGGAAATGGACGCAGGACAAATCGATCGGCTTTTAAGCGCTTTTCTTTACCGCGGGTCATGACAGCATATTTTCAGATATGCCTTTTTGAAAGGCATGAAAATGAAAATTAGATTTTTGAAAGCTAGTTTAGACTCTGAGTTCCTAATATGACTTCAGAGGTCTGTAAACATTTAAATAAAATAGCAAGACGTTCCGTATCGTTCGCGCCTTGCAGAGGTAGTGAAAAAAGGTCTTAGGGCTTTACAGGGTTTAAAAAAAGGGAATCTGAAACTTTTCACTGCTGAAATAATTACGTCCTGTGATGTGTAATTATTTACTGTTTATCCAGTAAGTGCAGAGAGTCAGCAGAATGGCTTGCAGAGCGTTTGGTAAGGCATCAAGGGAGAGGGTGACAGTACTGAAAGCCTCCGCAGGGACAAAACAAAGACTGATATAGGAACAGGCTTTTAATTTCCATCGCCCCCCCCCCCACCCCCCACCCCCCCCCACCACCACCACCACTGGCAACATATAACATGCTGCTTCAAGCTGTTTCCATACAACAGTGATGGCACGGACACACACACACACACACACACACTCTGGGCAGAGCTCATGCTGTTAGAATGCTGATCATACATTCCACACACACACACACACACACACACACCGTCGGCTGAAATGAACAGATTCATTTGAAAACCTTTTCATTTTCATGTCCGTCTATGTAGTATTCATTTATTTACACCAATTTCAGTAGAGTCTGCTTCTTATTGGACTCAGCTTGTCCTTGATATTCTCTGCAGTCAGCTTGATTCAGGTCAATTCGTTTCTGTATGGCTGTTTTCATAACAGACATTTCCATTAAGCGGCTCTACGGAGCAACGGAGTCGGGAAGAACAACTCCCTGAGAACATGAGGAAGAACCAAGACGCAAAGGGGAACTCATCCTCCTCCGGGCTGCAGCAGGTAATCACAGTCACAAGCAAATGAGTCACTGATTAACTGAAAATAACCAGGATCAGAAGAAAGAAAGACATTAAGATGACAGAGAGAAAAGTCAGAGTACTTAAAAGAGCACAGCTTACCATGTTAGTCATGTTAGCCACCAATTACAATACAATAAATGCCCTGGTCAAATTATGTCTCGTCGATTCTCTAAGTGAAAATAAGTTCATACGTCGACAGAGAACAGACTAAAATGTGGTATTTTCCTGCTAACTATAGCAACGATTTTTGCAGTTTTATAGATTAGAAAAAAAATGGGTAACACTTTATTTGAAGGCTACCTACATAAGGGCTTTATGACGCATTCATAAGCACTGAATACTGTGTTTATGAAGCGCTACTTGAACATTTATTAAGTGCTTATATCGGTTCTCGCAACCTGACATAAGATGTTTTATGAAATAAATGACATTGTACTGACATAATATGAATAAAACTTGAACATATTTACAGCACTAAACATTTAAAACACTGTACATAACTATTTATGTCAGAATTCTTAAGATCATTGTACTGATATCAGGTGAAATCTGCCTGGAAACCACCCCCTCTTCCCTCCATGGTGTGGATAAGTTGATTGATGCAATTATGTATGGGGTTTAAATGTTTAGTGCTGTAAATATGTTCAACGTTTATTCATATTATGTCAGTACAATGTCATTTATTTCATAAAACATCTTATGTCAGGTTGCGAGAACCGACATAAGCACTTAATAAATGTTCAAGTAGTGCTTCATAAACACATTATTCAGTGCTTATGAATGCGTCATAAAGCCCTTATGTAATATGATACAGTATATTAAATGTGCCATCACTTTTACGTCAATATGTGCTAAAATCAGCAAATATACCATATTAAATCAATGTTAAATTCAGCAAATAAACCGTAATTGTACATTAAAATGTGCAGAAGCGTGTTCTCTGTAGAGGATGTGTTTATGTAATGTATTTTTACTTTAAAAAATAAAATAAAATACATTAACAAAAATGTCTTTTGACGAGGGGCGCCCAAATGTTTGCATATGACTGTACAAATTAAAGACCTGAACCCTTAAAAAAGGAGTTCTCCAAGGGTTCTTTAGTAAAGCCAGTGGTTATATTTGAATGCATAAATGGTTCTTCTCTGTGATGGAAAACTTTGTGGTCCTGTTCTCTTAAAATCCCAGTCTTATTACATACGGCTTATTATTCAGTAACTACAAGGACTTCAATGCAAACTGGCTGAGCTCTTCTTAGTGTGTACACCTAAAGGGTCCTGCTGTTCTTACAAGTCTTGGAAACCTTTTTGGCACCATATGGAAGCCTTTTTGGGTGGTGGTGTGACCAACAAATAAAAATTGACTAAAAAAATATTATTGTAAATAAAACTGACATTAAAAGACAGTTTTTTTTGCTAAGAGTGTAGATTGGAGAGCACATAGCACAAGGTAGATAGTAAGTGTCTTAAATAGACTTCCATAGACTTCCATTGATTTTTCACAGATTTTCTCGAAAACCGGGAAGACCTTGCAGAGTGGAAATTCTCCTCTCTACAGATTCTCTGAAGGAGTCTGTCAGTTTTGTTAAAGCTGTGCGGGTGGGACAAATCTACCCCACATAAAACTTGTGAATGGTGAGGACACTGCTTACATGTGCACTACCCAAGATTTGCACCACCCAGTTAACACAGAGAAAGGAGATGGTTCCCAGGGGCTTTAAGACAATGGAATAATAACTTAGCAGGTTTACACTCGCTGGCCACTTTACTAGAAACCCCTCTCTTCCAGTTCCACCTTGTCGTTGTGCAGTTTGAGACTATAGCTCATCTGTTGATGCACAGTTTGTGTTCACCATCTTTTATCTCTTCATCACTGGTCAGTTTCTGACCACAGAGCTCCTTATGTCTGGATGTTGTTGGGTGGTGGTCCATTCTCAACCTAGCATTGATACTGACGTGTGTAATAACCCCAGCAACACTGCATACATTCGTACCAGCATCACACACTACCATGTTCCTGCTGTGCTGAGAGTGGACCACCATCAAAACAATAACAGCAGCAGAAACTGACCAAAGATGATTGGGGTAACAGTAAACAGGGTACAGTCTGTAACTGTACTCCTATATAGGGGACCTGTAAGGTAGGTGGAGCTCAAAATGTGTTCAGTGAGTGCAAGTACAAGATAGGAGTTTCTATTAAAGAGCATGAAGATGTGAATTGAATGCATTACTACTATAATATATATCATGGTGGCATGTAATTAGTATATTCACCAAGGACACAACCTTTTCCCTCTATATATAATATTAACAGAGGCCACATAGTAGAGAATAACAGAATTCCAGTACAGGCTGCAGGCCGAAATCAGAGCATTGGTTTCCGTAATGAGCTAAACAAAATGACCAGCTACTGTGGCCAAATAAAAGCTGGACAAGGCTGTAAGAGGACAGCACACATAAAACGAGACGGTGGTCCATCACGCACACATACATGCTGCAGCCACACCTGATTTACGAGCCCCTCTTTCATCCCGCAGTTCGGGGGACCATCCAGCACTATTAGCCCTGTCATACTCACAGCTGAACAATTGATAATCGTTATCATAAAAAATGAGTGCAGGAGAGATAATGAAGAGGGGAGGAGATGACTGAGTGTGTTAATTAAAGATAGATAGTCATTATGCTCTCCTGGGCACCAGTCATTAAAAGTGGGATGATGATGAGTTTGTTTGTGTAACATTAAGGTTAGGCCAGATTTTTATATCATATTAGGAGCAATATTGGGTTCGGTATATTTACCCATGGCAAGATTAGACACGGAGACAAGGCAGATAATTAGGTTTCATCTCAAAACAAAAGAATATCATTCCGTGTCTCACAGCTTTTACGCTACACATCTTCCATTCTCAACTCTGCCCAGTGTTTTCAAACGGGCAGTTAAGTGACGTGTAAATTGCACTGTACTACACCTGGTCTTTACTTGTAGTGGCCACTTTATTAGAAACACCCAGAAGCTCTACCTTACTTGTATTTCTAATATTTCTGTATCATGCTTTGGGTTTCAGGACTATTGTCACAGTTGTTGCATAAGCCCATTTGCTTTGATGTTCTTTGAAGTTGCTTGCATTTTCTCTTTAAAGATCTTTAAAGATTGGTTTCTTCTTTCACTTAAATGCCTACCCCAGTCTTACTCGCAGAAGTAGCCTTATCAGACTTTCTGAATATTTTTGTGGAATACTGCATCATGGACTTCGAACCACAATAGCTGAGTTTGACTAGGCCTTGAGCCCCGGAGAAGCGGAAGATGATGGATGGATGGATGGATGGATGGATGGATGGATGGATGGATGGATGGATGGATGGATGGATGGATCATATGCTTGACTAGGCCATAAGCCGGGAATGTGGCACCATGATAATGGAGTTTGACTAGCCTTTGAGCTGGGGACTTTGGACCACGCAGAGTTTGACTAGGCCTTGACCTGAGGACTTTGATCCACAATAGTGGAGTGCGACTAGGCCTTGACCCGAGGACTTTGAACCACAATAGTGGAGTGCGACTAGGCCTTGACCTGAGGACTTTGATCCACAATAGTGGAGTGCGACTAGGCCTTGGCCCGAGGACTTTGAACCACAATAGTGGAGTGCGACTAGGCCTTGACCTGAGGACTTTGATCCACAATAGTGGAGTGCGACTAGGCCTTGACCCGAGGACTTTGAACCACAATAGTGGAGTGCGACTAGGCCTTGACCTGAGGACTTTGATCCACAATAGTGGAGTGCGACTAGGCCTTGGCCCGAGGACTTTGAACCACAATAGCAGAGTTTGACTAGGCCTTGGCCCGAGGACTTCAATCCACAATAGGGGAGTGCGATTAGGCCTTGGCCCGATGACTTCGAACCACAATAGTCGAGTTTGACTAGGCCTTGAGGCAGTTACTTTGATCCAAAATAGTGGAGTTTGATTAGGCCTTGACCCGCGGACTTCAAACCACAATAGCGGAGACTGACTAGGTTGCATGCCGGAGACACTGAACTGCAACAGTGGAGTTTGACTGCATCTTAACACCACAATAGTAGTTTTAGTAGTAGGTTTTGAGCCTGGGACTATACCATGACGACAAAGGGAACTTCACACTATAGCAGTAGAACTGTGACGGTGGAGTTTGACTAGGCCACAAGCTGCCGCTGTCCTCCTCTCATGTGCATATTTAAGTGTAAGTCAACGCTAATCATCACTTTGCAATTGGGTGAGAAATTGAAAGAAACAAAGAGTGAAGGATGGGCTGCTAATTACTGCGCGTCTCTCTCTCTCTATAAGTCTTATAACAACATCAGATGTAAAGAGAACCTCACCGAAGCAGCCCACACAGGCTGCAGCAGTTTGCTCTGTTGAACTAAAGTGAAAACATTCATTCTTCTTTTGGAAGTTGCCCTGCTATTAGTTTTCTTTGCTTCTGCCTTCATATCCACTATTAGAAGAGTGAAAGGCAAACTGCTCCCAGGTGAGTCTGAAAAGTTTCAGCACTAATTCTGTTTTCAGAGAGAGATAATGGGCCGTCTGTTCCAAAGCACATTTCCATTTTTATGGCTTTACCTGCTGCGACAACGGGAATGTCCGACAATGAATTTCAAGTGTCAAGCATTGTTCTAAAGTATTGTTTAGGGGATTATCATCACCAGTGATTACATCACACAAATTCACACATACCTGTGAAGCCAGGCCAACAAGTCAAACTCAGAAACTTTCCCTAATTCTCTAATTCTTTTGTCAGGCCACGATTCGCCTTTAAGTTTGTTCAGATGCCTCTCGTTTGCAGAGAGAGAGAGAGAGAGAGAGAGAGAGAGAATATATTAGCAGTAGATCCTTTTGCAAGGTGGAGCCGCTGTGGATCAGACTTGTTGTTCCAGCACATCCACCAGGTGCTTTATTTGGTGGAAGCATGTGTGCAGTATGGCAGGGAGCATTGTCCTGCTGAAAATAGCCACTGCCATTGGGAAAGGCCATCACCATGGTCTGCAACAATGTTTAGGTTAGTGGCATATGTCAACCTGATATCCATATGAAAAGCCTGGTCCCAGAGTGTCCCAGTAGAACATTCTCCACAGCATACTCGCTCCAATGAGTTGTCTTCTTCCTATGATGCATCCTGGTGCCATCACTTCCCCAGGTAAACAGAGCACATATACCCCGCCATCCATGTGATATAAAATGGGGCTTATAAGACCAGATGACCTTCTTCCATAGCTCTGAGGTTTAATTCAGATGCTCACATGCTCATTTAGATACTTTTGATGGTGGACAAGGGGTATCATGGGCCCTAGGATAGATTTACCGTTACAGAGCCTCATGACACATTCCTCTCTTAACCATCATTAAAAGTTTCTTTGGCTTGTGCCACAGTAGCCCTGCTGTCAGTACAGACCAGACCAGATAGCCTATGTTGCCCTTTTGTATTAATGAGCCTTGGGTTCCCAACACCCTGTCGCCTGTTTGTGGTTTATGCTTTATCTGACTGCTGCTGGTAGGTACTCACAACTGCTGACAACTGTAAGCATCCCACTGGCCTTGCCATTCCTGAGATGCTCAGAATTAAGCCTTGGGTTCACTACAGAACTTTTAAAGGCTGAGCAGATTCTAAAAGGACTGGGCATCTCACACTATCCATCTGGTTCTTGCAGAATTTTTGGGGCAACTGAAATATTTGGGATCACACACTAAACGATTAGGCATCACAGAATTCACTGAACTCATGCAAACTCACTGAACTTGTGCAAACTCTCGCAAACTCTCGTATTTATCGTAGTTTTAAATGTGCATAAACTCGATTGTGCTTATGTCTCAAACTCAGCTCATAAAAAAAGCTTTGCTCCACACATGAGTTTCACAATTTCATCATTTTTCTTTGTTTACTTGCTGTATTTTCTTCTTTCGCACTCTCAATTTTCATTGGCTGTTGCAGGAGCCTGTTAAGATTAAATTGCTGATCAGTTTACACTAATAGATGCTCAGAGTCGGGTAAAAAATGTTTTAATTAAATGTATTAAATGTGTGTATTAATAAATTTATTTATTATTTTTTTATTTTTTTACCCAATTTACTCGTCTCCAATTCCACCAGCTAGTTAGGACTCCCCCAATCACACGATACTACCAACACTAGGAGGGTGAAGGTTAACACAGGCTTCCTCCGAGACCTGTGAAACCAGCCACCGCTTCTTTTCGTACTGCTGCTCAAGCAACATCACTGGACAGCCGAACTCGCTCGGAGGAAAGCGCCAACCGCCAGATCTGTTACATCAGCTAACAGACGTTTGCGCTGACTAGTATCATGTTCAGTGATGGGGGGGAGAAGGGGGCCCATCCTATCCACCCAGAGAGAGCGAGGCCAATTGTTCTGTCTTGGACTCCCGGCTACGGACAGCTGTAGAATCACCAGGGATCGAACTCGCGATCTCCTGATGATAGAGCCAACGCTTAGACGGTTGCACCACGCGGGAGCATATCAAACATGTTTGATAAACTCCGATGACCTGAAATTAGGATCAGGAGGCCAAAAATCTGAGTTCACACCCCTCACACACTACTCAATTCTCTCTCCAACTGTCGACTCTGACTGACCCAAAGATCTGCAGACAAGAGCCGACTAGCACAGACTTGGCCAGACTCAGAATCACGGCTAAAACTCTGGTTGTTTGGCTATAATGATTTGGGCCATATCAACTTAGCGACTTTTCAGAGCCTCTAGCGACTTTATTTTTTAAAAAGCGACTAGCGACAAATCTTTATTGGAGACTTTTGGAGACTCTGAGATGAACCCTCATGCTCTTCAGTGACTGTCCCCATCCCACAGCACTCACAGTGCAGTCTCACAGTCAGAGCAGACCCACACCGCCACCGCTGACTGACCCCGCCCCGTATTTACAGAGCGGGATGTACATAGAAATCGAATGTCCTTGGAGACCCTTAACTCAATCCTGTATATCCGATATGGTCTCAGGTTGTCTGGTGAGGCTTGCTATGAGCTCAAGCTGCCTGATGATGTTTTGCAGCTTTTTGGCACATCAGCTGCTTATTCATATTCAGTCGGCTCCCTCAGCTGAACCTGCCATAGAAGACCAAAAGGAAGATGACCTACTCTTTCAGTGAGCCAGAGCAGTTTGTGAATAATAGGTTTGAAACTAAAGAAAACTTGAAAAAACTAAAATAAATAAATAAAAAAACTAAAAATAAATAAAAAAAAAAGAAAAAAAAACTAAGTAACTCTGTCAAAGTGTCTCTTTTAAGGTCACTTTGCCGTCCCAAGCCCGAATAAAGGAGGAGGGTTGAACGTAGAACAGCAGTTCCTGCTAACTGCTACTCTTATGCTAACATTTAACAACGCAGCAAAAAACTGATTTATGTAATTTACGTAAAAATGATTTATACACAGCATTAAAGTCATGAGCGTGTTTTGAGAAGTGACTGCCTGTTTCAAAGGCAACAGAAGTTGTTCATTTGTTCTGAGTTCATTTGTAGTTCTAACATATCTCGGGTGTTTTTTTCTCTCCCACATCGTTTTTTCATTTACAGCTTCAAAAACATACATTATGCAAATTAGGCGATGGCGTCATTTAGCGACTTCTAGCGACTTTTCGGACAGCCAATAGCGACTTTCCTTACTGAAGAGTTGGCAACACTGTCTTCATTCTGGCCATCTCTCCCACATTCAATATATTGACTATAAGAACTCGCTGCTTGTTTACCATCTAATATATCCCTAACCTTAACATGCGGTGCTGTTATGAGATAATCAATCAACATTATTCTCTCCATCTGTGAGTGGCCATAATCTTTTGTTATGCTCATATATATATATATATATATATATATATATATATATATATATATATATATAGAGAGAGAGAGAGAGAGAGAGAGAGAGAGAGAGAGAGAGAGGCCTCCGTTAAGAAAATAACACACATGTCATCTTGTGGGAGAAATAAAATCACAGCACCAAGCCTCATTATATGGCACAGACAATGGGCCTCGCTAAATCCCAAACGAATGAGGGAAGGTAATTGATTTTTGGTGCTACTGCTGAAACACAGAGAGAGAGAGAGAGAGAGAGAGAGAGAGAGAGAGAGAGAGAGAGAGAGAGAGACGAGGTAAATCTCCTGGTCGAGCCCAGTCCAGAATTGGCCGTCCTATTTCGCGCTCTGCATGAAGGCTTGGCTGAGTGATACGAGAGGACATGAAGGATTTAAGGCCAATTCAGACAGATTTAACAGCTTTATTCTCAACCTCTGATCCTCCCCCACCCAGCCCCCTGCAAACGCTCTGATAGGCAAGAGAGCTTACCCTTCCCTCTCTTCGTCAGCACCTGAACACAGAATCAGATCAAAACTGCAGTTATTTATTACTTATGTATATAGAAATGGTTAATATATAAATATATAAAATATATAAATAATTTCTTTATTGTTTCATGAAATGGGAATGGACCATCAGTTTTTTACAAGCATGTTTAAATGCTATGACCGAGTGCTTGTTGAGTTTACTGGCGTTCCCATGATGCGCTGCTCACATTCACAGACGAAGTTGTTCAGTGAGCTGTTGCAGGTGGCAAATTACATACAAGAACAGGTACTGAACATCTAAATGTAATGCAGTTACTAGAATTTACTGGTGTTACTTTCTACCATGTTACTCCCAACACAGTTTCTAACGTGCATAAAAATAGTGAAGTTGATGCCTATGTGTGAACTTATTACCTAATAGGTGCTAAATAGTAAAACATAAGAAAACACCTTCTATACAGGCACCTGCACTCACTAACATGTGGAATGTGATTTGATGTGTTTGAAGGTCCACTTGATCATACGAGGCTTAATCTCTTCTAGAAGTTCTTGGTCAGTTTTGGTTTCACCAGCATCTTTGCTCTAGGGCAGGGGTACCCTTTGCAGTAAAATAAAGCTCTGCTGATCATTCACCCTTTAACCCTGAAGGCTCACACACAGACTGCTGATCACATAGCGATCAGCCTCGCCTAGCTAGTGGCTAATGAAAAGGCAAAGGAAAAGGGTTAAGTCAAACTGACTTCAGCCGTGTGAAAAATCAAACGCTGAGAGACACTTTTCAAGTAACATTTCTACTTTTGTGGAAAAGTTTCCTGCTGGAGATGTGAGAAAAGTGGCTATAACTGAGCTAAAGCTTAAAGCAGAGCGAAGTCCAGATTTTAATTTATATGTTGGGTTTATATATATATATATATATCCATCCATCCATCCATTTTCTAAGCCACTTCTCCGTCAGGGTTGCAGGGGGTGCTGGAGCCTATCCCAGCAGTCTTTGGGCGGAAGGCAGGATACACCCTGGACAGGTCGCCAGTCCATCGCAGGGCAGACAGACAGACACAGACAGTCCCTCACACCCAGGGGCAATTCAGCATGTCCAATTGGCCTGACTGCATGTCTTTGGACTGTGGGAGGAAACCGGAGAACCCGGAGGAAACCCACGCAGACACGGGGAGAACATGCAAACTCCTATATATATATATATATATATATATATATATATTTACAGTAAAGTGTTGTGGCTCCCAAGATGGTTTGATTATTATTGAAAGGACAAAATGGTACTCCTTAACATTTGGGTTGCCGATCCCTGATGTAGGGAAACCCCTCTAGTGCCATATTGCCACCTGTGGAGATTTCACCTCAGTTAGTCCAACCCAAGAAGTACACACACTTTACCACAAATCCTGCCAATAAAGCACCAGTAATGTCTATAATGTGGTCATTTTGAACAACACCCATAATGTTGGCAGTAAGAGGTTCTAATAAGTTGCTAAACCAAGTATTTGACTCTGTGGAGGGGCTTTTAATGAGACTACACGCTTCAAAAGAGTTATAACATTTAGAATAGTCAGCAGGGAATAATACTAATGCTTCAAAAACTGGATATGGCTGGCTGTAAAAGAGCCTTACACTACATTCGCCTTCTGCTGAAACATAATTAGACTCTCTCTTAGACTGTTTAATTCACATTCATGTTGTCCTTTTCTTCTTTGAGTCCCTGCCCCCCAAAAAGCCTGTCCGTGGGCCGGCTTCTATGACTGGGTTCGTCCAAACTTTTAATGGCTAAGTATTAAGCAAAGCGTGAAGGAAGTTGGACGGGCTTAAGGAAATAACTAAAAGGATAACCAGTACACCTTTCTTATCTTTTCAAAAAGAGTGGAGATGAAAGAAACTCTTTTTAGGCTGGCAGTCTCTCCTCGGTAACACCTCACGCTAGCTTTTGTCGAGAAAGATAGCCAGCGCACCATGAGCTTGAGTCGCTCGGAAGACAAGTGAGGTTGGTTTGTTCAATTATCGCAGCCTGATGATAAAATGGAGCAACATAATGGCTTGATTAATTTCCTTATCACAGCAAGCACAAAGAGTAATTATAGCCAAGTGCACTGCTTGGTGATCCTGCTATCCATCACTCTAAAGCACCCTCCACTCCCTCCAATCACTTCCACCTCAACACAACAAATTAGCTTCTCTCTCTCACCATGACTTTCCTTGCTTGCCATGAAAATAATAATTGGTGTACACACCTTCTCACCCACACACACTTCATACACACCTTCTCCCAGATTCCGAACTGGAGCGCCACAAGATTATTCACAGAAATGACACTAGTCATAACAATAGCTAATCAGCATTGGGCCGGTTTGAAGGCACTGATATTTGCGGCAGCATCTTGATGGGGCATTAAGTAATGATGGTGAAAAATACTAAGTGTTGGAATGAATCATCGGAATCAGAATCAGAATCCTTTATTGATCCCAGAGGGAAATTGCAAGGTACTTAGGTACTCTTGGCTTTCTGACATCTGCTATTTACACCCTGTGGCTTTATACAATGGTGACTGATTTGGCAGGGTTTCCATGGCACTGGTGCTAAAAAGTCAGTGAAGGGCTGCAAATCCCTCCAGCCCCCCCCCACCCCCACCACCACCACATCCATCTGCACTGTAGGGAATAATAGTTCGACTTAAAATGTGCTTTATTGGTTTGTTCAAAGTTTTTATAAGAGCTGAACAAAACTAGGTCATTTGCTTGATAACACATGAAGTACTTTTTTAACAGCACGCACAGATTCACTAAAGTCAGCATCAATCTTTACAAAGCATTTATGGAAAAAAGATGTACTGCAGTCATTTCGGGAGTGAATTAAGTGAATTAAATGTGCATATTCATATTCAAAACTCATCTCATGAGAGACAGTGAAAGTATGTTTTAGTTGAAAATGAACCTCTTCTCAAAAAGCAGCCAAAACAGGGACTTGGGCCCAGTCCCATTTCACCCCTCGCCACTACCGCTTAGCCCTTACCAGTTTTGCGTGTGTGTGTCTAGAAGTAGGGTGTCCTGATTTTTGTTGAGATAGAGGGGTAGGGTGAAGTGGTAGGGCTACATGGCCCTCCAAATGGAGGTTTTTCAGAGGCACAGTCCAGAGTGTTATGAGAAAAAAATGAAAAGCCAGTAAGATGAGCCAAAGAAACCCACAAATGTGAGTATTTTCTCCATTTCTACAGCATCTTCTCATATTCCCAACATCGTCTGTGAATTTTCACAGCAAGCATACAGATATTTCATGAGATTCACCCAGATTTATGCTGTATTTTTTAAGATTTAGTGTGGTTGATTATTAAGTTGTGTGTATAAATCACAAAATTCACGCCTACATTATTTTAAGCACCCTGTGGCATCGCATATTTGAAAGCCTGTAAACATTGACATAGATAGTTAACACAGTGTTACAGCGCAGATACCCAAAGAGAACACCGAGAGCGTCTATTTTCCCCAAATATAAATTCAAAGCAGTTTATTTTTGGAAGGTTTAGTGCACACGTTCTACAAAGAACTGCTACTAGATGCCATGAACTTGTCCTACTATTATTAAGTGACCCTTATTTGTCCCACAGTGGGGAAATTTCACCTCCGCAAATGAACCCATCCATGCAGTGAAACACCACATACACACTAGTGAAGACGCACATTATGGGGCAGCGAGCACACTAGCCCAGAGCAGTGGGTAGCTCTATCCACAGTGCACAGGAGCAATTGGAGGTTGGGTGCCTTGCCGAAGGTCTCTTCAGTCATGTACTGTCGGCTCAGGGGTTTGAACCAGCGACCTTCTTCTCACAAGGCTTCCCAAAGATCCAGCCCGCAACTGCCCCCAGCAAGATTCTCCTCTGATTCTACTGTCAGTTCTTCTATTTTGCCACCAGGTATAAAATTGATACAACCTCTTTTTGTTAATCATATTTAATTGGATGCATATAATTGTATATATTTTGGCTGAATAGCTGTTTGGGTCAACAAAGAATTGTCCTTAATTATTTGTGTAAGTATAATGATGTAGTTATAATTAGGCCCACAGTCTTTTACGGGTAAGTTGAACCGTTTGCGCTCTCTACTTTTTGCTGAATTGTTCACAAACAGTAGGTCCTCAATCTTGCTAAATTCACCCCTTCACCCTTCACCCCTTACTCTCTTCTGAATCTTTTATTTGGTATATTTACTGTAAAACCCCATGTGATCAAAACTAGGCACCTGGGGGTATCCAATCAGAGCAAAGTGGGTGTAGAGGGGCGGGGCTTGTGCTACAGAAGAACCTTTGTTCATCTAAACCATAGACATTTATAAAATGTAAAAGAGTTGTCAGTGGCAAATAACATATCGAACAAAAGTGAAATGTGTGCAGGAATATTATACGGCAGGGAAACCATTATAGTTTCTACTACTATAGATTATCTTGTAAAGAATAGCCCATAAAGAGCACATCTCTATTCTCTGTCTTTTTTTTTCAGTATCTCTCTCCACTTCTCCTCTCTCTCTTTTCTCCAACACATAAATCAAATAGACTTGTTACACTATGGCTTCTATTCTCTCTGTGCATTATCTGCTGTATGGATGAAGGCAGCTGGCCTTGAACCCCAGGGCACTGGAGAAGAAGCTTTCTCTCTTGCACTCTCTCTCTCTCTCTCTCTCTCTCTCTCTCTCAGGGATTAAAATTCATCCTGACTACACTTGAGCCGGGCACAGCAGATTGTAATTACATATGTTACAAAACACAGCTAAAGTGTGTGAGGGTAAGGCAGGGTCGTGAGGGAATTAGTTCAGAGAGAATGTCAGACATAGCTCCAGTCATATCAACACCCCTGCCATGCGCTGTGTCTTAGCAACTCGCCATCCATTTGAATCCTGTGTGTGTTCGAGGCTGTCATTTTAATCGCTGCCTTTTGTTGCCGTGAATTTTCAGCAAACGTGAGACCAACCGCGAGAAAGGCACGGTCATTACAGGTCAGAGAGGAGTTAAGGCAATCAATGCGCAATTGAATTGTTGGTATTGGGATGGAAATGGGCTGTGGCATTTGATTACTACACTAAAGAATAGCCATCTTCTCTCAATTTGACCATAGTGTTAACCAACTGTACAGTTACTTGTAAGAGTAATGGTTCTTCTGGAGTTGAGCTTTGGCTCCAACCCAGATACTCAGTTAGTTAGTTAGAAAGATGGATGGATGGGTGGGTGGATGGATGGATGGATATGTGGGTGTATGGGTGGGTGGGTGGGTGAGTGGGCTAGTGGATGGATGGATGGATGGATGGATGGATGGATGGATTCAAATCCCTCCACAATTACTAATACAAATTATAAAAACTACTGACACTGCAGATTCATATGGGATATAAATCACTCAATTATTACTGTCAGACTGTAAAGACTACACACACTGCCGTTTCATACTGGATATCAATTATTCCACAATTACTACTGTCAAACTATAAAAACTACTGACACTGCGGATTCATACAGGATATAAATCACTCCATAATTATTACTGTCAAATTATATAAATAGTGGACACTGCAGATTCATGCTGGATTAAAATCACTCCACAGTAATTACTGTCTGACTGTAAAAACAACAAGCACTGCAGATTCACACTGGACTGAAATGATTCCATAATAATTGCTGTCAGACTGTAACAACTACACATTCCGACGATTCGTACCGGATTAAAATCACAGATCTGGCCGGTAATCAGTTCATTTTAAAATAAAATTGTAGTAAAACCAATAGAGATCATACACGGCTTTTGCCCGCACATGAGCGATTTGGTGGACATGAGTTGGGTGTGCAGGTTTGACTGTTTCTAGATTTTGTGTAACTATGTATTTTCTGTCTGTCTGTGCCAGCCCTGAGAATAGAAACTTACACCAATCTCCTTCCACTCCATCATTCCCTCACATACTCTTCAAAATCCATTAGCTATACAGCCCGCTGTGCATTACAAGCCAATTTATTTAATTTTGCCATCTCCTATCAGGATGGCTTCGTAATCGCTGTGAGAAAGGAAGTCAGGAAGAAGTCCAGTTTTAGCTCCATTTCTGAGGCAACAACAAAGGATTGGAATCCAGGGAATCGAATGAGATTTTTTTCTCCTGTCCTGCTTTAAGCAAAACAATAGTCATATTATGTGGCGTAGGATTGTTTCAAGGATTACTGGAATGAAGCATGAGACTGAAACTGCTTTGGTAGCCTACTGATGCTTATTGGCATGCAGTTAGTCAGAAAACCTGGCTAGGCCCTATTCACTGTATAGTGAGCTATTTTGGGAGTGTGAAAAGTGGAAAATTTCAATAGTGGAAAATTTCCAGGGCACTATAAAAATCCCACAATGCACTCCAATAGGTAAAGAGCGTACCCTACCAGACAAAGAATACCTATATTGCATTGTGCCATTTGGTTTAAAGTGTTGTGCAAAGCATCTTTATGGACTGATGGCATGACATTTTGTGTGTATATGTGAATGGATGTAATTACTGTGGTGAGCTATGTGCAAATTCATGGAGTATTAGTGTATATTAGTGTTATTTTATCCTAAATCTCCAACTCTGTTCTCTAAAGGGAAAAGTGATTAAAATATCATTTCTGTTTTCATTTCATTTCTATGTGGTGGCCTTATATATATATATACATGATCACACTGTCAAGATTTGAGTAAACTACACACTACTGTTCAAAAAGTGTAAATCAATATGAATAGCCTTATTAACATCATTAACAATGTGGGCATGGTCCCCATTACCTCCACCCTTCCAGAAGGGTTGATGTTTAGCAGAAAATGCAGCATCTTAAATTAAAATAAAAAAATTCTGGCACTTTCATACCTTATAAATAAAGTTTGCATTGACTAGAGGTTCAAGTTAAGTTTAAGTCCAGCTTAATTTGAGTATGCCTGGGATACCATTACCAGTGAAAAAGGTGACAAATCACTCCTCTGTAGGGGGATCCACTGGCATCATTCCAGGAGAAACTTTTAGTGACTTTTTTTAACATGAAAGTTCTGTTGCAGCTCCTACATTTGGTCATTAAATTAAACAGCAATGCAAATACAAGGTGTGTCCAAATATTGCATTGCTTTCTATGTATTTTTGACTTCTTATTGAAAATCTATTAATTATCATACCAAGGTCAATTTGCAAAAATTTGACAAACATCTCCTTTTGAGACCCCATGTCTATAATAAGTAATAAATAATAGTAAATTCTAAAAACGTTACCCCTCATTTATGTTCCACATAGCAAGAAGTGTTTGGACCCCGATGATCGCCACTTGCAATGTAATATTGATGGTACTAAGCTGTTATAGCAGTTATGACAGTGCATAAAAATGAATGTTTCAGTTTTCAGGCAAAGGCTAAATGTAAGCTGATTATCTTGCTATATGATAATTTGTATCATAATGATAATCTGTACATATTTATCTTTTGCCAGCTAAAAAAAGAAGCATACGTTTGCTGCATCTCCCAAAATGGTAGCTTGTTCTCAACTCTGAATAGAAGATTAAGCACATTTATCCAAATAATTTCTAATTTCTTCTTTTGGTCTATTCATCAGCATCCACCAACAGCAGCAATACACTCACTGCACTGGTAATGCGAATACAGAGCCTCAATCTGAGGGCCAAAAAAGGATATTGCCCAGCTAAAAACAGCAGTAGCAACCACATTGAAGCCAGAACTGCATCCATTTCATAGACAACATTGTGTCATACAGTGTCAACTCTATTTGGACCACAAAATTACTTAAAATTTCTATTACTATGATCCCATTTCACCATGATCTGTACTACAGTACCCCCTCCCCAACACCGATCTATAGGACAGCACCACAAACACAACAACAACAAAAACAGCAGGTGTCTAGATCAAGCCAAAGGGCAGTTTTAAAAGACCTACTGTATAATGGGGACGTTCAAAGAGATTTAACAGTCACCTGCAGCTAATGAAGCCTATTGTTTTATATAACATATAAAACACTACATTAGCTGCAGATACATGTATATTTATATTTTGAATAAACGGTGGCCAGAGTGTTAAGTAAAACTAAAATAAAAACACAGCTGGCCCACGGATTTGTTGAGATTTTTTAATATGGCCCTTTTAGTGGTCGAGTAAGCATGTGATGTTTTAGGCTGCAATGTAAACAATCCTTTACTTGTTAGGTACATTAATGCAGCTGAAGCAAACGTCAGACACCAACCATGTCACTGCTGTCGGAACAAAACCTCTCCTTTTTTGTCGTTTTTCCATTTTTGACATTCAAAAACGCCTGTTGTCCTTTACATTGTGTGTAAACTTCATGATGAACGGACAAAAAACAATGGCCTAAAATGACTTGGGAAAATGTCCGGTTCCATTGACTTACATTAAAAGTCAAGCATGTTTTCCTTCTCCTGTAAAGTGACCGTTTTGGAGATACAAGGTTTTGTTGACAACAGCAACATCCTGGCTGATCAACCATGTTTGGGATGAGGGTGTAGGCAGAATTGTTTTTTTTCTTGCCACATTTTTCTTTTAGGAGGCTGCTTGTGACAAGCCACAATTTTCATGATAAGAAAACAGAAATGTAGCAATTGCAGCACAAATGAACCAAATAAATGCGGAGGCCAAATCAGTAGCCAAAGGGATGTGAGGAAGGGATGAGAAAGAGAAGAAAGAAGTCAGCTGGGCTCATCTGACTGGAGTGTGGCATTTCCGAACGGAGCGCAAGGGGCTGCCATTAAAGCATCAGGCAGCAGATTTAGCTCCATTCAGAGGCAGGCTTTCGCGGTGGGGGGGGGGGATGGGGGGGGGGGCGGACGCAAGGCGATTTGATTGAAAAGCTGGGAGGTTTTGGACCAAATGCACGCACTTCGTCTTCCACACAAAGACAAGCAGATGGCCAGGCTTGACTCGAGAACTACTTTTTATGAGATCGGAATAAAAATCTTTTTTTTTTTTTTCTTAAAGTGGGATACAAATGTCTGAAAGTAGAGAGCCCATTAGTTTGGAGCATGCTGCTCTTCGGATAGCGCGCTGATGAGTCTAAGCAGACTGCTTCAGTAATGTTAAAGCAAGGCTGTAAAGCGCTATGCAAAAAGCAACAATTTTCTGTTCCCTACTCACAAGTGGCGGCTAGAGTTTCTAACCACACCATCGTGTTAAATTGCTATTATTTACTTCACTCACATTTCCTGTTCTCTGCGATTTTAGCAATAATGTTTAAAATCTGATTTAGATTATGCATTTTTACAATATAGAATGCAGTACAAGACAATTCAGCGTGTTCTTGGTTGTGGATAGGCAGCATAATCTAAATATTTAAATCAGTTCATGGAAGATATTAGGGAGGCTGTGCATTGTGGAAAAAAACCCAGAAAGATGTAGAAGGGGGGAGAGAGAGAGAGAGAGAGAGAGAGAGAGACAGAGAGAGAGTTGAAATATCTACAGTCAGATAAGGCCACCAAATGCAAATAGAGCTTATTACATTTAAATTGCTCACACCTAAAAAAAGAAACACGAGGCGCACCCAGAAAACCTTCACCGTTTTATAGCTCTGGCAGAAAATCTGGGCTCTGAACATTCCACAGCTGGGAAAAAACATGGCGTGAAGTATTGGTAAATGCATTTCTCTGGACAGGAAAATACATTTCCATATATGTTTAGCTTTGCAAGAACTGTGTTAACATCCTACTGATGATATATCCTGAAGGTGGAAGCAAATAAAGTCCTTGGGGTGGATGTTTGAGGGTGGACTGCTTGATTTATTGCTATTATTATTATTATTATTATTATTATTATTATTATGATTAGTAGTAGTAGTAGTATTTACTGCTTTTGTTACCTTGCAAGTCAAACAGAGAAAACGTTAGCAGTCAATTCATCAGTGCATTCATTAACCTAAAAGTCTATGGCTAGCAGTCAGGATTTGATAAGCACATGCTGGGAATTGTTGTGACATTGATGAAAGAAAACATGAAATCGATACAAAATTGTGAATGCAGTCAAACCGTTGAGGCTAAAGGAGTCAATGCTAAAGTGCAGAGCACTACATAACATAACATCCATCCATCCATCCATCCAATTTCTAAGCCGCTTCTCCGTCAGGGTCGTGGGGGGGGGGGGGGGGGGGGGGGGGCGAGGGTGGTGCTGGAGCCTATCCCAGCACATAACATAACATACAACTTTAAATCCTGGTTTTATTCTTCTACCAATACCATCTACAAGCACACTCTCAGAAATAAAGGTACTAAACTGTCACTGTGACGGGACCCTCAAGGGTACATCTCAGGACCTTTAGTCAGGGAACATAACTGAACTATAATCTATTCAAATGATATTTTCTCAGCTGTACTGGCTCCACGCACCCCGTCTCGTCTCCAGCTTTTTATCTTATTGATAAAAATAAGTTTTAAAACATTTGGGTACAAACGTGTACTTTTCACCTGGAAAAACTTTTTTAAGGGTTACCGTTGGACATTTGAGGGTACATTTACATTGTTTCTACCTTGAAAAACTGCCATTTCATCCAGAGTAAAATAGAGGATTATCGATTGTTTAAGATGATTTCAGTTGTCAAGGTAGTATCTAGCGCACTGTGAGTGAGCCGTGTGGTTGCGGCTGTGTGTGGGAGCAGAGATGGTGTCAATGGGGCTGAACAGTATGGGTGTAGCATTGTTCAGCCGAGCGACACTAAGCGTCGTCTCACTGAGGCTCAAAATGGAAACTGCAATTCATTGATTGTTTCTGTCTTAACTACCTCCATCTCTCTCTCTCTCTCTCTCTCGCTCGCTCGCTCTCTCTCTAAGGAGAATGTCATTGTGTTGGCCAGAGTCCATATCATTAAGCCAAATCCCGTCAGAACAGCCCTCATTATTCCAGCATCAACAACCCCTGACTTTCCCTCAAAACGTTGATTTTGTTACAGGCGAGCCAGGGAATTAAACGCTACATGGTGGGTGAGGTAATTGAGGCAGCTGCGGTTTACAGCACTGTGTTTGCCTGAATCTTCTCCTCCTACTGTAAAAGTTCTTGCAGCTTGAAAAGAATTCCTCTTTCGTAACCCGAGCCGAAGATGCATATGACTTTGCATCATTTTTTTTTTTTTTGATATGTCACCTGTTCGTGCTGCATGACATCTTCCCTGCACTTGATATGATGGATAATTAAAGCCGTGACGTTTCTTCAAAGGCGCTCAGCGTCTGGACCTTGAGGATGTTTTTCAGGGAAGACAATCATCCTGTCACTCACTTTAAAACAACACATCACCCGCTTCAATCCATCAACAGGAAAGTGCCGGCTTTTCAGGAGCAGCCACACTTGAAAACAGGGCGTAACGGCCTGGTTAGTGTTTGTCCTCATATTTACTGAACTAGATGAGTCAGAGCACTTTTCCTGTAGTTCATGGATCCTTGCAGATCCTTGGAGTACCTGCAGCGGATCTGTTTGGCTTCCACCCTTCCACGTTTTGGAATTCACTCCAGAAAAGATCATCTGCTAAATGAATGGATGTAAATGTCTTCAACTTCCCAGCACATGCACAAGGCTCCAATGTTTGGATTTAACTGCCATATTAATAATTGCTGTATTTAGTTCAATTTCAACCTATAGAGCCTAGGTTGAAATATGACAAGCTATTTTAAGACGTGTTAATATATATTCAACATTTCAAGATTGTTTTTGACTAAAACAAAAATGGATTCAATTATATACCATGTGTTTAAATGCATTTAATAATCCGATAACTGCAGGAAATCTGATTTTGTCAGTAATCCGATCAATGCATTTACATGCACTTGAGCAATCAGATAATGGGAAACTCCAGGTCTACATGAATCAGACAGTAATCAGATTTCTGCTTTGCAACCAGCCAATAAACTCACAGAAGTGAGTGCGTAAACATATTTTAAAACTCAAACTGTGGCTTTATTTATTTATTTTTATTAAAATGATTAATTTCAAAGAGAATGTATATGGTTTCAGCTCCAAAAGTGTTTTGCTGCATCTTGTGGCAATGCTGTATTGTCCAGTACTGCGGTCTGTTCTGCGCATGTGCAGACTGAGAAATCTGAAAGAAATCAGAGTAAGAGTTCACATGTAGTGAGAAATCTGATCACTGAGCTAAAATCCAGCCCTCGTTATCAGATTTCTTGGTTGGATTCCTAGATCTGAGTATGGTGTTTACATAACCATTTAAGTTTTAAGTTCTGAGTGATACTTATTAGTCCCACAAACGGGGAAATTTCACCTCTGCATTTAACTCATCCATGAAGTGAAACACTATATACACACTAGTGAGCACACTTGCCCGGAGCGGTGGGCAGCCCTATCCACAGCGCCCGGGGAGCAGTTGGGAGTTAGGTGTCTTGTTCAAGGACACCTCAGTTACATACTGTTGGCACTGGGGATCTGATCGGATTACTGAGTGCATGTAAATGCACTAATTTTAATAGTAAATTATTACTAAATTAAACTAAATTATCTGAATTTTGAAGTGATCATTTAAATGTCAGAGACATCAGGTTGGGAATACAGATCACGTAATATGTCCTTATGCATCAACATCACACGCATAGGTCAAAAAGGTGGTCTGGTTCAAATGCAAAACGGACATCCTACTGATGAAGATATGATGACACTAGTAGTTCCTTCACTCACTTTTAGCTATATGAAGTACTTTTATTGGTGTTTATAGAACACAGTAAGCTGTACAGTGACAGAAACCGCATCAGCCTGTCTACTAACAGCCTGTCTACTAACATTTTGACAACGTTTGAGACAAGGTTGATGATTTAGGCATATGGTTTACACAATGAGGACAGGTAAAATGCTGCATTCAATTTAACCTAAAAGCATGAAATTACATGAGAAATTACAGAAAAAAACAACAAATCAGCAGTATTTGCAACAAGCTAGCCAGCAAACATGATTGATATGAGAGCTAATTTAACATTTACAGTGGAATGTAAGCTCAGTGTAATAGAGTTAATTAACTACTATGTCTGTATGCTGACTGATCCAAACCAAATACGTCTATAGTCTCAGTTAAAACTAGAAAAAACTGTTCAATAATACTATTGATGGTGTGAACAGCCATGGTGATATGACATCGGATGCTGGCCTGGAGATTCAGAGCACCTTCCTGAATTTGCAAGCAAGAATTCCCATTTAGTGGCTCATTTTCATTAGTTTTCCCTAGTCATAGTTTGTGGATCATCCATCACATGTTAGCTACATTGGCCTTATAGCGCCAGTACAAAACTAAAGAAGCCAACTTCAGAGACTAAACATATTTTGGAGAAAAACTGGGGAAAGTTATGTAAATTAGATTTTCGCCATTATATCCTACCACAGATCGACTATTAATGAGTTGCTGATCCCTGCAGCATCGTGAAATCACAAACACATCAAAAGCACGTCCCATTCTCACCACAGGTCAGACGCAGAGAGGGAGAAAAATCCTGTCAAGAGTCGGAAACACTAATTACCACAATGAGAAGTGGAGGGGAAGCAGAAGCGGCGAACGTGTCCTCGTCCACACCCCCCACTTTCTCAAAAAAACCTCAAACAGCTGGCCTTTGCTATGCAAATAATTCACAGAGACTGAATAATTCAGAGCACTTCACAAAAGCACACTTTTACGAGCGCCAAACATACTTCACCAGAAATCCTTCATGAAATAATGAAGCCCTGGATAAAATAGGGATATACTTTTCTCAGAGAGTGTTTAAAAATGAGGAGAGGGCTTGATTTATGGTCTCTTGAAAGAGAAGGAGACAGTCTGGCAGAAAAGCAGCAGTGGCTTGAGGGATGTGGCATGGAACATCTGGCGCGCGGCGTGCGAGAGAAGGTTTTGTAGACATCACTTTTTTTAAAGGAATATTCAAATGACCTCCAATCACACATGCAAACACACTAAACGGCTGCAGAACTGATAAATAAATCACTGTTCTCTCCTTTGTTAATAATCAATGTGTCTTAGGTAACCTACAAAGCTTCTCATATTTCATTAATGAGGGAAAAATGAAAGAAATTTGCATTTCATTTACGATCTCCCGCAGGTTCGGAGCTGCGATGAACCCATTAATGGTTTCACATGAGTAATGTAATCGGCTCTACTGAGGCCACGCTAGGTCTAAGCATGCTTTCCAGCTGAATACCTGATGATATGAATCTGGAGTCTTCATGTTATAATTGAAGAATTGCATTGTTAATGTTATTTCAAGAGCTTACATAGGGGTTGCGTGTTTCCTCTGGAACTGAAAAGGTCTAGTAAATTTGAAAGAAGTTAATATTTTGGCAGCTTTACAGAGTGTTGGACAGACTTTTATTCCAAACCAGAACTTTAGATCATCAAATGCTGGAAACTTCTGCAGAATATTATAAGAAAAAAGCCTCCAGTTCTTTACCTGCTCAGATCAGTTGAGCTCATTTTAATGCCTGTTTGATAACAGCTCAAAACACATTTATTGATTGCAGTGGTGGACAGTAACTAAGTAAATGTAATGAGTTTCTGTACTTAAGTATTTTTTCATGTATCTGTACTTTACTTAAGTTTTTCCGTTCTGGGCGACTTTTTCCTTTCACTCCACTACATTTCAGAGTCTAATATCCGACTTTTTCCTCCGCTAAATTTTGAGAAATCTGTCGTTCCTTTTGGTTTCTGTGTGTATAAAAACGTAACATGTCAAAACGAAAGAAGCGCAAAGCCAGAGCACCAATCAGGGCCCAGCGGTCACTTTGTTTAGAGCTGGTTTTGACCTGTTGGTCATACCGACCCAGTGCAGCACGCGGTTCAACGTCAGCGCAGCAGCGTAAAACTTTGGGAGAGTCTGTTCAACATAAATGATGAACTAACCTAACTTTGTGTAAATAGAGCTCAATATAGAAATATGTCCACATATGCAGTCGAGACTGACGCGGCTTTTTTCTGAATTTCTACAACAACATTTCATTTTATAGTAAATGAGTTTGGGCTGGTTTATGTTTATGAACAGACGCCTACAGATCAACATAGTAAAGGAGCTCATCTGTGATCCTGAGTTTAAAGCCAGTTTTTATTCAACTTAAACTTGGAACTAAGTTGTAAATAAATCTGAAACTGAAACTTTGCTTGTGTGTAAAAAGTGATTTCAGAGCCACTCGGTTCTCCCTGATGGAAACTGTTTACCTTCAGTGTTTTGTGCTTCTGATCATTTTAATAGACGTCAGCGTCACTAATTAATGACGTTCTATTAAAAGACTGGTTTACCAAGAGAGACGCTGGAGGACTTTCACCTGAAATGAGTTCATGAAGCCAGTCTGGTTATAAAAATGATAACAGGACCAGATCAGAGCCAGAATTACTCTTTTAGTACTTTTACTTTATACTTAAGTACATTTGAAGGTAAATACTTTAGTACTTTTACTCAAATTGAGGTCTAGAGTAAGGACTTCTACTTTTACTGGAGTAATATTTTACCTTGGGTGTCTACTTTAACTCAAGTACATGATTTGTGTACTTCGTCCACCTCTGATTGATTTTAACTTGCAAATAGATTTTTATTATTGCTGTTGTCAGATCAAAACCTTATACTTCTATTTTTGCATGTTTCTATTCATTTACTGGATTAGCATATTGAACAAAAATATAAAACCTAAAAAATGTGATTATATAGTTTTTCCAGTATGTTAATTCCAGTAAATATACAACCATTTTTCATACATTTAATATGCAGAACTGAGTTCTCTGTAGAGGACGTGTTAACCTTTTCATTAAAATAACGATTACACACAGTATTAAATTGCTCAATTTAAAGTTTTGTGATATCACTGATGGTTTTTGTCTGTTGAGTGTCCTGCGGAAGCCCCATGCTGAGCTCTGCTCATTAATCCTGTCCAACAGAGATCCGCTGAGTCTCCACCACCTGTGTGCTGATACAGGGGCAGATGGAGCAGGAGTTATCTGTCTGCTCAGAGTTACACTAGCCAAACCCAGCACCCACCGGAGCTGTGCTGCGCAGGTATACGTTACATTAGAGGACATTACAGTGATTTACCACAGTTAGAAGGTGTTATTAGGCATTAATATTTAAAAACGTAACCTGATAGTGAATCAAGTGCATTACTAAAACATAAGTCCTAATGTTACCTTTTAAACTAAAGTACAAATACTATATTGCTGTTATTGGAAGAAAACCTTGTATCTTCAGGAGACCCTATCATGCACAATGCTAGCAGGCTTGGAGGGGGAATCCCACCCACCCTGAGAGAGAGAGGGGACAGTAGTAGGCTGTGGGCCAAGCCTTGAAAATGTTCATTTCTTCAATCCTTGGCAAAGAGTTGTGTCCATATATATAACACATACATAAAGCTACTTCATTGATGCATAGCTTTGATGACTTCAAACAGGTGAAAAACACTGCCGAGCTAGTTTGTGTTTATTGTAAGACCTAATATTCTCTATAGGATCCGAACAGCCCGAAACCGTCAATAACAACCATTATATTTTTGGCTTGGCATCGTCCATAAGAATTTCCCATCATCACTTTGCACGTAATGTTTACCTGTGCCTGCATAATGTATTGCTTTCTCCAAGTATGCATGTTAAAAATATATTAATGACAACATTAGCCTGAAGAATAAACTATGTGTCTAACCTCTTGGCTGGCACAGCTCTTCAGCCGTTCACTGATGTGGTTTACTACACCGATGAAAGGCTAAGAAGAACAGACAACGCCAGACATTTGACCGTTCATTCAGTCATTTGATTGGTCATTCTGCGTTTTTTGCTTCACATCAACACATAAATTGAGAAAAATGTGCAAAAACTGAGAATAAAAACAACTGCATTCACAAAAAAGAGGTATATAAGAGAGAGGCCTGAGATCTTTCAGCTCAAAAACTATAGCGAGATAGTAAGACTTGGTCCCCCACATATTATGCCCTCTAGGGCAATCAGACTCATGATCTACCCCACAATAAACCAACGTTTGATTTTGGACAACTTCTGATCAAGCAGGTTTATTTGATGAACAGTTGACTGGGTTCATAAGCTTCAAACCATCTGAAAGTACGGATCTAATGTTCCCTCTTCTTCTGTTTCTTTCTTTCTCATACGTTTTCATAAGGCTATTAACACTTAAAATGTTTTTTTAAGATTATATAATCCAGATTACATGTAGTCCATTACTACCTAACTACGGTGCACTGTAGAAAGTGTAGCAGGTGATGTGGCTTTCACTGTTTTGAGAAATCACTTGTCACACAGCAGCAAAGGGAACCAAAATCAGCACAGCCAATGAATCAATCGACTAATCGATTATAGAAATAAAGCTTAGTTGCTGTCCTACTTCAGGCTACAACTTGGTGCTGGAGCAGGGATTCTTGAGCTGACTGGTGCTCACAGTGGCCCGTGTAATAACTGGGCACCCACTCCGTTCCGGATGAGAGGAAGAATTGAAGCTGTGAAGTGTGGACGGAGCGATAAACGAAGGACTGAAGAGTCGATTCTCCTTTTATTCCTTCACCTGCTGACTCCAATTAGCCAGTAATCACTTCACGTTATTCAGAAATGTGCGACATAGAAAAGCACCAAACCTCAGCGGTAACCTTTTGGCTGGCCACTGGAACGGAGACTTAAGGCTTTGCTAAGGACATAATAACGACATTTTTCTTGACAGGTCATTTTAAAACATTCACACTCTATTAACAGGCTCGGAATTCTGTTAAATAATACGCACACTCCCGTGAACGGAGGACTATCGGCTAATCATTGAGCTCACTCCACCCCCAAGCTCCAGATGCTGACCCTGTTTTAGCACCTGTACACACTCTATAATTGCCATTCTCCACCTGGACGTGTTCATTAAAGAGACAGTGACCTCCCACTTTTTTCACAGGCTGGTACAGAAGGGCTGCTTCCAAAACGCCTAATAAATTGTCTCATTGGATGGACCTACCCTTCCCTGTTATTTAATACCGCCTGCGCTGGCAGGCCATTTCCATTTTATGCGAGGGAGGTTCATGCAATTTACTGAGTCCCAATAAGAATGTGCTCTCTCAAGGACAAGCAGATTATTCTATTACCCTTAATGTGTCAGAGGTGCAGACATCAAAAGCTCTTCTTTTTATGTTTCCAGATGCAGAGCATTAGATCACTGCTTGCCATATTTTTTGTGCATTTGTACACACAACTTCTCTCTCTCTCGCTACATACATACACCGAACACCTTGTTTCTACACTCATTGTCCATTTTATCAGCTCCACTTACTGTATAGCTGCACTTTGGAGTTCTACAGTTACAGACTGTAGTCCATCTGCTTCTCTGATACTCTGTTACCCTGTTCTTCAGTGGTCAGGACCCCCATGGACCCTCACAGAGCAGACTATGAATTCAGCTGTATTAAGGTGCACTCATTCCTGACATAGTTGTTCAATTGCACACACACAGCTTCGATAGAAAACATTGACCAACAGAATGGGATGCTCTGAACTACATGAGCCTAAGATCACCATGCCCAATGCCAAGAGTTGGCCAGAATGATAAAAAGCCCCCCAGCACTGGGCTGTGGAGCAGTGAAACTGTCTTCTCTGGAGTGATTCAGCTCCATCCAATAGCTTTGGCATGAGTTGGAGTGATCCAGAACTGAATATCCAACAACAGTCCCTGACCTCACTAATGCTCTTATGGCTGAAATCAGCCAACTCCTCACAGCAATGTTCTAACCTCTAATGTAAAGCCTTTTCAGAAGACTTCAGTTACACAAGTTCATAGTCTATGCGTAAAAGGCTTGCTAATCACCGAAGACATGGAACTGATTAATAAGAACTTGAATTATTTTGTTTATCTGCAGGGCAAATCAAATGAGCTAAACTTTGTAATATCTGGATTAAACTTTGCTCAATTACATCAAGACTTAACTAATAGGTACTGGAATTCTTTTGCTTATGATCATACTGGCATCAATATGAGCACCCTGCAGGGCAAATCAAATGAGGCGAGCTTAGTTATATCATGATTTAACTCTGTCCACTTAATTGAATATCAGCGAGAGGAATATTGCAACAAACGCTGATGTATGTTTTAATTATATTAACTCCGAGCTAATGCGCAAAGTTTCGGATCAATAATGAGAGTTAATTGCAAATAATTAAGGGGCCCACAACTCAGAGTGATTGCCTGAACTGGAGAGGCTTCTTGGTGCAAATATAATTAGCTAAAAGGCCATTTGAGCAGACAGAAATGGATTAAATAGACTGTGGGCTGCACTGTAAGCTCAAGACAAATATTTTGCCCTCTGAATTCAGTTCCAGGATTGCTGGGAAAGGATATTCAGTGATTAGCCAGCCAGAACAACATAGAAGATCACTATGACTGGACTCAACTATTATATTATGCAGTAACGCTTTCTTTTAGAGTCCCTTGAGTTCTAAGTGTTAACCAAGAAAGTGTGCGGTACGCACAAAGTACTAGGTAATTATTTTGAGGAACATGATAGTTAGTCTCAAGGCATATTCATTGTGCAAGTATGTAAACTTCACAGTATTATGTTATCATTTGGATAAAAAGTACCAAGTAGTCATATAATAAATAAATAAAAAAGTCCACACAAATAAGTTGCTTAAAATATGTGGTTCTTCAAGGGTTAGAACCATGAGTTCTATATAGAACCATGTCATGCTTAAATGCTTCTTCTAACGGTAAAAGCATTCTTCAGATTGATGGAGAATATGTTGCATGTGGTTCTATATAGAACCTTTTTGAAAATGGTTCTATGTAGCACCAGAAAGGGTTTTACTATTTTATACAAACTTGACATTGTCACAATAGAAGAACGCTTTGTGGTTCTATATAGGAGCATCAACAGAATTTTTATAGTTATACATGCGTGCGTTCTACATATTTAGCAACCATGACTTCTTTTGCTTTTTCGTTCTTTGCGACTCCTCCTCATGTGTCACGATTGGCCCTTCCTAGTCTTCCATGTGCTTTTGTTTACTTGTCCATGTGCTTTCTTTGTTTTGATGCTTCCCTGTCCTGCCCCCTTGTTTCTTGACTTCACCCCTGATTGTAACCACCTGTTTCCTGTGTCATTATCTGTGTCCCCGTCATTATCCCTGTTGTATTTGAGCCCTGTGTTTTCCCTAGTCCCTCGCTGGTCTTTGTTTGAAGTGATTGGTGTTTGTTTATTACAACCTCCGTTGTTTGTTTATCCTGTGTTTCTTTTGTCATGTCTGTTCCCCATTCCATGGCTCTATGACCCTGGACTGTTTTGACCCTGACTATGGATTTGCCCTTAATAAATCTTGCTTATCTCAGCGTATGCGTCTGCCTCATCATCGCTCCCACACGTTACATCATGTTTAATGAGATTGACTGTCCATCATAAATAGCACACTTTCAGGTGCAGGTACATAATGATTCATCCCAGCCTGAGTATCTAAACCTGGATAAATCACAGCCTCAGTATCTAAACCTGGATTAATCACAGTTTGAGTATCTAAATATGGATTAGTCACAGTCTGAGTATCTAAACCAGGATTAATCACAGCCTGAGTATCTAAACCAGGATTAATCACAGTCTGTGTATCTAAACCTGGAATAATACAGTCTGAGTATCTAAATCTGGATTAACCACAGTCTGAGTATTATTTAAGAGCAGTGGTCACTAACCATGGTCATGGAGATTTACCTTCTTGAAGAGCCTGGTTCCAACCATAGTCTACCACACCTGCTCCAGCTAATGAACCTCTCAAGTATCTAATTGGCTGGATCAGGTGCCTTAGTGCCTTAGGTGAGGGGGAGGAGCAGATGATTAGGTAAAGGTTGGAACTAAACTCTTAAGTAAAGTAGATCTCCAGGGGTTTTCAAGGTAGAACCCACTGGACTGGGTACCAGAACTTAAAATTTGCATGAGTGATTGGAATTCCATTCATTTTTTTAACAAAAATCATTACAAATTTGTGCAAATTCAACTGTCAATCAAATCAATGAAAAATAAGTACTATGCTGCTCCCAAAAGTCATATGCTGTCTTCCACTGAAGACCTACAAAGCAAAAGGGATGGGAAGGAAAAAAGGGAAGAACATTGAAAGATTGATTCTTCATATGTGTAATTACTCATATATATCTATATCTATATATATATATACATATAGAGTGCCATCTGCATTACGACAGCACCGAGAGTAGCCTGTTTCAGTTCCATTATTATTAGTCATGTGCAGCCATGTGATTTCATTTATTCTCCAGGCAAAACTGCGGATGTTAATCCTACCTTGCTCCATGTTTGGCTGAATATGTCTGACAGTGGCGCATTTCTCAGCAAAACGGACCTGAATTTGGATTCATTCAAAGTCGCATTGCTGAAATATGTGCGGACGTAAATGGAAAGCCCTGAACTGAGACAGTCAGAAGAAGGGGAACGCAGTTAAATAATTCAGACGCATCATCTGAGTGTCATTGAAACCGTTATTAAAATTGGGACAGTGAAGCATGAGCGTCACCGCGGCATGATCAAAGACACATCATTAAGCCTTTCCAATTGGACCGATCCAGTGTTAGCAGTGCTAGCTTCCAGCTGACGACGAGACAGAGTTTCTCGAAAGCCTTTCTTAATTGAAACCTTAAAATAACAACTCTATTACTTGGCTATCAGCACGCCTTTCATGCTTTTTTTCAGGCTTGAGAAGTCTACGTTCTTCAATGGAGAGCAATAGAAGCGGGTATGTGAGAGCATGTCTACATTTATCAGTCACAAAGCGTATTTGAAGTTAACATGAAGGGAATAAAACTTTCTTCCAGTCTAATCTTCAGTAGGAAAGTATTAAACTATTAAGCCGGAGGTTGGAGGGGTCCCTTTTCTCTCCACTTTCTCCGAAGAGCTTTGTCAGTGCCGAGTGAGGCAAAGGAAAAAGCGGCTAACGAGCTAGCAATAGGAAAGGAAAAGGACACTAAGGAAAGCCTCAGAGCGAGAGAAAACATGGCCGCCTCATGGTGTGCCATGTTGGGCGGGGAAGGCAGCAAACCTGTCAGCTTCACTTTTCCTAATCAGCGCTCAGCCGGATCTGTCAGTGGTAATATCCCTCACACTCGGAAACCATCGCAATTCTTACACTGAGTGAGTCTGTAACAAACCCTCCTCTTCAGTCACTTCTTATTCCGCATCACAAATGTAGCTGAATCTCCGGTTCCCTATATAGCTCTATAGGTGAAATCATGGCTTCTACGCTAAAACAGAGCACTGTCGGCCCAATTCTGAGACAATTAGGACATATAAAACGTACCTTGGTCCTCATCCGTTCCAGTTTCACCAGTTGATGTGTTCTGGAAATGCAAATTGGCCTCTTGAACATCTAGCCAGTCACGAAAACTAACAGCAAGAGAGCTGCTGGTATCTTCATAATGAGCTAATCTTATTTGGATAGGAAGGAGAGTGTTGGTTTTATTTTCCTTTTCTTTCTCCTGACCTCGCCAGAGCCTGTCAATGCACTAAGCTTCTCCAACTGCATTCCGTTTAAATATAGCCTAGATCTGTAAAACTCCCCTCAAACACTTTTACTAGACCCCTTATACCAAAGCCAGCACAGTTTCTGCTTGAACTGGGCAACACTAATCTGGACAGAGTGGGCGTAAATTGGAAGGATTTCTATATCATCAATAAAACGACATAAAAAAAACTGAAACATTCCTGAAGGGGTACTAAAATGTTTGCGCTCTAGTGATGTCCCACAGTGCAGCTCAAAATGAAGGGGGCAATCTAGTGTAGCCCAAACTGCACTGCAAATCAAACCAATCAACAAGACATTTAAGGTTTGGCTAAATTGCCAGTCACTCCATTTAGACACAGTTATTAGTTAACACTATTATTAACCTTTTTAAAATCCCAGTTTTGTTTATTTTTACATAGTAGGGTTTATTATTCAGGAATCGCAGCAACTTCACCGCAAACTGGTTAAGCTATTCTTAGGTAATAGCAGTGTGTCATAAAACTTTGCGCCATTTAAGGGGTTTAAACATACATTTACGTACAATCTGTAGGTGTATGTTTTTAAATCTCGACATGTGTAATATACTATCAACCTTTTGTCATCTATGAAGTCATTTGCTATAGCATCTCTATGGCTATAGCGGCCAAACATTACTGTTTAGCCTTCTACTATGCTATCAGTTTTGGAATTGTCGCAGGTTTTTAAGTGTTACACGTCACAGTGTTCAGGTAAATGTAGACCTAAACAAATATTTTCCAGCTACAGTCCTACAGTCCACTTGCATTGCTCAGGTTTGTGTGCAGCCCATTATACTTCTGGGGCTAAATTACATATTTTATCAGGAAAAAAGTGAACATAGCATTGGGAGTCTTGCCCAAGGACTTGCACTGGTGTAATGTACTGTGTGCACCCAGGTGGGGACTTAAACCCCAGTCTGCCAGATAAAAGGCAGTGGTTTTAAACACTATACTGATTAGATGGCTCTTGGATTTCACCATTAAAATGGACAAAGTTATGTTGCAATACTACAAAATACAAAAGTCAAGACAAATTTTACCAGCCAATGGGAAACCCTCATTAATAAAAGCAATAATGATGATTTATGTGAAATAAAAATCGATGTCTACAGTCTTTTCTTCATTTTATTTCATATATCTTTTTAATATAAATTTAATATCGGCACCCTATTGTAAGCTAATGGCTAAAAACGTTACTGTCATAGCTACCTATACAATGTCTGTGTATAAGTGTATAAGATGTGATATTAGGGGTCCAATAAAAGGGACATGATCTATGGGCTAGAAGTTACCTCACTGAACATATTCAGCTACTTCCTTCTCAATATGGCCTTTTTGCCAATCATTAACATCTGCTTTGTGACCCATTTTCCACACATCAAACAAGATGTACCACATTTTCTCAATCTATGAATCCCGTCACACACCCCGCAGATATTTATAGCACATTCATTCTCCTGCAGTTGCTTGAAGTTAGTACCACCTTAAAGACGCAAGGTGACAAATGTTTTGTCTGGGGAGCTTATATTATATGCTGCTAAATTAAAAATACTCATGGTGTTCAAAAATCTTTCACGCATGCTTTCTGGATGTCACCTGGATGTAACATTGGTGCAAGCTCTTAGCTGTCCGTCAGGGCAATGCTCCTAGTCCGACCCTGAACATCTGACTCCTCTAAAGCTGATGCTGAGAGGAAGCATCAGTTTCAAGAAACATTTGGTCTTCACTGTCAGACATGACCTCAAAATTGAGAGGTGTTAAGAGTTGCTTTTGCTCATTATGGCTCTCCCTAGCCTGCCACGGCCACGGAAACAGACACAGCCCAAATGAAGCATCAGTTATGCAAATAGGAGCAATTTCGCATGAGTGGCAGATCGTCTCCCCGAAATGAGGATGGGCAAGGGAGGGAAATGAGAAATGAAGGGGAGGCAGGGATGAGGAGAGCCAGTCAAGCTTGAAATGATTTAATTTAAGTGATGAAGGTTTGACTTTGATAAGTTTGCATTTTAATAATGGCCTGCGATCGCTGCAGGGGTCCAGTCGAGAGGAAAATTGCACTCCAGCACGCATGGGAAAGAGCCAGGATCCAACAAGCTGACTGACAATAACTGACGACTAACACTTTAGCCTGGGCTTGAGCTGAACTTGTACCTTGTGCTCTTCTCTAGGGGGTTAAGTAAGATTTTACATATGCACTAAATGTAGTGATGTCAGTCTGGTTGGACTGCCTGTAGTCTCAGAATGTAATGCAATTTATGCCCCTTGGTGAACCGGCACAGTAGATAATTAACTGACATTTAAATTAGGAGGGACTTTGTTTCTGGATCACATTTCTCAAGGCTTCTGTAGTTAAACCTTTGATTTTTATCATTTGCCAACCAAAACATTTACATTTCAGTCCCGACAACAAAGTGAACTACATCTTTGAACAATGCACAAAGCCTCTAATCAAAGATCTAATCTGTTTGTTCCAAATAGAGAAGCTGGTATTTAAGTTTGCTTTGATGAAAGTGATTCATTACACGCTTGTATCTCAGCCTTGGCCTGCCCCTGTGGTGGACGACAGGATATCTGGACACCCTAATGTATCCCAAAGTTCAAACAGTCAGTCATGTAGCACTGGGAGAAATGACCATTACATCTATCTCTTTGGCAAAAATGGTCTGTCCCACTCGGTTATTATGCGGACCGTATGTGGTTGATGTAGCTGTTTTGTTTGTTACATAAACTTTTATCATGGAAACAAAAGAAAGAGTTTTGACATATTGTTTATGCCCCAGCCCATATAATGCATACATAGCAGTTAAACTGCTAAATTATTGCCTATTTAGCATATCGCAGTTGTTGGAAGAAAACCTCGTATCTCCAAAATGGTAACTTTACAGGAGAAGGAGAAAAGCTACTTTACTTTTAATGTAAGTCAATGGAAGCCGAATCTTTTCCAAGTCAAATCCTGGAAAAAGACAAAAATGGAGATACAAGCTTTTCTTCCACAACACTGATATAGCAGTCTACGTGCTCCCACACACTGAAGTTATAATGAGTGTTTCAGCCCAGACTGCCTTATGAATGAACCATAACACACTGCAGCCAATTAGAACAGAGCTCGTTTACATATATCACCTTTAAAACACGATTTAATACCAACAGATTAGGAAAGTTTAGAAAATGGTCATGTAAAAATGAATTATGGCTGATCTTGATATGCAAAAACCATCTCAAGTATCGCAAGTGGGACAAAAGGATTCCAAAAGAAGAAGACGTTGTATCGTGAGTGACATTTCTATTGGTCTGTTCATCATGAAAGCGTGGCTGCCAAGCTCAAATGGTGCACAAAATTTGATGAAAATAAAGATAAATGGGGGTTTTTTTGGACAGCGACAACATGGGTCCTTTATCTTCACAGCATAATGCGTAATGTCTGCGCAATTGTAAATAGAATAAGAGATATTTTATTATGATTTGAACATCAAGCAGGGTTGTTTTCCACAAATTGTAATTAAAACGACTTCTTTGTCTTTTTGCCATGTTTTTGTTCTTTTTTGACAGTGAAATAAACCAACAAACAAACAAAGTCAAACTTCCAGACTCAAACTTGTTAGTGCAGAATGTAAATACAATGCAAATGTAATTAATTACAGAAGAGAACAATCTATTACGTAATTATGCAACAACACTGAAACAGTGATGTAAATCAAATAAGGGACAGTAGGCCTTTATGAAACTGTGCAGCCCCTTTTAGAGCTGGTTTAGCCTGTTCGCCAAGTATCTGGCCATTTTCTTGTTTTCTTTTCCTAACAGGCTGGTAATGTGGTGCTGGGGAGTGCTGGTGTCATTCTGTGAAGGCTTTGCTGCCTTTAGGCTTCATCAGCGAGTTTTTTTTTTTTACCTCATTAGGCCTCGATGGCCGACTCGGCCTGCTGTATCCTAGAGGAAGGCACTGGGCGCAGAAATCATAAATGATCCTTCCACTCTCATGCACACAGCATGGGGAAATCGCTTATGTCCTTGAGTAAACAATCACTTAAGAGTAAGAATGCTTGAAAACATTGAGTCTTTCCACCTCACTCTCTCAGAATGCAGAGACTGGTGGAGCTGACATAAGGGCAAAGCGCTAAACACAAAACGCAGCCGGTTTTAAGAATTTAAACACCGCACCTGGACCTCGTTAAGCGATACTTTTTTAATCCCACCTCCGCATTTAACCCATCCGTGAAGTGAAACACCACATACACACTAGGGAATAGACACACTTGCCCGGAGCGGTGGGTAGCCCTATCCACAGCACCCGGGGAGCAGTTGGGGGTTAGGTGTCTTGCTCAAGGACACCTCAGTCATGGACCGTCGGCACTGGGCAACCTTCTGGTTACAGGACCAGTTCCCTAAGAGTGAGGTGGAAATACTCAATGTTTTCAAGCATTCTTACTCTTAAGTGATTGTTTACTCATAGACTGTGGTCTATGAGTTATGAAATAGCCTTAATGCTTTGGTGGAAAGTAACTGATGACTGTTTAAAGTGATAGTTCGACAAAAAAAAAGAAAAGATTTGAATAATTTTCCAAACACACCTAATGAAGCCAGCCAAGACGGCTACTGTAGCTAACAGCATATTGAAGTGTATGCCAGACAATTAGCACAGTGCCTGATGCAATCACACCCACTTGCTAACTTTTATAGGACATTGTCATTGAGAAAGCGTCATTGGTTAAAAAAAACTGTCTGAGTTTTCTGGTATTCTTAGAAGTGTGTAATAAAAGTTTGGCCCTGGCCTTTTCAGGGGTTAAAGTAGGTGCTGTGGTCAATACTTGATTTGCATCCTGGTCCTATACTATCCCGCAGATCTGGTCACCCTATGCGAGACATATTATCTACTAAAATGGCATTTATTTTTTATTTCAACGTAAAAGTACGACATTAACAAGTTTAAACTTATATGGGGGGATGCAGACTTCTGTAATTGTATCCACCATGTGGAGGCTGTACTTTGGCCTGGCTCGCTCTCACTGTGGGTTGGTTATATGGATCAGAATGGTTCTATGTTACGTTCACCAAAAGAGATTAAAAGTAAAGCTTTCTGAGAATTTGCCTATGGTCCCTTAAACTCCTGTAAATATGTCACTAGAGGAGTTGTGGCACATGAGTGTCCGTGCTGGCCGGAGTGTCTCTAAGTTTTCTATCATGGTATAAAAGAGCATGAGGCTCCCTTTATTATTGTTTGTACTGTGTTTTTTCAGAGTGAGCACATAAGCTCATTCATAACAGTTTGGATCAGTAAATAAAAAAAACAAACAGATTTTCTGCTGTTAGATCTCGTTCTATATATCGCTGCTGTCGAAACAAAACCTGTATGTCCATTTTTGACGTTTTTCAGTTCAGGATGGTAAAACGGACATAAGTTGTTGGTTTGATTTTTGTTGAAAGGCCAAAACGGCTTTTCTTATCATTTGGGTTGCCGACCCCTGGGCTAAGGGCACGATCTGACTCGTGTTACAGAGTCATTGTCACGCCTCAGACAGATCCTCTCAGTGTCAAGAACTCAATCTCCCAAGATACATTGGGAGAACACGTGACCGCCAGAGCGGACTCCATTTCCCGGGAGACGCTGAGTGATCAGTCACGCACCTGGTTCAGATCCCAATCACCGGATTACTGATTTTCCACACCTGTGTTAGGTGATCACATGACTTGCTAGAGCTTTAGCTAGCTCTCATTGCGAGGTGTTGTTTCTTCTATGAACTTGCTGAGCGTTTTCCTGATTCTCCCGGTCTTGTTTCTGTGCCTGACCCTTTGCCTGTACATTTGGACCTTGAATTTTGCACCTTTGGTTTTGTTTGCCTGTTTTTGGATTCCTGGTTTTGACCTTTTTGCTTATTTTGATCACCTCCCATATTGGATTTTCCTTCTGCTTTTGTCTGTCATGTCATGATCACTCTGGTGATCATATATACAGTTTTGGTTTCGACCCACGCCTGCCTCTGGGCTGCCCCACGGTTTCACGTAAATAAATCCAATCAATGTCCTAATATCTGCGTTCGTCTGACTGATACCGAATTCTTACAGTCATCATTAAAGTGAATGAAGCATCGAGGCAAAAAGCGTAACAGCCACCATTCAAATAGTTTCTAAGCGTAATGCCTCTTACGCCGCTGAAACAGAAAGAAGAAGCCGAGCGGTGTCCTGTAACTAGAGCTTTACGCCTCGTGCTATAAGACTTAGTAGTTTTGCATATATTAACCAAATCCTCTGACTAAAGGCAGATTTGCAGAGGGGAAAAAAAAATCTAAAGCAGTCAGAGTTTAAATATTAAGATGATGTTATTCAATTGATTATCAGGTCATGATGAGTGGTTCATAAAGCCATAAGCTAATTCATTATGGATATTAATAGTGGCTGAGGTGTATAAGATCTCTTTAAATGTATGTATTCTATCTATTACTCATCTGTGAAAATGATTCCTACACAACCTGAGGTTGTGCCCTGTTTGCATTGCTTAATCTCTCTGCTTTTTCTGGACTGATCCATGGGATTTAACAGTTCTTTGTAAACTGTTCGGCCTGCAGCGTACACACGGGGTGGGCCGAGAGACAGAGGTTGAGAAAGGGAGAGAGAGAGAGAGAGAGAGAGAGAGAGAGGGGTGGTTGGCGAGGGGAATAGAAATGAAACCAGAATGAGGCAATGTTTCTGTCTGTTGCCGATCAGGTGCAATTTAAAACAGGCTTCATCAGTCCTGACTTACAATCAGAATTCGTGCGCGAGAACAGGCGTTCGCACACATAATGACGCACATGATTGCCAGGGAACGTTCGAGAAGGGACGCCGCATCGCCATCATGCCGAGATGTCATAAATTAACTGGAGTTGATGTGGCAGTGCAGGCTCTTGTAAACACATTTATCTGTGCGCACAATTCATTCTGTTAACATGAGCGGTGTTAAATGCCAAGAGCCGAGTTTAAATGCCAGATTCCATTATTTGATTTATGCATCAGCGTTGACACTTCAGAACTCCTTCACCCCCCTCCTCTTCTTTTTCCTTTTCACCACAAGTTAAATATAGCTGTCAAGGACATGAAAATTGTTCACAAAGAGCCCATCAAAAAGCCTGCGTTCGCTCTTCGTTGCGTCAGGCGGCCAATTACTCAAACCGATCCTGTAAAAGGAATTTCAAAGGTCGTCTTTTAAAGCGCCAAGCCAGCGCCAGGATCTCTCAGCGTCCCCTACATGAGTGGTGTTAAATGCTGGGAGTTCAATACCATCTCCCCAGTGCTTCACAGCTGCACTTTTCGTCGCAATGCCAACGACGCTTTGGACTTACTACCGCCTAAAAAACATGCGCCCAGGCTTTGAAGAGCCTTCCTCGGCTCCGGAAGCCTGTGTTGTAATGTTGCAGCGCTTAGATTACAGTGGAATTAGAGAGGAACCCTCGAGGCCTGGCAGCCATATCAGCGTTTCTGCAGCCGCTTCACTGGGAGCCAAAGCTACAGGCCTGACAGAGTCCCCACCCAACCAGCAAGACAACAGCGCTTATGGCAAAAACACAGACATGCAGAGGAGTGTCAGGAGAGTAATAGCTAAAGAAGGGGATATTCCAAGTTTCTTAAAGGAACAGCAAGGCCAAAATGCCAACGTGGCTAAGAAAGCTGGGGCCGTGTTTCCTATTTCCGTTTCTTCCCAAGTTAAGATCTGACAAGGTCAAGATGAGATTCTTCACATGTTTGTATTACAGAAGCAAATCTGATCTAAATCTAACTTAAGAATCTTATCTTACAGCATCTTTTCTCGTCTCAAGTTCGGAAATCTTAGCTTACTCGATTGAAGCCGACAGTCAAGTGTCGCGTCTGTTACCTAGCGACCAACCACACGAGCGCAGCTGAAACAAAAAACACGTAATGAGGTTAGTTAGCCAGACAGGTACAGTAATGTTAGCTACCATTACTGAGGTAAAGAAAGTCAAATAAAACTAAAGCGCAATAAAGTGAGAGTTACGAATGTTGTCTTAGCGCCTCGTGCTGTCTGTCAAAACGTCACTGCTCTCCAGTTTCACACACACACACACACACACCTTCTAAGCCACCTCTCCTTCTGGGTCACAGGGGGTGCTGGAGCCAGCTGTCATTGGGTGAAAGGCAGGACTGCCCTCGCCAGTCCATTGCAGGGCAGACACACACACACACACACACACACACACACACACCTAGGGGCAATTTAGCATGTCCAATTGGTCTGACTGCATGAGGAAACCCACGCAGACACATGGTCGCCCGGCCGGGGATTCGAACCCAGCTGTTGCCGTGAGGCAGCAGTGCTACCCACCACGCCACTGTGCCACCCTCAACAATAACACATGAAGGTAATAAGAGGGGCAGCGTAACAATCGTCACTACTGAAACACATTTTTTCTGCAATTATACCAACTTTTTTTATATTTTGTTGAAAAATATTCTAATTCTAACTGTTCAAACATTAGTAGTTATATACTGGCTATTGTTTCTGAGTTGTGCTCAAAATGTGTCACTAATGAAAGCAATTTGTGGTAGTGTTATGATTGTTTTAAAAGTGACGAAAGGGAATGTATAATCATTAGATTTAATTAAATAAGCATAAATGACCCCCTTAAAATCTGAAGCAACATACTACACACTACATTCTAAGGCTTACTGTTCAGTAACTACAGGGACTTCAGTGCAACCTGGCTGAGCTATTCTTTATGTATCTATTCTATATAGGTTATAGAAGCGTGTAATAAAATTTTTGGCCCACCGGAGGGAGTTTATGACGAGGTATAGGGTCACTGAAAGCAATAAGGTCACTCACATCAAAAGGAATTCTGTCTAAAGTCCAAGGCAGTTAAAAATCTGAATGTGTTTAAACTCTGACTTTGAGCCAGTTCAGTGGAATAATCCACAGACAGTTATAAGCTTCTTATTCAGCAAATGTGAAACAAAAGTTACGTGAAGCAACATAAATATGTATAATAAAATACATCGTTTCATCATAAGAGCAGCAGAACAGCCAGAACCATGTCCCAGCGATATTCCACCTACATCTCATAATCATCACTTCATCATTTACAAAGTCATCTTTTCGGGTTTATTTATTTAAAGAAAGAAAATGAAGAAAGAAGAAGAAAGAATAATAATAAAAACTGGCTTTAAACTCAGGATCACAGATGAGCTCCTTTACTATGTTGATCTGTAGGCGTCTGTTCATAAACATAAACCAGCCCAAACTCATTTACTATAAAATGAAATGGTGTTTGTAGAAATTCAGAAAAAAGCCGCGTCAGTCTCGACTGCATATGTGGACATATTTCTATATTGTGCTCTATTTACACAAAGTTAGGTTAGTTCATCATTTATGTTGAACAGACTCTCCCAAAGTTTTACGCTGCTGCGCTGACGTTGAACCGCGTGCTGCACTGGGTCGGTATGACCAACAGGTCAAAACCAGCTCTAAACAAAGTGACCGCTGGGCCCTGATTGGTGCTCTGGCTTTGCGCTTCTTTCGTTTTGACATGTTACGTTTTTATACACACAGAAACCAAAAGGAACAACAGATTTCTCAAAATGTAGCGGAGGAAAAAGTCGGATATTAGACTCTGAAATGTAGTGGAGTGAAAGGAAAAAGTCCAGAACGGAGAAACTTCAGTACAGATACACCAAAAATACTTAAGTACAGAAACCAATTACATTTACTTAGTAACTGTCCACCTCTGAATGACACTGCAATATTACTAAACAAAACATCCGGCATAACATGTTTACAGAATGTTTGTCATCGTTAGGTTACAGGATTCGAGTGCTGCCTCAGCGAATGGGTGTTTTTTTGTCTTTTTCCATCATGGTCAGCGTTCAGGTAAAAGCATATTAAAGTTGCTCTTCTAATGCATCACGATTCAGGAGCATCTCCTGGTCATCTAATCCTTTTCCTCATTGTTTCTTTAATCTAACATCTGCTGGGCTAACAGGTCCCCACCGCCCCCCTTAACCTTTCCCCTGTGGGCCATCTGCTCCCTTGCAACACGCACACACACACACACACATGCTCGCCCCCGACTTTGCCCTGTATCTAAAACCCTTTGCATTTTTAATGAGGTTTGTTACTGAGTAGCTGACAGCTTGCAGGCATGCAGTGTTAGTGTGTGAGTGTGGGGCTGGACCCTCCAGCTGAAAGAAGTGAGCCCACCCCTTTGCTCCAGTCAGAGTGCACTGGGGGGTGTGGGGCTCCTAATTACACCCCCTCAGGCCTCCAGCACAGCTCAGCCATGCAGATAAGAGAAAGAGGAAGAGAAGAGAACAAAAGTAGAGCGGTAAAGCAGCAGGCTGAATAGGCTCAGGGCAGTTGAGAGGAACACAATGAACAAGTGGAGGATGCAAACACACGCACTTGTTTTAATGCAATGTAGAAGGGTCTCATATATATATATATATATAAGCTTTCTTTCTCTCTCTCTCTCTCTCTCTCTCTGTCTCTCTCTCTCTCTATACATATATATTTATATATATATAAATAAATAAAATCTCATTGCATAAACTTCCACTGCAAGTTTTTTTTTTTTTCTTTTCCCACAAAATTGGCATTTTTATCTATCTATCTATCTATCTATCTATCTATCTATCTATCTATCTATCTATCTATCTATCTATCTATCTATCTATCTATCTATCTATCTATCTACTCCAACTAGCCACTAAATTCACCTCCTTGTTTCTATGGTCTTCGCCCATTTTATCAGCTCCACTGACCATATAGTAGCACTTACAGTTACAGACTGTAGTCCATCTGTTTCTCTGCATACCTTGTCACCCAGTTCTTTAATGGTCAGGATCCCGACAGGACTGCCACAGAGCAGGTACTATTTGGGTGATGGATCGTCCTCAAACCTATTCATCTCCTCAGTAACCAAAAAGAAATTGTTTTCTTCCTTTAGTTTTAACAATTTCAAATTTTTCACACACCAAATATTATTGAACATTTTTATATTCATTTAATTTAATATTATTTCCATTTGTAATATTTAATATAATTCTAAACAGATTATTCCTATTTTATTATTCCTTAATATTTCTAAAGCTTGTAACCCAAACACTGGCAATGCAAATATGCTGTTGTCATGGCTAATAAAAAGTGCCATAAACTGAGAGAGAGAGAGAGAGAGAGAGAGAGAGAAAGGGGGAGAGAGAGAGAGAGAGAGAGAGAGAGACTGGAAGACACTTGATGGAGAGATGGAGAGTGAGGAAAATAGAGGCGAATAATAAAGACTCCAACAGCACTTGTTCTGGTTATAACTGTCCATCATCCGGTGTTTATTCTCAGTAAATAACGCCGTATCCACAGTCATGAAGCCTGAGGCTGTTGGCTAAAGCCGAGCGGAGGACAAAACTGACGCACAAAGAAAAACACTGACCGCTCTAACAGCACCTTAGTTCGTGTCCCATCAACAGGGGAAGAGCTACGGCCTGAAATGCTCTTCTCCTGCAACGAGCTCAGCAGGAAAGACCAAACTGGACGTTTCTTTGGCGGCCCGGCGTTCGGTGGGATGAGTCTTGTTTATTTGTTTGTAAATGTGGGCGTCCGGCTCACATCGACATCAGTGTCACTCAGAGCCTGCAGGTAGTCAAGACTTATGAATATGTATAGAGTGTGACGGCTAAAGAAAGAGAGAGAGAGAGAGAGAGAGAGACTGGAGGAGAATCGATGGTGAGATGGTGAATGAGGGGAAGAGAGGAGGGGAATAGAGACTACAACAGCAAAAGAGGTGGAAATATTGACAATAATTGAAGTGAGAAAAGGAAAGAGGCACCTGATGTTATGATGATTGAGGAGAAATTATTTGAGGAGATTTTATTCATAAGTAATGTGACACGCTCTCTCTCCTGTTGTCATACGCCGCTTGAATTGGCACCGCCTGCCCATCCAGCGCTGAAGCAGCAGCATCAGTAGCCTCCCTTTATTGACGTTCAGGCTTTCACCCGAGCACCCAGGGGTTGGATCATGTAGTATGCAATCCAGATATCCAATATACAGAATATATGCCTGTAAACATTGCATTAACATATGAACCCATATATCTTACTCATAATGATTTACTGTATTTGGTCAGTGTAGCATTAGGGGGTCTTTAATTGGGACAGCCGTAGTATTTAGATCTGAATCTGGACACCCATGTGTGTTTCCACTATGATGTGACTTTAAACTACATTTGAATCCAAATCCAATATTTTGTTTGCTGTGTTTCCTTTTTATGACTCTTCCGTTTGTTGGCATTATTAAATGAAAATGTCTTACCAGCACAGACACAAGCTGAGTCTGTTTATGAAACAGAGGCTGCGAGAGAAGAAGCGAGACTAATGTTATTTGAGAAATGTGAAAACGTATTGATCTGGTGAAAGCTGTTCATGCTGCTTATGTGTATCTATGAATTCCTACACTAGGATGTGTCTATGTGAGTCAGAGACATTCACAAGTCGTTTTATGCCAGTTCGAGTCAAGTCGTGAGTCACCAGGGTAGAGGTCTGTGGGTTATATCAGTATAGTCTCGTTGTTAGCTGCAAGTACAGCATTGTGCAAAAGTAAACCTCTACTAAAAGCCTGTGAGCCTAAAAAAAGCCTGTCATTACAGAATATCCTTCAGTCTGAAAGATGGAACTAAAGGGCTACATGTTTAAATGAAAGAGCCTAACAACTTGAGTTCGGGTTGAGTCATGAGTCAGAGTCAAGGCACTAGTCGGTTTAGGATGAGCCCAAGTCGGGTTGTGAGTCAGTTAAAGGCAAGTTTGAGCCAAGTCACAAGCCAGCAGAGGGCACATCCAGATCGGGTTGTGAGTCAGTTAAAGGCAAATTTGAATCGAGTCACAAGTCAGCTGGGGGCACATCCAAGTCGAGTCAAGAGTCAGATAGTGATGAGTTTGAGTTGAGTCACAAGTCTATTAAGGACAAATCAGAGTGGACGCTCTGTGGACCGTTGTGAGTCAGTTAAAAGTGCTGCGAATCAATTAAGGGCAAGTCCAGGTCGAGTCATGAGTTAATCGAAGACTAGGGTCAGCCGAGTCATGAATCAGTTAAGGATGAGTTAAGATGCAAGTCAGTTGAGGGTGAATCAGAGTCAAACTGTGTATCAGTTAAGGCAGTCGAGTTGTGAATAAATTAAGGGAGAATCTGAATCGAGATTCAAGTCGGTTGATGTCGAGTCCAAGTTAAGTCACAATTCAGTGAAGAGCGAATTCGAATTGAATCATGAGTCAGTTAAAGGATTGAGTTGGAGCCAGTTGAGGGCAAATCAGAGTGGAGTTGTGAGTCAGTTAAAGGAGTCAAGCAGTGAGTCAGTTAAGGGTGATTCCGAATCAAGCTGTTAATTAATTAGGCGTGAGTCTGAATTGAGATGCGAGTCATTTGACGTTGATTCTGGTCAAGTCTCAACTCAGTTAAAGGTCAAGACAAATTGCGAGTCAGTTGAGTTGTGAGTAATTTCAGGGCAAGTCCAAGGGAAGTTCCAAGTCATTTAAGGGAAACAAGTTTTGAGTCCGTTAAGAGTGAATTAGAGTTGAGTTGAGTTCGAGTCACATGTCAGTTAAGGGTGAGTTTGGGTTCAGTCTCAAATCAGTTAAGGTTGAATTTGAGTCAAGTTGTGAGTCCATTAATAATGAGTTTGAGTTGAGTCGGAAGTCAGATACGGGAGGTGGTTCATGAGTCAATTTAGGGTGATTTAGAGTTAAGTTAAAAGTCAGCTGAGGTCAGCCGTTTGAGTCACATGTCAGTTAAGGGTGAGCCTGAGTTGAGTTCTGTATCAGTTAACAGTGAATGAGTCAAGCTCTGAGTCAGATAAGAGTGAGTTTGAGTTGACTCTCGAATCAGTTAAGGGCAAGTTTATTGTAAGTTGTGAGTTAGTTAAGGGCAAGCTGGAGTTGAGTCACAAGTCAGGTAAGGGAGGTGGGTTATGAGTCAAATAAGGGTGAGTTAGAGTTAAGTTAGAGTCAGCTGAGGCCAAGTTCGAGTCACATGTCAGTTAAGGGTGAGTTTGAGTTCAGTCTCAAATCAGTTAAGGTCGAATTTGAGTTGTGAGTCAGTCAAGGGCAGATTTGAGTTGAGTCACAAGTCAGATAAGCGAGGCGGGTTGTGAGTCAATTAAGGGTGAGTTAGAGTTAAATTAAGAGTCAGATGAGGGTGAGTTCAAGTCACATGTCAGTTAAGGGTGAGTTTGAGCTAAGTCTTCAATCAGAGAACACTCGATTTCGAGTGGAGTCAAGTTGTGAGTCAGTTAAGGGTGAGTGTGAGTCAAATTGTGAGTTAGTTAAGGACGAGTCCAGGTTGAGTTGTGACTCAGTCAACGTCTGACACTTGAGTTCGAGTCTCTATCTCTGATGGGAGCTGTGTGTATTTTGATTAGTGGGTTTTTAAAATGCTGCCACATCTACAGAAGCAGGTTTTATCTTACTGGAGGCAGCCCTGCAGAAACAGGAGTCTCTAGCGCCGGACGAATGAGTGTGGTGGTCGTGTTTGTGAAAATAAACGAGTGTGTGATAAAAGGATCAAGCCGCCAGAGATGAGGACCAGCAGGAGGAGAGAAGCAGAGCAGCGGGGAATCACAAGCTTCATACAGATACACGGAGCGCCTGCCGGCACCCAGAGACGGTAATGCAGCATTCACATATACAGATACACTACGTGTCCAAAAGTTTGTGGACACCTGCTGATTTATCAAGGGCATTTATGAGTGACATGTGAGTTTCTCCTCCTTTGCTGCAGTAACAGCCTCTACTCATCTGGGAAGGCTTTACACTAGACATTGCTGTGAGGATCTCATGTTGGATACTGAAGCTGGATGATTAATTGTGGATTACAAAGACGGCTCCAGCTCATGGAAAAGGTTTTAGATGGAGCTCCATTACTCGGAATGCAGTTCCACTGCTCCACAACCTAAAGCGAAATATCATTGCCCGATGTTAAGTGGGGGCTAGAGGAGTATAAAGCCCCCCAGCACTGTGCTCTATCGCAGTGGAGCTGCATTATCTGGTGTGATGGAGATCCATCCAGTAGCTTTGGTGTGAGTTGGAGTCCCTGTGTCCTCTGTGGTTCTGTCCCTGACCTCACAGTCTGACCAGCACCATCAACCATACAGACATGCAGTCTCTTTATCTCTCCCTCATGGAAACATAAAGACATCGCGTGTCCCTCTGTCCTTCAGTCAGGGTGGGCATTTCCTTTACTCTTACATGCAAACAGGTAGACTCAGGTCTTTCTCTCTCTCACCTTTTCTCTCCTTCTCCTCTCTTCTTTCCATGCCCATTTCTTTCTCTGTCCTTCTCTCTCTCTCTCTGTCTTTGTCTCTATCCTCTTTCTCTTTATCTCTCTCCTATCCTTTGTCCCTCTGTCATTCTCTCTCTCCATCTTTCTCTCCCTCTCTTTCACAGTCCCTCTCTCTCTCTTGTCCTCCTCTCTCTCTCTCTCCCTCTGTCCCTCAGTCACTTTTTCTCTTTCTCTCTCTTGCTCTCTCCTCCTCTCTCTCTGTTTATCTATCTCTCCACGTGCACGCGCGCGCATCTCTGTTCCTCTTACACACACACACACACACACACACACACACACACACACACACTGTGGAACGCATCATGTTTAAAGGACTTAGAGGTGTCTAACTCACGCGCTGCTGTGCGCTCGGCGCGCGGCGATGCTCGCGATGATGACGCTCTCAGGCCTGGGCGTGGTTACGGCTCTGCACGCGCCTTTCCACAACTTCTCCAGGAGCTGCTTCTGACCCTGCAGCACGGTGGCCATGGTAACCCCGCGCGGAGGGGTCAAACCAGAGAGAAAAAGAAAAGAAAGAAAGAAAAACTGCTCAGGGGTCAGTGCAGGAGGCTCGTGCGCGCGGGAGCTGTCCAAGTCCTGAATCCGGCAGATCTCAGTTCTCCCGCTTCTCCTTCCCTTCCTCCCCTCCCGCGGGTTGTCTCGTGTTTTTGTTTTTATTCTGTAGCGCAGAGAGCGCGAGCAGACTGGGACGTCACGCTCAGCACGTGCCGCCTCCTCTGTTTGAGAGACCGCGTGTGGTGTGTTGTTGCGAGCGCGCGCGAGAGCGAGAGTGTGTGGGAGTCCAGCTGATGGAGGCTTGTTTTGTCAGGAGGAGTCAGTGACGTAGAGGAGCAGGAGGAGGGGGTAGAGCGGGATAACATATAGGCTTTCTCTCTCCCACCCCCACCCCCCGTCACCCTCTCTCTCTCTCTCTCTCTCTCTCCTCTCTCTCTCTCTCTCTCTCTTTCTCTCTCTCTCTCTCTCTCTCTCTCTCTCTCTCTCTCCTCTCTCTCTCTCTCTCTCTCTCTCTCACTCTCTCTCTCTCTCTCTCCTCTCTCTCTCTCTCTCTCTCTCTCTCTTCTCTCTCTCTCTCTCTCTCTCTCTCTCTCTCTCACTCACTCTCTCTCTCTCTCTCCTCTCTCTCTCTCTCTCCTCTCTCTCTCTCTCTCTCTCTCCTCTCTCTCTCTCTCTCTCTCTCTCTCTCTCTCTCTCTCTCCTCTCTCTCTCTCTCTCTCTCTCTCTCTCTCTCTCTCTCCTCACTCTCTCTCTCTTTCTCTCTCTACACTCGAAAATATAGTTTCCGTAACTGGAGTTTAGTGGACCTCCTATTAACCTGGTAGACACCAAAACTGCCCCCAACAGATAAACAGCACTTAAAGCTTTGATCTTTGAGAGAGAGGAGAAAATCAAGCTGCTTCAGATCTGAAATCATCCACAGGCGTTTCTGTCCATCCTTCCACTGTGAGAAGACCACTCAGCGCTGTGGGTCTGAAAGGACGTGTATCTGTTCAAGAAGAACCTCACTGAGAAAAGGAGACGGACACATCAAACAAAGAAGCTGAACAATGGACTGACCACCCCAGAGTCCAGACCTCAACAACACAGAATGGGTTTGGGATTATTTTCTTTGAAAAACAGAAATTGAGTCTATATAAATGTTACTACTATACGATACTGTATATATATATACACACACACACACACCAATCAGACGTAACATCATGACCATCTCTTTGTTTCCCACCAAGGAGGTGGTCATAATGTTGTGCCTGATTGATTGAGGTCAGGACTCTGTGCGGGCCAGTTGAGTTCTTCCACACCAAACTCGCTCATCCATGTCTTTATGGACCTGCTTTGTGCACTGGTGCCCAGTCATGTTGGAACAGGAAGGGGCCGTCCCCAAACTGTTCCCACAAAGTTGGGAGCATGAAATTGTCCAAAGTCTCTTGGTGCTGAAGCATTAAGAGTTCCTTTCACTGGAACTAAGGGGCCGAGCCCAACTCCTGAAAAACAACCCCACACCATGATCCCCCCTCCACCAAACTTTACACTTGGCACAATGCAGCCAGACAAGTCCCGTTCTCAATTTGTCCCTAATTTGTCCATCAGATTTCCAGACGGAGAAGCGTGATTGGTCACTCCAAAGAACACGTATCCACTGCTCTAGAGTCCAGTGGCGTCGCTTTACACCACTGCATTCCACGCTTTGCATTGTGCTTGGTGATGTAAGGCTTGGATGCAGCTGCTCGGCCATGGAAACCCATTCCATGAAGCTCTCTACGTTGTTCTTGAGCTGATCTGAAGGCCACATGAAGTTTGAAGGTCTGTAGTGATTTAATCTGCAGAAAGTTGGTGACCTCTACGCACTATGACCCTCAGCATCCGCTGACCCGCTCTGTCATTTTACATATATACATACATATTATTTTTACATAGTTTTGACAAAGTTTACAAATATCTGCTGTCCTTCTCTTGTAAAAACGTGCCACTGACTTATATTAAAAGTAAGATATGTTTTTTCCTTCTCCTCCTAAAGTTAACATTTTGGAGATACAGGGTTTTGGGATCTTTCAGACAAACAAATAAATATTTATTAATTTTTTAATCTATTAATTTATCTATTAATTATTTTATATTAAGGCCGAGGAATCTGGGCTTGAAATAATAATAAATGGCTTAATTATTTGTCTTTTGGTAAACCGACCTGAACACCACACAAGTGTTAAGGGGTTAAGTCGATAAATGAATCACACTTTGTATGCAGTATCTGCTGAAGCTGAGGAAGGCCTTCACGGCCGCATTTTTGAAATTCCTTCAGCATAATGTGAAGGAGCGGTCAATGCAGGCTGTGGCTTCCAAAGACATGAAGAAAAAGTCAGTTTGATCAGAGCTGTTCAATCAATATGTTATCTTTGAGCCCTGATGGTGTGTTATTGCCTACGATAACATATCCGGACACCTATAATTACCAGAAATACTGCATCAGTCTGCACATCGCAGGAGCTGAAAGCAAACAAATCTGTGGAAGAGTGAGCTATATTCTGTCTTTACCATCCACCACACCATCAAATGATGTCATGATCGCAAATATGAGTAATAGCGAAACGTCTGTGTTGATGGAGTTTGTCACTGTTTTCTTATACTAACATGAGTCCTGCTACCACTCCGGCATTCACTGCATTCATTGTCTAGCTGAAGGACTAGAGCTCTAGGCAGTTATACAGTTAGACATAACTGTGTCGTCAGAACAAATCCTTGTATCTCCAAAATGAGACTTAAAAACATGCTCTACTTTTACTGTAAGTGAGAGGAACCAGACTTTGTCCAAGTAATTTTGGGTCATTTCTTTTGATCTATTCATCACGAAATTTACATACAATGTAAAGGGCAAAGTTATATCAGTAACACTTTATTTGAAGGCTACCTACATAAGGGCTTCATAACACATTCATAAGCACTGAATAATGCGTTTATGAAGCACTACTTGAACATTTATTAAGTGCTTATGTCGGTTCTCGCAACATGTTTTATGAAATAAATGACATTGTACTGACATAATATGAATAAACGTTGAACATATTTACAGCACTAAACATTTAAACCCCATACATAATTGCATCAATCATCTTATCCATGCCATGGAGGGAAGAGGGGGTGGTTTCCAGGCAGATTTCACCTGATATTAATACAATGTCGTCTTAAGAATGCTGACATATAAAGTTATGTATAGTGTTTTAAATGTTTAGTGCTGTAAATATGTTCACGTTTTATTCATATTGTCAGTACAATGTCATTTATTTCATAAAACATCTTATGTCATCAAGTTGCGAGAACCGACATAAGCACTTAATAAATGTTCAACTAGTGCTTCATAAATGCATTATTCAGCTCTTATGAATGTGTCATGAAGCCCTTATGTAGGTAGCCTTCAAATAAAGTGTTACCGTTATATCTAAAACTGAAAATAGGCTACTGTTCCTAAGGCTATATGACACCTACATAAGCTCATCATGACAACTGACATAACCCTACATGAATGTTTTATTAATGCTCTGACACCAGTGACAAGCTTGTTGTTGCAGCTGACATAAGCCTACATGAATGTTTATAAATGCTTATTCCAATAGATGCCATCTGTCATAAAGGCTACTTAAGCTATTCAAAAGTGGCAAATATAAGTTTAATAGCGATAGACGCCTGTTGGAATAAGCATTAATAAGCATTTATGTCTGCTGCCACGACAAGCTTATTGCTGTTGTCAGAGCAAAACCTTCTATCTCCATTTTTGTCGTTTTTCAGTTTTTGCCATGACTTGAAAATACCCATTACTCTTTATATTGTATGTACATTTTATGATGAATGGACAAAACCCAAAGGCCTAAAATGCCTTGGAAAGACGTCTGGTTCCATTGACTTACATTAAAATGAAAGCATGTTTTTTCCTTCTCCTGTAAAGTTACTGTTTTGGACATACGAGGTTTTGTTCCGACTAAAGCGATGTGTAGGTGTCGTGTAGCCTCCTGAACAGAATCTTACAGTAAAGTCTATTGTTTTTCTTTCTCGTCCTCTCTTCCCTCTTTCTTTCTTTCTCTATCTCTTTTGCCCCCTTCTCTCTCTCTCACACACACACTCTCCCTTTCTCTCTTCTTTCTCCCTTACTCTCTCCTTTGCCCCTTTCTCCCTCTTCTTCTTTCTTTCTTTCTTTCTTTGCCCTTCTACCCTATCTCTGTCCCCTCTCTTTCTTTTTTATTTCTCTTCTCTCTCTATCTCTCTCTCTCTCTCTTTCTCTCTCTTTTGCTCTCTCTCTCTCCCCCCTCCCTGCCTCCATCCCCCATCTTTGACAAAGCTATGTGTCCTGTTCCCTTAATCAGCATAATAATAGATCTTAGGGTGGGCAGCAGACGGAGTAGAGACCCTCTGCTGAGTTTAACACATGCTGCACCTGCACACACCACCCCACCGCTCACCACCACTGATCTCACTCTCACACACTTAACTGAACTGTCACACACCTTACAGAGTAGTATTTAATATTAACCCATTCATGTGTAACTGCTAAATGTAGAATTATAAGTAAAAATGCCTTTTCTTCAAACTGGACTAGTAGTGCGTAGTGAAATTGTATATAGTTTAATGATAATGATGTTGTAAACGTGTATAATTGTATTAATTGTATAGAGATAAACTCAATCAGAATATCAAAAAATCAAATATCAAATCAGATCAATGTTTTCTCTAACATTTCTTTCATTTTTATTGCATTTAATTTGAAAACACTGAAGTTTTAAGCAAGTTTTCGCTTCTGAGTGATATTTATATAAGGCACAGTAAATGGCAGCCAATCTGAACAGAGCTTGTTCATATGCCTCAGTCTTAAAGGCACAGTAACAAAATCAGCCTGTTTAAAACTTCTACTCACTGGCCACTTTATTAGAAACATGTACCTTAGGCTTCTACTCACTGGCCACTTTATTAGAAACATCTACCTTAGGCTTCTACTCACTGGCCACTTTATTAGAAACATCTACCTTAGGCTTCTACTCACTGGCCACTTTATTAGAAACATCTACCTTAGGCTTCCATTCACTGGCCACTTTATTAGAAACATCTACCTTAGGCTTCTACTCACTGGCCACTTTATTAGAAACATCTACCTTAGGCTTCTACTCACTGGCCACTTTATTAGAAACATCTACCTTAGGCTTCCATTCACTGGCCACTTTATTAGAAACATCTACCTTAGGCTTCTACTCACTGGCCACTTTATTAGAAACATCTACCTTAGGCTTCTACTCACTGGACACTTTATTAGAAACACCTACCCTGTACTACCACTTACTGACCACTTTATTAGAAATGCATACCTTGTACTTCCATGCACTGGCCACTTTACAAGAAATGGCCACTTTTTACCTCCTTAAACTGGTGCTTTATTAGAAACACCTTCATTGTACTTCCACTTGTTGGCCACTTTATTAGAAACATTTGCCCCTTACATGCATTATATAGACATTCAGTAACAGTGTAGCCCATCTGTTGCCATGCAATGTATCAGCCATCTCTGCTCAGTATTACTGTCTGTGTTAATGTCTTGTTTGAATTGAACTTAAAGCCAATTTTTACTTTATAGAAGTCTTAGCAATTCAGCTCTTCATTTTCTTAAGGCAGATGGAGAGAATGTGAGAGAAGATATTATAAAAAAAGGAATAAGCATAATTTCTGTCATGTTATCTGGTCTTCACAGCATACACTACACGCCTGTGATCTCTGTCTCTCTTTCTCACACACACACACACACACACACACACACACACACACACACACACACACACACACACACACACACACACATTCAAATTCACATGCAGATCTAATAGGTATGCAGAGACACCCAGCTACACTCGCTGCCTTGATTAGTTATGCATATTTTAACCACTAACACGAAACTCAATGTGTAACGCCACCATCCACTTAACGCTAAGTGGAAGCCTCATCAGCGTGCTTTGAATAAAGATTAAGACCAAGCACACTCAAATTAAACCAAATGCCAACGCAAAGCATGTTCAACTAATCAACCAATATGTTTAGGCTATGCTTCAGAATACTGTACGCACTACCTGATCCTGTTTGTATTCAGTCTGGGACGAAGCCTGAGCTCTGACAGAGTGCCGAGCCAAAAGGATTCAAAATAAGAAGCAAATAACAAGAAAATCCATCTACAAACCATATAAGACACACATCTCTGCCAAAGCAGGTTAAAGCAGGTCCTCTCCCACATTCAACCAAATAATTATAAACTGATTTTAAAGCTTCGTTATTCATTTTTAAAGCTGTAAATGCTTTGGCACCTTCATCAGACCTTAAGCTCAGTCAAATGCTGCAAAAGTCTGCAGTAAAACAGATAATGTGGATTTTTTTAATCATAATGTAAAGATAACTTGCTCATATTCATCAGGATCTTTAAGATAAAGATTTTCCAATATGTTAAACTTTTTTTAAGTGTCATATTTAACATTAAACGTAATATTAAACATATTTAAGTGTCTTCTCAGAGAATGTGGTCACTTATTTTTTCTTAGAAAATCAGCAAAACATTTGACTGGATATGTTCACATGGACGAAAGTACTGGGACACCTACACATTACACCACCTGGGGCTTTTATTAAGTTCCATTCTAAATCTATAGGCATTAATATGGAGTTGGTCCCCTCTTTGCAGCTGTAACAGCTTCCACTCTTCTGGGAAGATTTTTGCTGCCCATTTATCCAGAGAACATTTGTGAGGTCAGACACTGGTGTTGGATGAGAGGGCCTGGCTCGCAGTCTTCGTTCTAGTTCATCCCAAAGGTGTTTGATGAGGCTGAGGTCAGGACTCTGTGAGGGCCAGTCAACTTCTTCCTCACCAAACTCACCCAGCTGTGCCTTTATGGACTTTATGGCTCAGTCAGGCTGGAATAGAAAATGGCCTTCCCAAAACTGTTCCCATAAAGTTGTAAACATAAAATTGTCCAAAATGTCTTGGTCTGCTGAAGCATTAAGATTTCCCTTCACTGGAACTAAGGGTTCTAGGTTGACCCCTGAACCCCCCCTTCCCAGCATTATCCCTCCTCCACCAAACTTTACAGTTGTCACAGTGCATTCACCCAATAAGACTCGTCCAACAGACTGCCAGACAGAACAGCATATAAATACACACGCATTTTCTAAACCACTTATGCCTTCGGGTTGCAGAGGCATGCTGGAGCCTATCCCAGTCATTGGCCGGGAGGCAGGACACACTCTGGACAGTATATATATATATATATATATATATATATATATATATATGTATCATGATTTGCTGTCAATGATTTGGTTCTCATGCGGGAAAGGGTGGAGAGCCCTCTCTGGGTCGGGGATGAGCTCTTGCCTCAAGTGGAGGAGTTTAAGTATCTCGGGCTCTTGTTCACGAGTGATGGTACAAGGGAGCGGGAGATTGACAGGCGGATTGGTGCTGGTCAGCAGTGATGCGGGCTCTTTACCCATCTGTTGTGGTAAAGAAAGAGCTGAGCCATAAGACAAAGCTCTCGATTTACCGGTCGATCTATGTTCCCACCCTCACCTATGGTCATGAGCTTTGGGTAATGACCGAAAGAACGAGATCGCGAACACAAGCTGCCGGAATGAGTTTCCTCCGCAGGGCAGCTGGACTCTCCCTTAGCGATAGGGTGAGAAGTTCGGTCATCCGGGAGCGACTCAAAGTAGAGCTGCTGCTTCTCCACGTCGAGAGGAGCCAGTTGAGGTGGTTTGGGCATCTGGTTAGGATGCCTCCTGGACGCCTCCCTTGGGAGGTGTCACAGGCAAGTCCACCGGGGAGGAGACCCCGGGGAAGACCCAGGACACGCTGGCGTGACTATATCACCCAGCTGGCCTGGGAGCGCCTCGGAATCCCTCCCAGGGAGCTAGTGGAAGTGGCTGGGGAAAGGGAGGTCTGGGCCTCATTGCTCAGGGTGCTGCCCCCGCGACCCGAACCCCGGAGAAGCGGAAGATGATGGATGGATGGATGGATGGATGGATGGATGGATGGATGGATGGATGGATGGATGGATGGATGGATGGATGGATGGATGGATTTGCTGTCATTACATTTTGAACCTTAGTCATATTTATTATTATAATGATTATTCTGTGATAGTGAAAATCATCCGCTCCAGACATGATCTAGGCACTCTCAGATGAGCGGATTTGCATTTGTCACGCAGGTGCTACAGCAGGTTACACTGAACCGCTTGCAAAAAGAGACTTTAGTATTTTAAACACTCTCTCAGGAGAGCTGGAGAGACTGTGAGACAAGTTTAATGCTGTGCTCTGAGAGGAAGATGGAAAAAGCGCTCGTTAGGAAGTTGCGCTGTGGATCTAGGAGGCTCAGGCTGTCCTGTTCCAATAACTTCTAACATTTCTCTTTCTGATGCTTTTCCACATTGCTTTAAACGAGCAAGTTTGTTGACCCACAGCCTTTTTCACACAAAAATTAAGCTGCATAATCCTGCCCTGCCTGTCATCCTGTGGCATGGATATGTACCACCTGGAGGAGGTGTTGGCAATGCCGCCCAAAACAGCCTTTCTAACTGAGTGTGACCGCGCAGTGGAGTGTGGATGGTAATTAAGGGTTATTTAAAACACATTCTTTCTTATTTTCATCTCAAATTATAATCAGTTCTAAGTGCAATAGCGCCTAAATATAGCCTGTGAAAGTCTCCTTGACAGTATTAGTTCAGCCAGAAAGCAAATTTATACAGTTAATACCAGCAACAGCTAGTTTGTTTGTGTTAATGTAGCTATAAAGTAATGGAAGCGCAGGCCAGCATTTTGATGGGGGGGGATCTTTTTCCCCCAAAAGTGGACTTCATGTGGCTCTCTACTCCAATGCCCCCTAAATACACGAGCACACTTCAAACCTTTTAATTTAGACATATTTTATTCATTATAAGTTTGTTGTGAGTCTGTTGTTGCTGTCCTTATTTGTTCGTCTGTTGCTCCCCACTGTTAACATAAACTTGATATAAATGTAAGTGTTACTCAAACTTCCTACATCTGTGATGTGACTTCATTGTCTTGTCTCTGTTACTCACCTCAGTTGTCTGTTGCTTTGTTCCATTGTCTCTGTTGCTGCCCTCCATTGTCTATCTCTGATGTTGCTGTCCTTTATTGCCTGTCTCTCTACTGTTGACATAAATAGATAAGAATTACATCATGAGGTACACTATCGGTATGGTCATTAAAACTTAAACATGAACTAATAATGATATAAATTGAAGTGTTCCGTCTTATTCAAATCTTCCTACAACTGTGCTGGGACTTCATTGTCTCTCCCTCCTCTGTATCTCTGTTGCTGTCTGTCTCTGTTGCGTTTCTTCATTGTCTGTTTTTCCTCTCCATCTTTTGTATCCCGCCTTCTTTTTCTTTATTTTTTAATTGGGTCTTGCCTTCACTGTCTGTCTGTTTTTCCTCTCCTTTAGGGTCATTTTACAGGAAATCGGACACTTTGGAACTCAATCGACACAGATTTTCATCAAACTTTGTGTGCCTTTTTAGTGGCAATGTAGAACCCCAGAACTGGGGGGGGGGGTTGGCGGAGGCGGCGGTGGGGGGGGGGGGGGGGGGGGGGGGGGGGGCCTGGAACGGGCCTGGAAGCGTATGACACACCAATTGGTTTCTGACCCTGACAGAATTCAGGCTTTGAGATAGATGGTACTAGAAATTTTAGGTAGGTGACATTCTTTGTCCATTTTTATAGGTACGAGGATGTAAAACCTTGAACGGCAAACATATCTCATCAACTATACTTGGAGCAAAGGGTATTTTCAGCTAAGTGCATGAATCCAAATCAATCATTTCCAATCCAACTAGAGTGCCAAATATGCCACCCGGTCACATTCACATCAGATTAAGTGCTGCATCCCTTGCCAACATGGCATGAAGAGTCCTCCTCTCCGTTCAAATGAGACTCAACCAGCTGCGTTCTCACAATGCCTGATCAGGTAAGGTGCATGGCAGAGCTGAGATCTGAACCTGGGTATGGAGAAGTGAAAAAAAGCTGTAATGCTTTAAACATCGCAAAGGCAAAGTCCCTTTTTACTTTGGCTGGCACACAGTATTTAGTGTGTATACTATATACACCGATCAGGCATAACATCATGACCACCTCCTTGTTTCTATGCTCACTGTCCATCTTATCAGCTCCACTTACTGTATAGCTGCACTCTGTAGTTCTACAGTTACAGACTGTAGTCCATCTCTTTCTCTGATACTCTGTTACCCTGTTCTTCAGTGGTCAGGACCCCCATGGACCCTCACAGAGCAGGTACTATTTGGGTGGTGGATCATTCTCAGCACTGCAGTAACACTGGCGTGGTGGCGTGTTAGTGTATGTTGCGCTGGTATGAGTGGATCAGACACAGCAGTGCTGCTGGAGTTTTTAAACACTGTGTCCACTCACTGTCCACTCTATGAGACACTCCTGCCTTGTCAGTCCTTGTAGATGTAAAGTCAGAGACGACAGCTCATCTGCTGCTACACAGTCTGTGTTGGTCATCCTCTAGTCCTTCATCAGTGGTCACAGGATGCTGTTGGCTGGATATGTTTGGTTGTTGGACTGATTGGTAGCCTAGCCGATGAGTATCACTCAGTTGTAATAGCAGTGGCAGTTCTATGCCAAGGCACTTCACGGAAGGAGTCACTGTAAAACTGCTACATGGTTAAAATATGTTACTCTCTTAATGCCTATTAGAAGCTGGAGATGTCCAGATGTTTAAACTAGAATGGCCAAAAAATGTTCTTGTGAATCGCTGTTAACAGCACTGATGTAATCCTGAAGCAGCTGTTTTTCATCTATGAATAATATTTGAGATGTGAAACATTCCAAATGTTGGTGGGCTGGACAGTGCCACAAACTGACCTCACACCAAATTTGAGCTGGTTTTATCAAACAGAAAAATCCTGTGGCCAATTTCCTTATTGTGCTTTTTAAAGTCTTTAGGCATAAATCATACTCTAAATGTAAGAATTACAGTAAAAATTAAGTACATTAGGTTGAATGGGATTGTTGCATGAATAGGTCAACTCTCAATCTAAAAGTTGTAGTAGCTGACCAGATGTGGACAGTAAATCAGTTGGTTTGGTCCAGGTTGATGCCTACATTCAATAAAATTCAATTTAGCTTTATTGTGATTATACACTGTGATGGACTGGCAGCCTGCCTTCCAGCCCATTACAACTACTGACTGCAATGCATCACTTACTACACACTTTTATCAGCTCCTCTGTACCCCATTCATCATTGGTCAGTTTCTAACCACAGGAACACCTACTGACCAGGGGAAGGGTTTCTATTACAGTGACCAAGGAGTGTAGTCACAAGGGACGTTCAGTAGAGATAATGATCGACCTTTCTTGCAGTTTCACTGTCTGTTCAAAAGATGATGTTATTCCAGAGATATCCTACTTCAGGCTTGGCTGACTGACAAGACAGATGGAAAGGAAAAATGGCATGGAAGTCAGTTATCTTCACACACTAAAGGCAGACAACAGAGCTTACACTCTCTCTATCCTGCTCCTTGGTGGTGTAAGGAGTTAATACAGCCTGTCCCTGTCAGCGCATCCCAGCCTCCTCCTCCATCGCCATAGAAACCACTCTGCTTTCTCGTCAGGAGATGAAACAGAGTTGTGCCCGGCTGTCCAATCATGTCGCTTTTTGTGTAATTCCAGCAGTCAACATGTCGGGAGGCGGCACAGGGGTTGATGTGAATGAGTGGGAGAAAAAAAGACGGCTTCAATAAATCACAGACATAAACAAAACAGCATTAAAATGTCACTCTGAAGATGCAGACTGCGAAGACAAGAGCTTTTGGGCGTGTTTATTTGGCACTTTTGTGTGTTTCTGCCAATAAATGCACAAATTTTTAACACAATGTGAGATTTTTGTAGGCAAGTATGTTATAAAAATAAGTATGTCCCCTAATCCCCTTGGCATATTATATTGGTCACACTGTTTTTGGATGGTCCAAAAAATGGAGACTTAAATCATCAACAAACTTTCTAGTGACCCTCAGTTGACTATCCACATTAAGGTTTAGGGTTAGATTTAATACATTCTTTTGCACTAAACTTGAGTTTAATTTGAATTTAATGGATATTTAGTTGAATGTTACTTATGATATGCTGAACATTTACAAATGATCTACAGTGGACCATGCAAATAAAGTGGTACCATTATATTGAAGTACTTATATGTAATAACAATGTGTAATAGCAATGTCCCATGTGTGTGTGGGTTTGGGTCTGGATTACAGTGTGTATCAAAATGCCATAAACACAAACATACACACACACACATATATATATATATATATATATATATATATATATATATATATATATATATATATATATATATGTATATATATATGTATACCCACCGGCCACTTTATTAGGTACAGTAAAAGTTAGTAAACTGCTAGTAAAAGGTTGGACCCCCTTTTGCCTTCAGAACTGCCTTAATTCTTCGTGGCAGACTTTCAACAAGGTGGTGGAAACGTTCCTCAGAGATTTTGGTTGGTTATTTGAGTTCCTGTTGCCTTTCTATCATCTGGAACCAGTCTGCCCATTCTCCTCTGACCTCTCACATCAACAAGGCATTTTCGTCCACACAACTGACCGCTCACTGGATATCTTCTCTTTTTCTGACCTTTCTCTGTAAACCCTAGAGATGGCTGTGCGTGAAAATCCCAGCAGATCAGCAGTTTCTGAAATACTCAGACCAGCCCGTCTGGCACCAACAACCACGCCACGTTCAAAGTCCCTTAAATCCCCTTTCTTCCCCGTTCTGATGCTCGGTCTGCACTTCAGCAAGGTGTCTTGACCACCTCTACATGCCTAAATGCAGTGAGTTGTGGCCGTGTGATTGGCTGATCAGCTATTTGTCAAGCTATATGACAAGGTAAGAATTTCTTCCTTTGTGAGATCACTCAAGCAGATGCACACGGACAGAATCAAAGGCTATTATGGCCTGTTAAAGGCGCTATAATCTGTATGTGCGCACATCTATGCTGTCCACCTGCTAACTCATCTCTCCTTCATGAAGGATAACTTATTTGTGTATTATGTAAATCAACACTGTGTTAAATCTACTCCAGTGTAAATAGTGTTGTCAGGCCAATTTAATTTCATGCCTCACGTTGGGTCAAGATCTAACAGCCCACCCTCCCCATTTAGGCTGCCCAAAATGCAATTAATTTGCTGAAAATTAGCCTGGATGAAACTAATTACATACATGATTAAATCAATGTGGAGAGACAGACAGAACCAGTTTGTGTCATTGCAACGTCCTTAACACCAAACCCGCTGCACTTCAGTTAAATTCCTCACCAGAGGCAAACGTCCTTCTTCCAAACGGGTGTATGAGGACAACCTATATGGGATCAATAGGCCTTATCCTCATGATTACGAGTGATCTCTATCAAAATGAACAAATTAAATCAGAGCTGAAGGCAGTTAGTTAATGAACTGTTTCATTCCGTCAGTCAGATGGGCCACTGGGTGACTGCAGTAGTCTTGCTGTTTCTGCACCGGATGTCCTACATTACTGTGAAAAGATTGTTCAACTTAAGAACTTTGTATAAATGTAACCTGGCTGTCTCTTTTTTCTTTAACCGAACTTCAAGGTTACAGAACGAAAATCGCCACTTATTATTTTTAACCCACTAGGAGAAGTTTAATAACTCGAGCTTTTATGACAAACAGGTTGCTTACTTTTTAAGGTTAAAACAACATTAATAAAATGTATAATTCCAAGTATAAAACTGCTTGATATACGCTCTCCTATGACCTCCTCATAACAATTTAATTCCGTAATAATACCACGTAATGGTTTTTGCATGTAGCACTGGGTGTATTGATACACTGTTAGTAATAAAGGTACCATGCAGGTACATGATTCGTTCATCAAGGTACAAACAGTGTAAATGTTCCCCGAAAGGTACAGCAGTGGGTTTAAGCTCCAATTGTGTACCTTAAACCTTTTCCCAGTGGAAAAGTAGATATTTGTATCTTTTTATAAACTAATTTTTAAAAACAGAACCATTTAATATAAAGCCTGGAGGCGAGGCAGGGTGTGTGGAGTCAGTACAGCTTATATAATATCGGTTCAGTTATGTTCCCTGACTAAAGGGACTGGGATGGACCCCTGAGGGTACCACCACAGTGACAAGAAGGGTACTGCCCCAGTGACGGTGTCGATGGTGACATAAAGTTAATGACTCAAAACAGTACTAACCATGCCTCACATGACCTGGTACTGTTTCTGGTTCTGTTACTCTCTTGACCACTAGAACGCCATCTCAAACAATATCGTAACGAGACAGTTAGTCAGACGCGTGAACAAAAGAAGCTTTACTGGTTTGTACAAGTTCCAACAGGCAGTGGTCAAATCCAAAAGAAGCCACATACAACAATAAACAAACAAACAAACAAACAATATGTCCAGGCAAGCAAAGGCCAAAAGGGAACAGGCAAAAAGGCAGATTCAAAAAAAAGACAAGGAGGTCAGTCAAAAACACAGGACATCACACGAAGTCCATGACTGAGGTGTCCTTGAGCAAGACACCTAACCCCCAATTGCTCCCCGGGCGCCGTGGATAGGGCTGCCCACCACTCAGGGCAAGTGTTCTCACTGCTCCCTAGTGTGTGTGTTCACTAGTGTGTATGTGGTGCTTCACTTCACAGATGGGTTAAATGCGGAGGTGGAATTTCCCCGTTTGTATACGAAGGCAGGCGAGGCAGATCAACAGTCAGGAGAGGCAGATCTCTCATATGTGGATTGGTATGATGTCAAAGTCACATGGTCAGAATCGTACGTTATACAGCAGCTAGTTCCGGCCACGCAAGCTGATTGGTTGAGAAGCAATCCAACTGTGCTGATACTTCGCCATGACATCACGGGTTTTTCGGGTGTGTGGAGGAGACGCTCAAGCTATTTAAACCTTTTTACTTCTTACTTTGTGCAGATGAAGCAGAATATGGATACTTTTAAGATCACATTTGACCATCAGCCGATTTGGTCCGACTCTGAAGACGAGACTACACTAAATTCCTAAACTGTCATTCGGTCTGGTGGAGCTGAAGAACAAACTGCTGGCTTTGCAGGAGCAAGTGGAGTTCGTTACTCTGACGTAGCAACAAGCTGCTTGTTAAGGAACTATAATTTGGCGGAAGGAACTGAACACTAAAACATATTAAATGCCGTGTTCACGATCCAGTCTATTAATTTCTTACTTTACTTATTTAACTGTTGTATAAAAGCAGTAGAACACTTGAGGAGTGTGTTATCACTATAAAAACACAGGCATGATGTTATTCCATGATAACACACTCCCTCTCATGTTCTATTGCTTAAGTAACAATAACACACCACCGTTAGCAGTACATTCATTATTATATACATATAGTGTAGTAGTTTGTGGTTTGAGGCGCAGCCCTAGACTGGTCAGTTTGGAAGATAACCAACAGGCTAGCAAGTTCATTTATATATATATATATATATATACAGTATATAGGCTTTTCTATTTTTTGAAGCATTCACTGTAACACTTATTTTTCCAGATCATTATTGCCTGCACTTGAAAACATTATGCGCAGCTATGATTATGATAACATCAAACATCAGCCTCATTTAAGCAACTAATATTGATTTGCTTATTCAACTAGTAGTGATGTAGCGCTCAAGTCTAGTATTGGTCTTGAGATGGGTCTCAGGACCATTAATGAGTGGCCTCCGTCTCGGTCTCGACATAACTTGGTTTTGGGGTAAAGTGGAAAGCCAAAGGCGAGACCTGTCTGACGTGCTGAAACTGAAACTGAAACTGAAAACTGAACTTTTTCGGTCATCACTGAATATCAGCAAAACCTTCAAGCAGAACAAGCATTGCTTTCTCTGCATGTTTAAATGAAATATGTTTGCCGCTGAGTGATGCTCTTTCTATGATGGCTTAACAGGGTATCATTTGTTAGTTAATGTTGATTGGATCCTAAATTCGAAAATCCGCCAATGGCAGATAAGAATGTTGTAATAACTGTGTTTTTTAATAATATTTTTAATTATTATTTTAATAATAATGGATGCATTTTTTTTGGTTTATATTCAGTTTGGCATTTTGCTGGAGATTCTGAATAAGTTTTAGAGAAAAAAGACAGAATAGAGAACAACCACATGGTCATTTGCTTCTGGTGATTCTAGCCACAATGCAAATTTGGATTAAGATTATAAGATAATAATTTATAATATTCTTATTTTTTCTTGTTTCTTATATAATTTAATAATTTTTTTCACAATATATGACAAAATAAAATATTATTTATGAATGCACATGTCATGTATCATGTATAAAGAACAATTTTGATTTTCCCTTTTCTTCTTTTTAGTTTTATATTTATATTTAAAAACCTTAATCTAATCTTGGCCTTTTTCTGAGACTCAATAGCTACAAAGTTGTGGTCTTAATTCCGACTTAATGTGTCCAGGTCTCGGTCTTGATCGTCATTCACCTTTAGTGGTCTTGAACTCTTGACCACAGGAGAAGCACCTGGTGAATACAGATGCAGGTCAATATTTAGAAAGTGTTGGAATTTGTTTATTGATCATGTTGATTCATGCATTTTACTGGTAATAAGCAAACTAAATGGTTCTCTGTATGGCATTGTTATCCTGAAAAGGGGTTATCATGAATTAGCATTATTACAGAATATTTTCTGCAGTCAATATTGTTGGGATATTTTCACAATTATATGAAAATCATTTTTAAATTTCATGAAATAATTGCAATATACAATGATGAGTGACTGAAAGATCTTGTCTTTAAAATCAGGGATAAAATCACTGTAATGTATGTAATGTATCCTTGTGCAAACAGGACAGACTCTCGGGCTACGTTTACACAGCGGGTAAAAGTGGCCTAAATCTGATTTTCTCCCCAAATCCGATTTCTTTGTTTGGCTGTTCGCATCTTTTAAATGTGGTCTGCATGCAACATCAGTCTGAACAGATCAGCTCCCAAACCCGCATGCGCAGAAGAACAGAGCTTCACGTGGCTCGTCCAGAGGTGAACAGTCATGAAGACTAGCGAACACTGTCGCTCCCGGTTTCGTCTTCTCCAGCATCACAGGAGCGGTTATGAAGTTCCACTGGTTGACAGCTGGGCTCACCACCCACAGTGTGTTCGAGTTCCCCGTAAGAAGGGCGCATTATTTGGCCACTTCTTTGGTTTGGGCCCTCAGATTGTTAAAGCTGTTCTCTGGCGCTGCAGCCTCAGGTTCCTCCGGCCGTGCTCGGCCTTTTTGTTCGAAACCTCTTCAAAATCGGAGCGGCTGCGATGAGTTTCTTACATTTTTTTGGTACAGAAACATCAGACTAAGTGTTTCTGGTACTCAGCAGCGCAAGGTTATGACAAATGTTGAGTTGGACTGACGTAAAAGTCGCATGAATTTTGATCTGGTTGCCGCAGATCGGATACGGATCGGATTTCAGTGCCACATGTGAAAGCGTCTCAATTCGGAATTGAAAATGTCAGATTCAATGCGGGTTATGCTGTTCACACAGCCACACATCTGTGCCACATATGAGGAAAGAGATTGGATTTGGGCCACTTTTACCTGCTGTGTGAAGCCTTAGAATCTGATTTTTACATTTTTTTTGGCAAAGTGTTTTATTTTGGGTATTGCTGTCTGCTTAACTCTTGTCCACATGCTGATGTACAGTTGTAATTCTGCAATCGCAGAAGCTGTTCTGCAGCTTAACGGCATTTTAAAAATGCTTGCAATAAGCAGTTTAAGCTCCATGCAAAGCATATTCGATAACATCTCTTTGCAGTCAGGGTCTCGCGGCCGTCAGCAGCACGGGCAGAAAGATCTAAACTTTGTTGTCTGTGGTCGTGCATTTGTTTTTTTTTTTGCAGTCATTCAATTACAAGCCATTTATTACCCCGTCTGTATGAAAGTTTCAAAATTCAATTAGGAAAGTGCTGAATCTGACGACTCTATGAATGCGCTGTAATGGATTGCTCATTGTGGAGCGTGGAGTGCTGTTTTTGTGAATTGCAAAGCGAGCATTTTTGCAAACTGGAGAATAAAAACGCTCCATTAAGGATCGCTGAGCTTTAGCTGATCTGTACTACTGTCTTCTCAGATGATGATCAAACGAACACTTTACACTGACTAAGGCTGTTGATGAGTAATCAAGATTATTAAGCACCATTTACTGCAGCCTGAACCCCATTTGTAGTGCAGATACTCAGTTCACTGAGGTTAATCTTTCCTCTTCTGAATGTATTTGTCATGGGACTGTGATCATAACTAAGCCTAATTTTACTGCATAGTGTCATAACATTACATGAATGGTATCATGTGCAGGACTATTTTCTTGATAGTTGATATAACATGTATAACAAGTATCCAGACACTTTTGTTGTTGTTATTAATATACTTCCAGTGCATGCATCCACTTCAAAGTCATTTGTCTTTGTGCTTATAAAGGCAACCAAAAAAGTAAGCATTTCTATGGAGCCCCGCTGGTGAAATCCTGTATTAATAATAATAATGCATGGCCACAACTCAGTAAAGAGTGGGAACGAGATATTAATGCATGGCCATGATTTAGTAAGTCACAGTCTCATTCCCACGTCTTACTATGTGGCCAAGGGCAGTTGTGGGCTGGAGGTTAGGGAACCACTGAGTCACTAAGTCATGACCACGACTTAATCATCTTATTCCCACACCTTACTAAGTCATGACCATGTATTAGGATCTCATTCCCATGTGTTAATTAGGCGTGTCCAAGCATTACTTTTATTTATACAGGATGTCAGAAGCGAGGCACCGTATTGTGATCATTGTCCATCTTATCAGCTCCACTTACTGTATAGCTGCACTCTGTAGTTCTACAGTTACAGACTGTAGTCCATCTGTTTCTCTGATACTCTGTTACCCTGTTCTTCAGTGGTCAAGACCCCCATGGACCCTCACAGAGCAGGTACTAATTGGGTGGTGGATCATTCTCAGCACTGCAGTAACACTGACGTGGTGGTGGTGTGTTAGTGTGTGTTGCGCTGGTCTGAGTGGATCAGACAAAGCAGTGCTGCTGGAGTTTTTAAACGCCTCAGTCTCACTGCTGGACTGAGAATAGTCCACCAACCAAACATAGCCAGCCAACAGCGTCCTGTGACCACTGATGAAGGACTAGAGGACGACCAACACAGCAACAGATGAGCTGTCGTCTCTGACTTTACATCGACAAGGTGGACCGACAAGGTAGGAGTGTCTAATAGAGTGGACAGACAATTCAACAAGACATTGGGCCTCATACACCAGTCGTTCTTAAGAAGGAATTTCTTCTTAAAACCCACTTATGCAGTTTTTACAAAGACTCATCAGTGTTTTCTTATTTAGCATTTGAATCTGACGTAGACGTTTTCTTAGGACTTTTCTCAAGAACAAATTTAAGTAAAAAACTTAGGAAGATACTGTTGAATGAGGCCCATTGACCCTAAACATGCAGTCAAAATTAGTCAAGACTGTTTTTTTGTTTGTTTGTTTTTTTGCCATGCCCTAGCCAATCACCTGACGTTAATCCCTTTAAAAATGCACAGAGGATTTTAAAATTGCCATCGTTGGGATCCTTGTAAGCTTTAGCAACAGAAGATTAAACCACAGTGCTGTAAAAAGTTAGTATCTTCTAGCTACAGATGTCTCAAAGCTGTAATTGTAACAATGGCTTTGTAACAAAGTGCTTATGTTATTAATCTGTGGTCTGAACCCATTTTCAAACCTGTATTGTGTGTAAGTGTGCAGAGTTGCTTGCAGTTTGTGTTGTTTCACTCTGATTGTCAGGCCTTTTTTTACCAGAATCTGGTAAACATTTATATTGTATTTAAGGTAAAAGAACATGAAACCACAAGATTATTATTTAATATTAACATTATAAGAACATGTTTAATATTAATTGTCAAATACTGAGCTGGGAGTTCCATGCAGTCGTCCATCCAGATAGGCCAGATGAAATGGCTTCCTTATTTATCGAAGGGGATGGGGGCTACACTAATTGGGCTTGTGTGAAAAAGAAGTGAAAACAGTGATACGATTATTTTTCCATTTCTGTTTTCTTGGATACGTGGAGAATGGAATTCAAACTGTAGTTTGTAATATGTTTGTTATTGTTTACTGTTTTCTCTTACACTGGAGCTTTAGCCTATGCAAGGGGGATGGTGGGAAGCTCTGGGAGAGAAAGGACGAAGAGATTAAGCTGCAGGAGTCCCTCTGTGGACTGAGCTGTTTAAACTTAAAATAGGCCAATAATTTTTTTTTAGCAACGGTTTAATAGAACAGGTTTGTTCAAAAATGCTGAATTTATATGATTATCTTGTTCCAGAATGCAGAATTGAGAACACTGCCTGGCTCTAGAATGTAGAATTGAGGACATTGCCATGTTCCAGAATGCAGAATTGAGAACACTGCCTGGCTCTAGAATGTAGGTTTGAGGACATTGCCGTGTTCCAGAATGCAGAATTGAGAACACTGCCTGGCTCTAGAATGTAGAATTGAGGACATTGCCATGTTCCAGAATGCAGAATTGAGAACACTGGCTGGCTCTAGAATGTAGAATTGAGGACATTGCCATGTTCCAGAATGCAGAATTGAGAACACTGCCTGGCTCTAGAATGTAGGTTTGAGGACATTGCCGTGTTCCAGAATGCAGAATTGAGAACACTGCCTGGCTCTAGAATGTAGGTTTGAGGACATTGCCGTGTTCCAGAATGCAGAATTGAGAACACTGCCTGGCTCTAGAATATAGAATTGTGTTTTTTTTTTCATGACATGACTCAGTAATATACAATCCAGCTGTGAGGCGGTCATGGGTGTGCGTATATCATGGATTTTACCACAGCCTCGAACCTGGCTCAGCCAATCAGATTTTAGGACTGGAACCTTTTTGCAATACTGATTAGGGAACACGATCTTGTTCTAGAATGCTGAACTGAGAACACTGTCAGGGATGCTGACCATAAAGCCGAATTGGGAACATTGTCTTGTCCTAAAGCTGGCGTGCAGTGTCCTCCCTTGATGATGTAACAGAACAGTTCCTCAGACCGTCACAAACACAGTCACACTCAAAGAGAGCAGTCCGACAGGGCAAGGGTACGAGGGACGCTGCTATCCCCTCCGATTAGCCGCCTGTCAGTCTGCGGCGTGCCTGGGGCTTTCCAGCAGAGACTCGCAAGAATGGAGCTGATGATCCATGGCTGGAGGACAGAACATAATGTTCATCAATAATGATGGTACCCTCTCTAAGTTACGCTAATGGCTGCAGTTCACATCATCAGAAGAGACAGCGCCTCCTCGGTGGAAGGGTGAGGCTCTATTTTAGGTTGAATTTTTGCTGCTGCAGTCACACCCTTGACCAAGACAGCAGGGCAAGGCCTCTCTTTCTCACTGTTTTAAGCAACAATTTACATGAAATATTCACTGTAAAGAAAGAAAGTATGAGTTCTCCTCAAGTTAAACATGTATTATTTATATTCTTCTTCATTTCATGTCAAGATAGAGCTTTTAAAATGGGTTTCTTGAGTGGGTTCTTGAGGACAGCTGTATTTTTTTTTCTGCAGCTGTTGCTGCAATCCTTTGATTTGCGATGCCATTGTCATAGTTGCTGTTATCACTCTTTATATTAATTGAACGTCTGAAATGTTCATTGCAGCAGCTGCTGCTTCTACCGATCTGCTTTTTCCATATCCAATCCGGATTTCAGTATTCAGAGGCTCTCAGATGTGGTATTAGAGCTAGGCCTCCGGTTCAGGCAATAAATGCCAAAGATCTGTCACAAATTGAGAGAAAAACTTCTGTCACACTTTTTATTAAGTGTCATTTACATTTATGGCATTTGGCAGACACTCTTATCCAATACAATTGGATCATTTTACACAGGTGGGGGAATGTGGTGTTAGGAGTCTTGCCCAAGGACTCTTATTGGAATAGTGTTTACCCAGACGGGGACTGAACCTCATTCTGCAGCATAGAAGGCAGAGGTGTTACCCACTACACCAACCAAGTGTCTCAGCCCTGTAATTACATTAAGCAAAACTGAGTTTAATACACATGTATAATTACATAAGCTGTACTTTTGTAATGTAGCTATAACATCAACTAAACCATCAGTAGTTAGAGTGTTGGTGCATATGGTATTCATGTGTTATTCAAGACTGTATAATGTAAATTGGGACCAAAACCTCTTCTGAAATTACGTTCATTTCTGCTAGCACCTTTATGGGATTTCTAATAGTATGTTAGCACTAATTAACTTTTTTGGCTGTTCTAGATTAAACACAAATATCTAAAGATGATAAACATGCTATGATGTCTGGTTTGGAGACTGTGGCTCTGTCTAAAAGACAGGAGGCTGAGCTGGAGGTGGCGGAGATGAAGATGCTGAGATTTTGGTTGGGAGTGACCAGGCTGGACAAGATTAGAAATGAGCAGATCAGAGGGACGGTGAAGGTGGAGCAGTTTGGAGATAAAGCCAGAGAGGCCAGGTTGAGATGGTTTGGACATGTGTTGAGGAGGAATAGTGGATATATTGGTCAAAGAATGTTGGAGATGGAGCTGCCGGGCAGAAGGAGAAGAGGTAGACCTCAGAGAAGGTTTATGGATGTAGTGAAGGTGGACATGGAGATGGTTGGTGTGAAAGTAGAGGAGGCAATGGATAGGGCAAGATGGAGGCAGATGATCCGCTGTGGCGACCCCTAAAGGGAGCAGCCGAAAGAAGAAGATCTAAAGATGATAAACAAAATTCCACAAATTTCATTTGAAGCTTGCAACTGATTTCTAAGTTGTTTTTCCTTTTTTTTTTCCTACTCATTGATTTAACTGATATATATTTTGCTTCTGGAATCACTGTTTTGCTTCTGGAATATTTCTTTTGCTTCTGACTTCTGCCACTTTTTAACAGGGATGGGTCTTGGAAGAGGGCATTCACTGGCACTTTCTATTGGTCAACAGATTTGTCAGCAAATAAAGCAATTAGACAAAAAATAAAACAAAAACTGGCAAAATAAGTAACACATTCATGTGAAAGTAAGCAGTAAGTTAAGTTTGATTTAAATATTATTTGATGATACTTAATGTTTTGCTTGCAGATTTTATCATTTTAAATAAAATGAAAAAATAACATTTTAAATCAATTTTAAACTTATGGCACAAAATTAACTCCCTATACATGCCCCAAATCGGACACATCGATCCCATCATGCACCAAGTGGGCACTATGGGTGGAACCGATGCTTTCTATGGAAAAAGAATGGGATACATTGCTGTGCGTTGCCACACTGGAGCAATGAAAATGCAGCATTACACTTCCAATCTTTGTGTACAATTTATCATAGATTTGGAAAGTGCAGGTTTCTTCCAAGCAGAGCAGACATTGAATATCTATATGATCTGCTTCCTTCTTTCATCCTATTGCTCTGCAAAAATAATCTGTGCTGTGGTGCACTGCAACCTCCATAAGTGATGTGTGCATTGCAGCATCTAGGCAGCAGCTTTACAGCCCCAGGTGGTGTTTATTTTCAACATGTGACAAACTTTTCTGACCACTCTGCATCTAAACAGTCGCAGTGGAGTCACATATGTCGACCGATAGTGCACTATTGCAGAAAAAGTGATCTCGGGCAGCTTTAAATATAGCAATCCAACAAGAAGCACATTGACTGTGGTGCTAAATTAACTCTTTCGGAATTGAATTTCTCTCCCACAGAGCTGAACTGGATTAGCTTTCACTCTGTAGGAGTTAATCCAATAGCGGAGACAGTGGTCTTGTCTGCCGTGTGATAGTTCACTTGCACACCATCCCAAGCTGAGCGTACTGGACAGCTGAATGCTCTCGTATATGTGCATGTGTGCAAGGGCGAATGAGAGAGAGCTGGAGAGAGCAGCAGGGCTGATAATTGACCTCAGACGGTCTATTTATTTCAGCCAAATTGATTCTGCCGATCAGCACCTTCTCTCCTTTTCCTGCCTCAGTGTGGCCTCCCCATGTAATTGGTGCATATATGGTCAACTCCTGGAAAACAGTGTCAATTTGTTCTTACTGACCGTCTTTCTCCCTCCATCATCAGTGAAAAACAACTTTGCACCAAAACAAGTCCCCGACATGGACAGAAGACAAGAAAACTTTCCACAAAAATGGGTGTAGTTCAAAAGACCTCCTCACAATGTCCGGAGTTGTTTGTGCGCTGAAGTTCTGATAACTAATTCAGCTTTCTTGGAGCTGATCCACACAGCTGCTGAAGGGCCCTTGAGTTTGACCCACTGGCCGCAGCGTTGCATTATGAATTCTGTTTTCTGGGTTTATTTATTTATTTATTTATTTTTTTGGCAAGTGTCAGTGGCCTGCGTCCTTGACCCTTCAACGTGTGCTATAAAGACAGTGCATATCAATTTGCACACACTTGGGAGTAGCACGTTTCTTCAAGGAGCTACTGTCAAAAGCAAAAGCTACTACAATAACATGCACTATCATCTACAAATACATCCTTCATGCATTGAATATTCAGTCAATAGAGACTTTAAATATAAGTTATGCTTTTTTTTTTCAGCCAAAAAAATCAATGCAAAACTCTACAACAAATAAATAAATAAATAAATGAGTCAGCCAACAATCCAGCAGCAGGGGTGCCAAGCAAAAATCATTTAACTAACAGTAAAAGTATGATGGTAAAAACCTTGCAGTTATGTAATTTATTACAAATACTGCCTTGACTGTAACTCAAAGGTTTCACTAGGTCAAGTAGTTCAATACTGAAGTATATGCAAATGTCTGAAATAATTTGCTCCCCTAAAATTGACATAATTCATTTATTTCTGTAAATTAACAACAGCGGTTTTAAAATTAAAGTATGGGTATGGTTTATTTACAAGCGGTTAACTTAATTTCATCAAAAAAACAGTTGACCATCGAATTTTACAGTACTTTAACAGTGAATTTTTTAATCGTATATATTAAACAGAGAATTACACAGATGCCTCGACAACTATATACATATTCATTATTTAGTGCGCGCACTCCTTTCCTGTATTACAGTTTCCATTCTTTACACTTTCCCTTTCTCAAAGTGATATGAAGGGAATTTCCACACCTCCAAAGTTCAATGGCAAACCAAACACATTCAGTGAGGTCTGGACTCTGGGGTGGTCAGTCCATTGTTCTGAAAACACCAGCAGTGTTTTATTTGCATTTTTCGTTGTCTATTATTTTCTCAGTGAGGGATTTTTAACAGCTACACATCATTTCAGACCCATAGTGTTGAACTGACCTCTCACAGTGGAAGGATGGACAGAAACACCTGTGGATTTATCTTTTTTTTATTATTTTTTAAATCCCATTTCGAAAACACTTAGTATTATTTTTCTTTAATTTCCTCTAAAATGTATCTTCCTTATGTTGATTATCTTATATTGTTTCAAAAGTGAATAATTTGTACTTAATGTTTTTTTTTCTTTTTTTTTTTGGGACTGAAAATGAAACAACTAAAGGGTGATCTCTGACTTTTCCACAGGACTGTGTGGTACCATACTCCGCATACATGAGCAAGCCGTCTCTTCCCAAAAAGCTAAATCGTTACTATTTTAGTAGGATTTGTTGGCTGAGAGGCTGTAAGCACACATGCATCCACACCTAATCAAGAACACTCGCACTCACAAATGACGATGTCTGGCCTGAAGTCACAGGGTTAGCTGTTGTTGAGAAGTGGCCGTGGTGGAGTTGATGTTACTGAGAGAGGAAATCAATGCAGGGCTTGGAAATCAAGCTGGTCTCAATAAAACCTTTAACACACATGGACTTGGCCACACTCACGAACACAGTCACTTCAGAAAGCAATAAAACAGATCCCATCCAGAAAGGAAGGCACTACTTAGCGTTTCACCCTTTTATCACTGCAACAAAGTAGATACAGAGCTCTTATATAATCCATGTTTATACCAACCGCGTCATGCATGACGTGCACTCGCCATTCACTTTATCAGCCTATCTACCTTGGATTTCCACTCACTGGCCACTTTATTAGAAACACCTCCCTTGAACTTCCACTAGCTGGCCACTTTATTAGAAACACCTCCCTTGAACTTCCACTAGCTGGCCACTTTATTCGAAACACCTCCCTTGAACTTCCACTAGCTGGCCACTTTATTAGAAACAACTACCTTGAACTTCCACTAGCTGGCCACTTTATTAGAAACACCAACCTTGTACTTCTACTCTTTGGCCACTTTATTAGAAACACCTCCCTTGAACTTCCACTAGCTGGTCACTTTATTAGAAACACCTACCTTGAACTTCCACTAGCTGGCCACTTTATTAGAAACATCTACTTTGTAATTCCTCTCACTGGCCACTTTATTAGAAACACCTACCTTGAACTTCCACTAGCTGGCCACTTTATTAGAAACACCCACCTTGTACTTCTACTCTTTGGCCACTTTATTAGAAACACCCACCTTGTACTTCTACTAGCTGGCCACTTTATTAGAAACACCTCCCTTGAACTTCCACTAGCTGGTCACTTTATTAGAAACACCTCCCTTGAACTTCCACTAGCTGGCCACTTTATTAGAAACACCTCCCTTGAACTTCCACTAGCTGGCCACTTTATTAGAAACACCCACCTTGAACTTCCACTAGCTGGCCACTTTATTAGAAACACCAACCTTGTACTTCTACTAGCTGGCCACTTTATTAGAAACACCTCCCTTGAACTTCCACTAGCTGGTCACTTTATTAGAAACACCTACCTTGAACTTCCACTAGCTGGCCACTTTATTAGAAACATCTACTTTGTAATTCCTCTCACTGGCCACTTTATTGGAAACACCTGCCTTGTAATTCCACTCTCTGGCCACTTTATTAGAAACATCTACTTTGTAATTCCTCTCACTGGCCACTTTATTAGAAACAACTACCTTGAACTTCCACTAGCTGGCCACTTTATTAGAAACACCAACCTTGTACTTCTACTCTTTGGCCACTTTATTAGAAACACCTCCCTTGAACTTCCACTAGCTGGTCACTTTATTAGAAACACCTACCTTGAACTTCCACTAGCTGGCCACTTTATTAGAAACATCTACTTTGTAATTCCTCTCACTGGCCACTTTATTAGAAACACCTACCTTGAACTTCCACTAGCTGGCCACTTTATTAGAAACACCCACCTTGTACTTCTACTCTTTGGCCACTTTATTAGAAACACCCACCTTGTACTTCTACTAGCTGGCCACTTTATTAGAAACACCTCCCTTGAACTTCCACTAGCTGGTCACTTTATTAGAAACACCTCCCTTGAACTTCCACTAGCTGGCCACTTTATTAGAAACACCTCCCTTGAACTTCCACTAGCTGGCCACTTTATTAGAAACACCTACCTTGAACTTCCACTAGCTGGCCACTTTATTAGAAACACCAACCTTGTACTTCTACTAGCTGGCCACTTTATTAGAAACACCTCCCTTGAACTTCCACTAGCTGGTCACTTTATTAGAAACACCTACCTTGAACTTCCACTAGCTGGCCACTTTATTAGAAACATCTACTTTGTAATTCCTCTCACTGGCCACTTTATTGGAAACACCTGCCTTGTAATTCCACTCTCTGGCCACTTTATTAGAAACATCTACTTTGTAATTCCTCTCACTGGCCACTTTATTAGAAACAACTACCTTGAACTTCCACTCGCTGGCCACTTTATTGAAAACACTAATCAATCCCCTGCCTGGGCAAGAACCCTACAATATACCAATAAGAGTCCTTGGACAAGACTCCTAACACTACCTTCACCTACTTGTGTAAAATCCAGTTGCTGTGGAGAAGAGCGTCTGCCACATTAGATAAATGTACATGTTTATGTATACTACAAATTCATGACTGAGAACAGTCAACACACACTTTACTGTGAATCACTGAGGAAACGTAGGTGGACATACTGGTCGGGCCTAAAACATAGGCTGCTTATTTGATGTATGAAAACAGTTGCATTTTAAAGCATAAGAATAAAATATATGTGTGAAATGCACATATTGACAGTGTAGTGTCTCTTACACTATTACCTTTGGTCTTAAATTGGTGCCAAATGGGTGTTTTTGGGATGATACCATGGAAGTCCAAACTAGGATCTGTAAACAACCTGTCATTCAATGAGATGTGCAAGTATGCAGGGCTTAATTGACCAAATGTTAATTGATAGTGTGTATGTATGTGTGTGTGTGTGTGTGTGTGTGTGTGTGTGTGTGTGTGTGTGTAGTAGTATAATTAGCAATGAGAATAATTACTTTATAATTATGAAGTGGCCATAAATTAATTGCATGAAATGAGAAGATTAATTAACAGATAATTAATGGGATTATTACTGTGTGTAATTACTGGCAGTTAGTTCACAGCTAATGAGTAATAAAGTTGTGAACTTAAGACAAACTTAGCTACCAGTTAACAGCCTAGTCAATGGTTAATCACTAAGCAGTTAATTAATATATAAGTAATGAGTATTAAATTACATATTAGCGTATCGCTGCTGTCGAAAGTTTTTGACATCATTTTTCAGCTGTTGACATAATTTCCAAGGACCTGTTGCCCTTTACATTGTGTGTAAATTTCATGATGAATACACCAAAAGAAATGGCCCAAAATGAAAAGACGTCTGGTTCCATTGACTTACATTAAACGTACAGTGTGTTTTTCTTTCTCCCGTAAAGTTCCCATTTTGGAGATATGAGGTCTTGTTCTGAGAACAGCGATATATGTATCAGTTAATATGTGACCCTTAATGTAAGGTGTTACCATGAGATGCACCAGACTCTCTTACACTAGCCAAAAGTCTGGCTTATGTGATTACAGTTAATACGATTCCAGTTTTCAATATATAACATTTTTCTTTTAATTAGAATTTAATTAGGAGTAGCTGAATCAGCGCTACAGATCCCCAGGAATAGCTAACAGGGGGAAAGAGAAATGTGTTGTAGTCAGGATGTTGTTATCTGAAAGCTTTTGTTGATGATGTAGTAAATGCTGGCCTGCAGACTTTGGTGGGTGGTGGCCCCCAACTGAAAGAAGAGCTGCACAGTTTTATTCCTTTTCTAAGCTCAGTTGTTAGAAAAATATCAAGCGCAGCATGTTGCACATGATAACATGTTGCCTTTTAAGAATAAAAACATCTTCCTCTCTCGTCTCTAAACAGCCCCAGGCACATATGGGCCTCATAGCGGGTTTGTGTGAGAAACAGGACATGGGGACTTTGGAGAAGGCTTTTCTGAATATCTCTGCACTGCCAGACATTCTTTCATCCTCTAACTGCAGATTTTTACCATCATCTGTCGTACATAATGGTTTGACATTGTACAGACAACATAAAGCCTGAAAGAGAGCGAGAGAGCAAGAGAGAGAGAGAGAGAGAGAGAGAGAGAGAGAGAGAGAGAGAGTAGAAACAAGAGGTTTTTCCAGGTAAATGATACAGAAATGCTTCTCTGTGCTTTTGCTCTGAAAGGCATGTAGAGCAGCACTCTTCAGCACAATCACATCTGCACATCAAATAACACTTTCAAGTGGTCTTGAACCACATAGATGGTTTTCGACATCAGATGAAATCAGATATAACAAAATTTTCAGCGGAACAAGCTGAGATTAATGGTGGATAATCAAATTACACAGCACAAACTGCTAAAATGCAAACAATTTATTGCTGGCATGAAAGAGGTGGGAGGGAAAAGCAAGGTGAGCCAATGAAAATGCTTAGTTTTTTGGGCAAATCACACTTACTCACCCGCTTGGTGGTTAGCTACAACCCTGGGGATGGGGAGGAGGGTATCAAAGCTCACAGAACTCCTGCAGATGATAAACACTAATAAACACAGACAGGCAAGTAAACACTTTCTGCTTTTAACAGCAACCTATTCTGCTAAAAAGTGACATAAACTGGTTTCACAGGCTTGCAGCACTTCAGCCCGTATAGACCATAATGGAACTGCCAAACATCATGTAAGTGAATATGTAATTGTTTCCCAGAAGCAGATGAACCATCATCGTCTTCTAGAGATGGAGGGAATCCTCCAGCATTGTGTAAATGGTTTCGTCTGTGACTGAGCACTCTGGGATGTTGGTGAAAAACAGGCTAACCCTGCGACTCTGCCTGCTGCAGTAGTCCTACCAATTTGTGTTACGCTCTGCTCTGTATGTTGTTGCTGTTTTGTCTGTGGTGGCATGGTGGTGCGGTGGGTAGCGCAGTAAGAAGGGGTTCAATTCCCCGGCCGGGTGACCAGGATCCTCTCTGTGTGGAGTTTGCATGTTCTCCCCATGTCTGCATGGGTTTCCTCCCACAGTCCAAAGACATGCAGTCAGGCCAATTGGACATGCTAAATTGCCCCTAGGTGTGAATGTGTGTGTCTGTCTGTCTGTCTCTCTGCCCTGCGATGGACTGGCAACCTGTCCAGGGTGTATCCTGCCTTCCGCCCAATGACAGCTGGGATAGGCTCCAGCTTCTCTCGTGACCCAGAAGGAGAAGCGGGTTAGAAAATGTGTATATGTGTGTATTGTCTGTGCCTCTGTTCTGTCTTCCCAGTTGCAGCCTCATTCCATGATCCAGTCCATGTTTTTAACTCAAAACCTTCCACACTTCAGCCCGTGCTCCAGTTTAGGTCTGGATATGATGTCAAAAGGCAGGAAGAATAGAAAAGGCCTCCTCAGCTCCACCAACAGCTGCTCATGTGTGCTTGTTTGTTTGCCTGTTTGATTCATCTTTGACTGTTTGGCCTTTGACTGCTTTGTTTGGCCTCGATTTAGACTAGCCCATTGAAACCTGTTAGCTGGTTGCATACGCTGTATATAGATTCACTATATGTAGATACAAATAGCTTCACCAGGTGTAGGTTAGGCTGCCATTTTGTTTGGGTTTGGGGTTTTGTCTGTGTTTTGTGTCATTAATTAATTAATTAATTAATTAATGAATTAGGGAATTAGATAAGCTGATTGTCCTATGCTTGTTATTTTGTTTTGGTTGAGGCTATTTAGTATCTATCTTGGAGTTAGTGTGGGCTCAAACTAGAATTAGAATTAGGCAAGTGTGCTCACTGCCCCCTAGTGTGTGTGTGTTCACTAGTGTGTATGTGGTGTTTCACTTCACGGATGGGTTAAATGCAGAGGTGAAATTTCCCCGTTGTGGGAATAACAAGGGTCTCTAAAAAAAAAAAAAAAAGAAATTAGACCTCTGCATTTAACCCATCCGTGCATGCACACTAGTGAACACACACACTAGGGGGCAGTAAGCACACTTGCCCGGAGCGGTGGGCAGCCCTATCCATGGTGCCCGGGGTGCGATTGGGGTTAGGTGTCTTGCTCAAGGGCACTTCAGTCAGGGACTGTCAGCCAATGGGATCAAACTGGCAACCTTACAGTCACAGGGCTGATTCCCTAACCTCCAGCCCATGACTGCCCCCTAGTGATTGCACTGTACAGTTGTATAACACACTTTCAGGGACAGCGGAGTAACTACGTAGTGCACTACTTACAATTTTTTGTAACTAACAGCTGTAACCGGTACAGTTTTCTGAAATGTAGGGAGTAGCTGTAGCACCTACACATTTTTGTGCAGCTTTAATGAAAATTTTCACTACACAATTTTGCTATAGGCTACAGAACGCAGTCGTTATCTGGGCTGGTTGCGAATGTGCAGTCCTGACTGAGCTGCGGAGCGTTCCAGCAAACAGTCAGGTGCTGATCACACCTTGCTAGTGGGCTTAGCTCAGGGGTCGGCAGTAGAAATGTTAAGAGGAGCCGTTTGGTCCTTTCAACAAGACTGAAACCACCTTGGGAGCCACAACATTTTATGGCTGTAAGTATGTGCTGATGTCCTAGTACAGTCTAACGATATAATATAAACGAAAAGGCAGACTCACTTTGCTCTGCTTAACTGTCAGGACAGCCACTTTCCTCAGCCAGGAAACTTTCCCACAAAAGTAGCACAGTTTCTTGTCAAATGTCTCTCAACATTTGACTTGTTGTGAGGCTGAAGTCACTTCTCATTCACTAGCTTCATGTTTGAATTGTTCCATTCCACCTTAAATGGTGCCCGAGGCTCCAGATTGTACTGCTGTGCCATTTGAGCAGCTGGTGAACTGGAAGCTGATTTCAGCCTTGCAACTTAGTGTTTGACAGTTTCCTGTTGCAGATTAAATGTTTCAGGGAATCAGCTGGAGTGATTATAAACTCAGATAAGTCCATTCATCTCCAAATTATGTTCATCTTGAATCTTTCTCAAGATGTCATTTCATTAACTCTGAGCTAGGCAAGTCTGTCTGCGTTGCTGTGTGACCAGCAGTCTAGACGTCAGTCTTCATCATTGAAGGTTGGTGAATTAGCAGTTCTACATTAACTCCAGTGTTTAAGACCATTTATTGTGAAGACTATGGTAGAACTGTGTGTTATTCGATTTTATAGCAAAGGATGATTGTTATTTTACCTAAAAATCTAGTGCTGCTGTGGAGCTGGAACAGGGCAGTAAAAGAGCCACAAGTTGCTGACGCCTGCCTTAGCTAAAGCAAGAAAAAAGCATTTTCCTAATAGACTATTACTAACAGTACTGCGCAGAGCCAACGTCACTAATATGAATTTTAAAGTGTTGCTGGCGTTTAAAGGACTCTGAATGTCATGTCTGTAAATATCTTGCTGAAATGTTTAAATTGGAGCTGTTTTATTTCAACAGTTGACCCTGCTTTGCACAAAAGTGTTTGGTTTGTATTCGATTATTTTTGTTACGGAAACCCCGGAATGTTTGACTAAGTAAACGCAAAGTCAAAGTTTTTTTTGGACACCTTTGTTGTGTAAGTTCGACTGTTGGATACACTTAAACTGACTTTTTGGTGATCTTTTTGTATATTTGCAGTTTTTCAAACATACACTATATTTCCAAAAGTTTTCACTCACCCATCCAAATCATTGAATTCAGGTGTCCCAATCACTGCCAAGGCCACAGGTGTATAAAGCCGAGCCCCTAGGCCTGCAGACTGCTTCTACAGACATTAGTGAAAGAATGGGTCGCTCTCAGGAGCTCAGAGAATTCCAGCGTGGTACCGTGATCGGACGCCACCTGTGCAACAAGTCCATGAAATTTCCTCACTACTAAATATTCCACAGTCAACTGTCAGTGGGATTATAGCAAAGTGGAAGTGATTGGGAATGACAGCAACTCAGCCATGAAGTGGTCAGCCACGTAAAATGACAGAGCGGGGTCAGCGGATGTTGAGGCGCATAGTGTGCAGAGGTCACCAACTTTCTGAACAGCATAGAGAGCTTCATGGAATGGGTTTCCATGGCCAAGCAGCTGCATCCAAGCCTTACATCACCAAGCGCAATGCAAAGCGTGGAATGCAGTGGTGTAAAGCGTCGCCACTGGACTCTAGAGCAGTGGAGACGTGTTCTCTGGAGTGACCAATCACGCTTCTCCGTCTGGCAATCTGATTGGTGAGTCTGGGTTTGGCGGTTGCCAGGAGACTGTACTTGTCTGACTGCATTGTGCCAAGTGTAAAGTTTGGTGGAGGGGGGATCATGGTGTGGGGTTGTTTTTCAGGAACTGGGCTCGGCCCCTTAGTTCCAGTGAAAGGAACTCTTAAAGCTTCAGCACCAAGAGATTTTGGACAATTTCATGCTCCCAACTTTGTGGGAACAGTTTGGGGACGGCCCCTTCCTGTTCCAGCATGACTGAGCACCAGTGCACAAAGCAGGTCCATAAAGACACGGATGAGTGACTTTGGTATGGAAGATCTTGACTGGCCAACCCGATAGAACACCTTTGGGATGAATTAGAGCGGAGACTGTGAGCCAGGCCTTCTCGTCCAACATCAGTGTCTGACCTCACAAATGCGCTTCTGGAAGAACGGTCAAATATTCCCATAAACACACTCCTAACCCTTGTGGAAAGCCTTCCCAGAAGAGTCGAAGCTGTTATAGCTGCAAAGGGTGTGCCAACATCATATTAAATCCTATGGATTAAGAATGGGATGTCAATCAAGTTCATATGCGTGTGAAGGCAGATGAGCGAATACTTTGGCACATGACTGAATGCAGTGTATTCTTCACAGTTGGGCTTATTTGGTTTGTCAGGTGGAGATTCACAAATATTCTGACAATCACACTTTGAAAGTAATTAAAAAGTAACACATTACTTTTCAAAAAGTCTAGAAAAGTAGCTACAAAGTAGCTAGCTACAATTTTTTCAGGACCTATGCACTTTGAAGTTGCAGTTAAGAAACATTTGCCATTTGTGGCTCATTGTTACACTCACAAAGCACACATTTCACCCCAGACCATTCCTTAACGGCCTGACCCTACACCAGGTCATAACATCTGACAAGCATTTAACCCAGTATGTTAAAATGGAAATGCCACATGTGAAATATAAGTGACTTTACACTATAAGACATGAAGCAGAAATGGGTTTTGTAAGCGTGTGTATGAAATATGCCCAAAGTGAACAGTTGCCATTAGTTTCAGGGATCTGGGTGGTTGCTAAGGGATAAATGACATAGTAACTGCATGAACTGTAATATGATGAAAGCTTGCTGTTCTTTATAATTGCCTCTCATTCACGTCTGTGCACCCTGTTGGCACGTCTAACTCTGCAGCTCTTGGTTCTTCCAGTAGTCTTATCCACTGCTAGGCAAGAGAGTAAGATCCTAATGCACCAAATACATACAGTTAATACAAAGCAGCTGTTTAAAAAATTATATGAATAAATAAGTGAAATATTTAGACATAGACACGTATAACTATATGACGGATATTCAGACTCAGGTCACAAATTTGATCTCTTAAGACTCAACTTTGATTTGAGCACTTTTAGTGTTGTAATTTAACTTCTAATCTAAATTTTAAATCAATGTTTAATTTCTGCTATTAAAGTATGTTGTTTTTAGTCATGTTTTGACCATGTTTTAATTCATATTCTGCTACATCTCTTTAAATTTTAATTTAAATTATATAACTTGCCATGCAAGTTGATTGGCTGAGAAGTGTTCTAGGTTTTTCCACAAACACTGTATCACGCCGCTGAGACGCCGCTGCTAAGCAACGACTTTGATAGCTGCAGGAGACGCTCAAGCCATTTGAACGTTTTTTACTTTTTACTTTGCCACAAACAGAAAACGGACACTTTTAAGATCACAATTGACCGACAGCCGATTTGGTCAACCTCTGAAGATGAGACGACACTAAATTCCCAAACTGACGTCACCACTGAGCAGCTTTTCAGTCACAGTCGCTAACATATTACTAGAATCCCACATGGACTTCATGTGGTTACAAGTAAATAAACTATTTTTTTGTAACCCAAAAGAATGCATTAATTGAAAGAATTATTCATTTAAAATATTTATTTAGGTTGAGGAAAACTACTTAATGTACTTGTTAGCACGTTTTTTTTGTTTTTTTTTTTTCTAGTTGAATTAATCTCTTCAACTCCTTGAAACCATCAGTGGTTCCAAAACGCACTTCGTCATGTTCTTCATAAAGTTCATATTCCATAAGCTCCATTCAGAAGCTGGGCGTCGTGTGAGGCTGTAGCTCTTCTCTCCAGTCTAATAGACGGTGACGTCATTTTAAACCCTTATAATAAAAGAAGCTGAACTTTGTTTTTCTACTGAAAGTCGACCCGTTTTTCCCCAAATCTGGGCTCTAAACTATAAACAGACGGTGTCTCTTCAGTGATCTGCTCTGGAAACATTACTTTTAGAAAATAACACAAAGAGCGTCGGAGATTTTTGGCTTTCAGCAGTAAATTGTAAACATAGAGCGATGTGTCTGATCATAAAACACATTTTCTGTTAATTTGAGGGACTTTTACAAAACAAATAAATAAATAAATAAAATATGAATGTACATTTATTTCATGCAGTTACTGAATAATTGGCCGTAAGATGTGCCAAAAGTCAGAAGCGCAAGGAAAATTTCAAAAGCAAAAAATAAAAAATAAAAAATCAACTAGTGGAAAAAAATGAAAGACTAGCAAATTGAGCAGCGCATTTATATCAAAATGAGCGAAAAAGAGGAGTAATCTTTTTAAAAAGTTAAGTTAGATTTAATTGTCATTTTATATTTGAAGCGTATCTCTGCTGTCGGAATAAAACCTCATCAAAATCTCCATTTTTGACGTTTTTCAGTTTTTGACATAATTGGAAAATGCCTGTTGTCCTTTACATTGTGTGTGAATTTCATGATGAATGGACCAAAGGAAATGGCCCAAATTGACTTGGTAAAAACTCTGGTTCAATTGACTTAAGTTAAAAGTACAGTAGCCTTTTTCTGTCACGTGTAAAGTTACTATTTTGGAGATATGAGGATTTCCAACAATAATGATATGTTGGATATTTTTATAGGTAACATCCATCCATCCATCCATTTTCTAAGCCGCTTCTCCGTCAGGGTCGCGGGGGGATGCTGGAGCCTATCCGAGCAGTCTTCGGGCGAAAGGCAGGATACACCCTGGACAGGTCGCCAGTCCATCACAGGGCAGACAGACAGACACAGACAGTCATTCACACCCAGGGGCAATTCAGCATGTCCAATTGGCCTGAATGCATGTCTTTGGACTGTGGGAGGAAACCGGAGAACCCGGAGGAAACCCACGCAGACACGGGGAGAACATGCAAACTCCACACAGAGAGGACCCTGATCACCCGGCCGGGGAATCGAACCTAGGCCCTCCTCGCTGTGAGGCGACAGCGCTACCCACCACACCACCGTTACCTTTATAGGTAACATTTTGCTTGAAATTTTGTTTGAAATTTCTGGCACAAAATGAACTGCATAATGCCTGAGCTGAAGGACTAACACTGATCGTCATAATTCACCATTTCTTCTGATGTTGCTGGCCAGTTTGCAGACACAACATGCCAATTGCAAATAAATAGAAAACATAGTCTAACAAGTATAATAATTTAGGAAGGGTTAAGCTGAGTGTCCTAAAGAGGAAGCTATTCTCTCAATTCCTACCCAAGTTTTTTCTTAAGGTCAGATCTGATTAGGATGCAGTCCCTCAAAGGATGTGCAGCGTACTGAAACACGTTTTTATCATCTCTCTCCCACACAATGACCGTGAGAGAAAGGCCATGCAGAGAGACAGAGAGAGTCTCCCTGAGCCTCTGTCAGACTGCAGATTCACGGCCAGTTCATTTGGGGAATTCAGGTGAGAGCAGTGGACAGGGCAGTTTGGGCTGACTCCTCTTTTCTGTTTTTTTAGGCTGACTGCTCTCGTTATTTCCCTGCACAGTGGAGCTGTGTGGTCCTGAGGGAGAGGCTGAAGGCTGAACAAGGCATGTGGGCTTACGCTGCTCAGAGAGAACAGAATCTACATAGCCAATTACACCAAGAGCTACAACACAAGGCTTACAGTGCAGATAGTGCACACTCAATAAATATTGATCCTGTGAACTCCTCTCACTCTCTCTCACTCTCTCTCTCTCTCTCTCTCTCTCTCTCTCTCTCTCTCTCTTTCCCTCTCTCTCTCCCTCTCTCTCTCTCCCCTTCATTCTTTCCTCCCCCTCTCTATCTATCTCTCTATCTATCTCTCTTTCATTCTTTCCTTTTCTCTCCCCCTCTGTCTCTATCTCTTTCCCTCTCCCCCCGCTCTCTGCCCACCCCCTCTCTCTCTTTATCTCTCTCTCATTCATTCTTTCCTTCCCCCTCTCTGTCTATCTCTCTCTCTTTTATTGTTTCCTTTTCTTTTCCCCCCTCTCTCTGTATCTCTCTTTTTGTCTCTCTCTCCCCTTCATTCTTGCCTCCCCCTCTCTATCTATCTCTCTATCTATCTCTCTTTCATTCTTTCCTTTTCTCTCCCCCTCTGTCTTTATCTCTTTCCCTCTCCCCCTCTCTGCCCACCCCCTCTCTCTCTTTATCTCTCTCTCATTCATTCTTTCCTTCCCCCTCTCTGTCTATCTCTCTCTCTTTTATTGTTTCCTTTTCTTTTCCCCCCTCTCTCTGTATCTCTCTTTTTGTCTCTCTCTCTCCTTCATTCTTTCCTTCCCCCTCTCTATCTCTCTTCCCCCCCCCTCTCTCTCTCTCTCATTCTTTCCTTTTCTCACTCTCTCTCATTGTCTGCCTTTCTTTTTCCCTCACTAGTTCCTCCTATAACCCCCCCTTCTCTTTCTCTCCCTTCCCTCCTTTTTTTGCTCTTTCTTTTTTCCCTCTCTTCTTCGGCTCGCTCTCAGTTATTCTCTTTTCCTTTTTTCTTTGTCTGTCTCTATACTCTCACTCCTTTCTCTCTCTACTCATTCTCTCTATCCTTCTCTCTGCCTTTCTTTCTTTCTTTCACTATCTCTCACTATTTTCTTCTATTGTCCCTCTCTCTCTCACTTTTCTCTTCTTCTAATTTCCCTCTCTCTCTCTCTCTCTCTCTCTCTCTCTCTCTCTCTCTCTCTCTCTCTCTCAAACACCTGAGGTCTGAGTGCTGATGTCCCAACAAGAGGGTAAAATGAGTAAGTTTTGGCTTTATTCCGCATTTCATTACTGTTTATTATTGTTGTTGTTGTTGTTGTTACTTCTTAAGGTATGACTTTTGAGAGGTGCTCCTTCAGATTTGCAGTTGGGAAAGATCTCAGTGGTTTTACATTTAATATGTTCAGTTATTATAAAGCAAGAAAGAAAACACTGTCAGCTGTTAAAAACGTTTTAAAAAGCTCGGCATCCCCGAACCTTTGCTGGGCAGGGTGTGTGCTGTGTTTGTGTAAGGTGTGGGAGTTTTAGGTGGTTAAAGCCTCAATATTGAAGTCCTGGATTTGACTCCTAACATATGCCTCAGTGACAGAGAGCTGCGCTAAGAGCTAGAGCTAACATAACTTGTGTCCTGCACTAAGTTTAACTGAAGCACCAGTAAAAACTGACAGTACTCTGAACAACACAAACTCACACAAGCCCAAAGTTATAAATATAATCCAGAAACAATCCACACAGTCCATGGAACTAAAAACAAGGCTGACTTTACACTAGAGGTCTGCACTCCTGTGGAGTCCTGTGGGACCCGCCACAATATCTTGCAGTGCAGGAGTTATTCTCAGTGTTGCTTGAGGAAGCGAGTGGGAAACTAACCCACTGCAGGTGGGAATGGGACAATAAAGCGTGCATGAAGAGAAATGCATGCAAATGAATGAATAGTACAATAAAGTAGAATAGGCAATAAATCATATATATATTAACAATATAAAGTGATAAGGAATTCAAATGAAGTAAGTTATTCTAAAGACTTGCGAAGCAACTGATCACATGAACAACATGCAAATTCCACCTGCCCAGCAAAAAAAAAAATTTCTGTGGTGTATTTCCTACTTTGGCTTTTCGTGAAGTTACTTCACAGTGAGTCTGATGACCATGACTGCCATGTTATTTCAGCAGAAGATAATGTATTCATGAATAGACTAAGTCAGATCTTGGATGTCAACATCTTAGCACCACTTGGAATACCGTAGCAATGACTGAGAAACATCTTAGCAACCACCTGGGATACCACAGCAATGACTCAGAAACGTTTTAGTACTACCTGGGATACCATAGTAATGATTTAGAAATATCTTAGAACCACTTGGAATACCATAGCAATGACTGAGAAACATCTTAGCAACCACTTGGAATACCATAGCAATGACTAAGAAACATCTTAGCAACCACTTGGAATACCATAGCAATGACTGAGAAACATCTTAGCAACCACTTGGAATACCGTGTCAATGACTTAGAAACATCTTAGCAACCACTTGGAATACCATAGCAATGACTAAGAAACATCTTAGCAACCACTTGGAATACCATAGCAATGACTGAGAAACATCTTAGCAACCACTTGGAATACCGTGTCAATGACTTAGAAACATCTTAGCAACCACTTGGAATACCATAGCAATGACTAAGAAACATCTTAGCAACCACTTGGAATACCATAGCAATGACTGATAAACATCTTAGCAACCACTTGGAATATTGTAGCAATGGCTGGGAAACATCTTAGCAACCACTTGGAATACCGTAGCAATGATTAAAAAACATCTAGGCAAACACTTGGAATTACATAGCAATGACTTAAAACATCTTAGCAACCACTTGGAATTCTATTGCAATGACATAAAACATCTTAGCACCACCTGGGATACCATAGCAATGACTTAAAACATCTTAGCAACCACTTGGAATACCGTAGCAATGACTTGGAAACATTTTAGCAACCACTTGGAATACCATAGCGATGACTTAGAAAGCACCGGGGATAACATAGCAACATCTTAGTAACCACCTGGGATAACGTTTTGCTTGCAAACTGCAACCTGTGAAACCGGGACTAAGAAGAGAAGATCAGTAAAAGGAAGACAGTACATTGGCTTTGTCAAGTCAACATAATTACTGTCTTACACTTGTATGTGTACAGAAAGTGGCCTGCACTGCAAATGCTGGTCAGTCTGGACAACAATATCTCCCACAGTTCTCAAGTTAGCCTGACGTTCACAGGACAAGTCTAATGTGTACATAGTACAACAAGAAATAAAGACGACAACAGCCTCCTTTGTTATTCCACTCATTTTCTACCACAGAAAGCACAGCAACGTTGAGTGGTGCGCTGTTCAAGTGTGTTCCGATCTCCATCTGCGTTCGGAGAAAGGGAGATTGCCTTTTTTATTCTTTTCTCTCAGCACAAAAGGTTTCAAGAGAGGCAGCCTTGATTCAGGATACAACGTGCTGACCTGGATGACCACAAAAAACACTTTATGCTGTAACGTTTTCATTTCAAATGGTTTGCAGATGCGTCATTTTCAATAACAGGAAGTGTAAGAAGTTGGTGTGATCCATAAAACATATTTAAAATGCAGTATCATGAAGTAGATGCTGGATGATCATTCAATAACGTTTTTCAGTCAGTAAACAATCATTCAAATCGAAAAAAGAGGCCTGATATGTATTTGTTTGCTTATTTTTGGACCTTATGTTAAATGTACAGCCGCTCATTGGTCACTTACAACTCCGCCTATCTTATGGATCTTTTATATGCACTATATTTCCAAAAGTATCTGCTCATCTGCCTTCACACGTGTTTGAACTAGAGTGATTTCCCATTCTTAATCCATAGGGATTAATATGATGTCGGCCCACCCTTTGCAGCTATAGCAGCTTCAGCTCTTCTCGGAAGGCTTTCCACAAGGTTTAGGAGTGTTTATGGGAATTTTTGGCCGTTCTTCAAGAAGCACATTTGTGAGGTCAGACACTGGTGTTGGATGAGAAGGCCTGGCTCACAGTCTCCACTCTAATTCATCCCAAAGGTGTTCTATCGGGTTGAGGTCAGGACTCTGTGCAGGCCAGTCAAGTTCTTCCACAACAAACTCGCTCATCCATGTCTTTATGGACCTGCTTTGTGCACTGGTGTGCAGACATGTTGGAACAGGAAGGAGCCGTCCCCAAACTGTTCCCACAAAGTTGCGAGCATGAAATTGTCCAAAATCTCTTGGTGCTGAAGTCCAGTGGCGGCGCTTTGCACCACTGCATTCCACGCTTTGCACTGCGCTTGGTGATGTAAGGCTTGGATGCAGCTGCTCGGCCATGGAAACCCATTCCATGAAGCTCTCTACGCTGTTCTTGAGCTGATCTGAAGGCCACATGAAGTTTGGAGGTCTGTAGCGATTGACTCTGCAGAAAGTCGGTGACCTCTGTGCACTATGCCCCTCAGCATCCGCTGACCCCGCTCTGTCATTTTACCTGACCGACCACTTCGTGGCTGAGTTGCTGTCGTTCCCAATCGCTTCCACTTTGTCATAATACCACTGAGAGTTGACTGTGGAATATTTAGTAGTGAGGAAATTTCACGACTGGACTTGTTCCACAGGTGGTGTCCGATCACGGCACCACTCTAGAATTCACTGAGCTCCTGAGAGTGACCCATTCTTTCACTAATGTCTGTAGAAGCAGTCTGCAGGCTGTCACGATCGGCCCCTCCCAGTCCTGTCCATGTGCTTTTTATTTACTTTTTCATCCATGTGCGTTTGTTTTGAATTCCTAGTCCAGCCCCTTGTTTTGGTTACTCCGCCCCTGATTGTCTCCACCTGTGTTTCCACCTGTCCCTCATTTACCCTTGTGTATTTAAGCCCTGTGTGTTCCCCTGTCTGGTTACTGGTCTTTGTTTGAATTGTTTGAACTGTTTGGATGTTTGATCGTGTTGATTGTTTATTGTGTGTTTCTGGTTTGTCTGTCATGTCTGCCCCCCATTCAATCCGTGTTGGCTTAACGAACCTGGGCTGTCTAGACTATGACCCTGGATTTGCCCTGAATAAATGTCTCATCTTCACATATGCATCCGCCTCCTCGCTCCCCGGCATTACACAGGCCTAGGGGCTTGGTATCAAACACCTGGGGCCATTACTTCTCTTAAATTTAAATTTTATTTTTTGTTTGAGAGGTGTTTTGAGAAGGTGGGCATTGTATGAGGCTGTAAATGTCCTTTTTCCAGTCAAATAGAAAATGATGTCATTTTAAACCCTTACAATAAAAAAAAATTTTTGTACTGAAAGTCGACCCATTTTTACACAAATCTGGACTATAAACTATAAACAGATGGCGTCTCTTCAGTGATCTTCTCTGTGAAAATTATTTTTATTTAAAAAAATCGTCAAAGATTTCTGGCAGTAAATTGTAATCACATCATAAAACACATTTTTTAAAAATTTACATTTATTTAATGCAGTTATTGAATAATTTGGTCATGTAAATTCAGATGGAATAACCAAAATATACCCGGGTGAAAAGAAGCAAACATTTTACACCAAACATGTCTTGGCTAATCAACTACATTTGAGGCCCTTCATGGAAGGCCCCTAAAAGTTCTGCGACTTCTTATGTATATACTTGTTTTATTTCAGAAAGTTTGTGCCGATATTCGCAAGAATGGGGTGTGAAAAACAAATGTGCAAATTTCTGAAGTACCTGCCATTGGATCCTATAGTGAGAATGGCAAACCGCCCTAATCTGTGGATCTTAATTAAGAGTGTGTTCATGGGAACATCTTTGCATAGCACAAATTGATGAGGAGGTGGCAAAGTGGGAAAAAAAAAGAAAAACTTGTCAGTGTCTGTCCTCTTATGAAGCAGCAGCAAGCTAATTAACTTTTAAAAATTGTCTGTTTGAGGATTCACACTTGGAGCAATAGCTGATAGCGAGAAACAATTTCTTTTTGTCGTACTCTCTCACTGTAAATTATGTCTTGTGCGATCTTCTTGCATCAAGTCAATACATCAGCATTTCTCATTTTGACTTTTAAGAATGTAATAAGATCATTTGACTTATTTTTGGACACTATGTGTATCCAGACAGTCCTTCTAATTAGTGAATTCAGCTATATCTCCATTCCAAAAAAGTTGGATTAAACCCTATATTTAATTCAAACTAGTACAAAGATGATAAAATTGTTGAAACTGAGAAATTTTATTGCTTTTGACAATTTATGCCCATTTTGAATTTGATGCCAGCAACACGTTTCAAAAAAGTTGGGACAGGGGCATGTTTACCACTGTGTTGCCTATTCTAGTTTTAAAAATTAAATGGTTTTCTTTTCTTGCTTGATAAAGAATTTCAGCTGCTCAACAGTTCGAGGTCTCCCCTTGGCATATTTTTCATATCATAAGGCACTAAGTTTTAAATGGGGAAGAGGTCTGGACTGCAGGCGGGGCCAGTATAGCACCCAGACTGTTTTACCACAAAGCCATACTGTTGTAATCCATGCAGAATGTGGTCTGGTATAGTCTTGGCAGCATATATTGCTCCAAAACCTGTATATATATATATATCATTCAGCATCAATGGTGCCTTCACAGATGTGGAAGTCACCTATGCCATGTGCACTAATGCACCTCCATAGTATCACGGATGCTGGCTTTTGAAATGTATGCTGATAACAAACTGGAATTTTCAAATATATTTTCTTTGGGCCACATTTTCCTACCTCACCTCAGTCCATTTAAAATGAGTTTGGGCCCAGAGAATGCAGCAGCGTTTCTGTGTATATATGGTCTTTTCTTTGTATGTTAGAATTTTAACTTGTATTTGTGGATTCAGCTACTAACTGTGTTCACAGACAGTGTTTTATTTGCAAGTGCCCCTCAGCCCATGCAGTGGAAATCAAGTCAAGTCAAGTCACAAGGCTTTTATTGTCATTAGCTCAGTCCTTATGAGTTTAAAAACTAGATTGCTTGAGGAATAAAGCTGTTGCAGAGTCTGGCGGTGGTGGCACGGATGCTCCGGTACCTTCTGCCAGATGGCAGCAGAGAAACAAGTCCGTGTGAGGGATGGATGGGGTCGTCCACAATGCTAGTGGCTTTCCAGATACAACGTGTGGTGTAGATGTCCATGATGAAGGGGAAAGAGACCCCAGTGATCTTCTCAGCTGTCCTCACTATAGGCTGTAGGGTCTTGCGGTCTGAGGCGGTGCAATTCCCAAACCAAACGATGATGCAGCTGCTCAGGATGCTCTCCACAGTCCCCCTGTAGAACATGGTGAGGATGGGAGGGGGGAGATGAGCCTTCTTCAGTAGAGGCACTGCTGGGCTCTCTTGGCTATGGAGTTGGTGTTGTGGGACCAGGTGAGGTTCTTTGTGATGTGGACACTGAGGAACTTGGTGCTCCTGATGATTTGTTCAGTGGGGGTGGTCACCTCACAGTCTTTGGAAGTCCATAACCACCTCCTTAGTTTTATCTACATTCAGAGAAAGGTTGTTGGCTCCGCACCAGTCCACCACACCTCCTCTCTGTATGCTGACTCATCATTCTTGCTGACCAGACCCACCACAGTCGTGTCATCAGTGAACTTGATGATGTGGTTTGAGCTGTACTTTGCAGTACAGTCGTGAGTCAGCAGAGTAAACAGCAGTGGACTGAGCACACAGCCCTGAGGGGCACCGGTGCTCAGTGTGGTGGCGCTGGAGATGTTATTACCTATCCTGACTAACTGAGGTCTCTCAGTCAGGAAATCCAGGATCTGGTTACAGAGGGAGGCATTCAGGCCCAGCAGGCTTAGTTTTCCAATCAGCTGCTGAGGAATGATGGTGTTGAATGCTGAACTGAAGTCTATGAACAGCAATCTGACATAAGTGTCTTTATTGTCCAGGTGGGTGAGAGCCAGGTGGAGAGTGGTGGAGATGGCTGAATTACTGCGCTGTCTGTTTTAATCCAATGCACCCTGAGGGCCTAAAGATCACAGCCAGCCAATATTGGTTTTCATTGGCCTTGTCCCTTGCATACAGAGATTTATCCAGATTTTCAGAATCTTTCAATGATATTATATAGGGTAGATGATTAAATCCAGAAGTTATTTTACATTGAGAAATATTCTTCTTGAATTGATGCACTGTTTGCATGCAGTCTTTCATACAGTGGTGAACCCCTAAGTTTTTATACCCAATCAATATGGTATTATACCCAATACCAGAATGTTGCCAATTAACCTAATTAGTCGTGAGATGTTCCAACAGGTGGGTTTCTTTTACACATTACACGACTTTACCAGTCTTTTGTTGCCCTGTCCCAACTTTTTTGAAATGTGTTGCCTTGCATCATATTCAAAATAGGTGTGTATTTTTCAGAAAACAGTCAAATGTCTCAGTATCAACTTTTGCCAAGCACAGGCTAGATGGTTATAAAGGCCCAGCATCAGGCTGTGGAGCAGTAGGAGTGATGAAACTCCTCCAGTACTTTTGGTAGGCGTGGAGTTTGTGATCCATAACCAATTATCCAACATCAGTACCTGTCCTCGTTAATGCTCTTGTGGCTGAATGCAATCAAATCTTCACAGCAATGTTCAACACCTGGTGTAAAGTCTTCGCAGAAGAGTAGAGGTTGTTACTGCAGCAAAGGAGGACAAATTCTATTGATTTCAGAAGTAATGCAGGTTTATTTAAACATTTGCACATACAGAGTTTCCCGGATCTTGTTTAAGTAGATCAAGTCTAAGCGAAGATTAAAAGATGATCCGTGTTGATTCTCCATCAGCACTGCAATTTCATTCAAAACTACACTTTTAGCGTGATGCTACAGAAGAATCACTTCAGCTTCCATAACTGTTTTTGTGAATGAGATGCATGAGTATGAAGGCAACATTTGAAGTTATTATCCTTCACATTACGTAAACTGATATGCACTCAGCAGCCACTTTATTAGGTGCACCTTGCTAGTAGAAGGCTGGACCCCCTTTTGCCTTCAGAACTGTCTTAATTCTTCGTGGCAGACTTTCAACAAGGTGTTGGAAACGTTCCTCAGAGATTTTGGTTGGTTATTTGAGTTCCTGTTGCCTTTCTATCATCTGGAACCAGTCTGCCCATTCTCCTCTGACCTCTCACATCAACAGGGCATTTTCGTCCATACAACTGACTGCTCACTTGATATCTCCTCTTTTTTGGACCGTTCTCTGTAAACCCTAGAGATGGTTGTGCGTGAAAATCCCAGTAGATCAGCAGTTTCTGAAATACTCAGACCAGCCCGTCTGGCACCAACAACCACGCCACGTTCAAAGCCACTTAAATCTCCTTTCTTCCCCGTTCTGATGCTCGGTCTGCACTTCAGCAAGTTGTCTTGACCATCTCTACATGCCTAAATGCAGTGAGTTGCGGCCGTGTGATTGGCTGATTAACTATTTGGGTTAACAAGCAATTGAACCTATTGTACCTAATAAAGTGGCCGGTGAGT